>NC_090440.1:1258703606-1259006637 GCF_031143425.1 Pleurodeles waltl | reverse complement strand
CTATGTCTGCCACCATCATAGCAGGGCCATCTAGATCTGGGGCATACATAGGTATCCCAAAGAGGACCTCATAAGGAGTGCGACCCCCCAAGGACCGTCTTGAAAGATTATTCAGTGCTCTCTGGACCCCATATAGGCGATGAAGCCAACAGGAGCCTGAACCTAATTCTTGTGCTGTTAAGGAATACTTTAGTTCACGATTCACACTATGCACAACACTGTTACCCTCAGGATGGTAGGGGGAGAAGTAATGGATTTCAACACCCATCATCCTCATGGTGTCCCTGAATGCCCCATTAGGGCACTGGTCTAAATGGCACTATAGACCAGCAAGTCTTTAATAACAGTTTGAGCTACTGCCGATCTCTGTGGCCATACCCACAGGAGTTTAGAACAGGAAACAACAGTGACTAAAATATATTTGTATGCACCACAGTGGTCCAGGTACACATATTGTAGTGGCCTATTGGACACTAACAGGGATGTCTGGTGGGCATTTGATGTTTGAGCCCTTTATTTGCTGGCAAATGTCACAGCAAAGGACATATTGCTTGACCTGTTTGTACAGACCCGGTCACAAGAAGCCTTTCTGTAAAAGTGATATTGTGGCCGCCACACCAGCATGAGCTGCTTTGATGAGATCTAATCTTTGGTTTTGTTTGGGAATCACTTGATTTCCCTCCCCAGGAACTGTCGCAAAGGCAACATTCTGTGCACTGATATGGTAGGAATAATTTGCAGGGTATGCTTTTGGAAGATGCATGCCTGCAGCCAAAGCTGTCATGGCAGCCCGAATTGCATTGTCCAATCTTGTGTGAGAATGAGTCACTGCAGCAACAGAAGCTGTATCTTCTGCAGAGTGTTTCCTACACTGTGTACTCCCACACATTGATGGCCCAGTGTATGTACCACATGAGCATCTGGTAGCTTATCTTTCAGATTAGCCGCCCTCCTCTCCAGAGTTCTGTGTTTTATGGTGTTCCTTCTTGAGTCTCTGAACTCGTTCAACCACCAAATATTAGATAATCATTGTAGAAGTGGACACAGAAGCACAAATCACACACAATCAATGTGAGCTGTTCTGTATCCATATTTTCCAGTGCCAAGATAAGAACTTTAAACTGAGCCAACTGAGCAGTCAGGGATGTGGAATTCCTATCACCCGACGCCCGGGACATCTTGTTTGGGGTCAAGGGCAACAAGTTTTTATGTTTACTTTGTCCTTGGGACAAGTAGGCCCAACCTTCTGCAGCACAAACCCTTTAGCTGCCTGTTTACAGAGAGTGGAACTCTCTGCAGTTGAGGTGATGTGTTTCCAAAAGATAATACTGTTAGAACATGTATTTATGGTTCATTATTTGAAAGCCTTCATTATTAGGGTGAGTGCTGTAAATAAATGTTTTAAGGTCACACTTCACTACTGACGTTGGTTCCAGTGCAAAAAAACAATCAAACGTGTATACACATGTTTGAAAAGTTTAGGCTATGAGGCTAAGTAAAATGCTCCCAGAATGCTCTCTGATTAGATGCAAATGAAGTGTCATTTAGTAAAATGTGTTGATGCATGCTAGTATTTCCCCAAAATATTTCTAATGGAAAATCAGTGTAACCATTTTCAACACGATTATGGGAAGCATGAAAATAAACAAACACTGACAAAGCCAAGTGATCTTACATATTTTCATAAGTCTTTTAGTTTCATCAATGCGTGTCTTGTTTTGACATGGCTTTTGTAACACTTTATTGTTGTGGGAGCTACCAGGCCCTCAACATTGTAACAAACACTGGCAAAAAAAAAATGTTTTTGAACTCTAAAAGCACAAGTTGCCACCAGTGGCATAACAAAGGCCCCGCAGCTGCCCTCCAGGGGGCCCCTTCAGCACAGCACCTGCCCTGAGTGAGTCTGGAGAGGGGGCTCCTCCATGTTCTTTGCAAAGGGGCACCCTCCAGTTTCGTTACATCACTGATTGCCACTGTAGTTCCTGACACTGAACAAAACTACTTTGTGTGTCAACATGCTCCTTGTGGAAGAGCAGAATGCGAGCACTCACAGTAAAGCCAGCCGAAAGAGAGAGAAATAGAAGTTTAATAAAAACAAAATGTCTTTGTTAACACCAGACCTCATTAGGGACCAAGACCCACATGTAGGTAGCTTTTTGCATGTCGCAAACAGTGACTTTCGCTCTTTGCGACGTGCAAAATGCACATTGCAATGCACAAACCCAGTTTTGCAATTCGGTAACCTGGTTACCGAATCGCAAAGCGGGTTTGCGACTCGCAATTAGGAAGGGGTGTTCCCCGCAGTGCAATGTAGGATTGTTTTGTGACCGCGAACGCAAACCAATCGCAGTTTGCACCCATTTCAAATGGGTGCTAACACTTTAGCAAAAGGGAAGGGGTCCCCATGGGACCCTTTCCCCATTGTGAATGTCACTGTAAACATTAAATTTTTTGTTTTTTTAATGCATCTCGTTTTCCTTTAAGGAAAACGGACTGCATTACAAAAAAAAAAAAAAAAAAAAAATGCTTTATTGAAAAACAGTGTCAGACATGGTGGTCTGCTGTCTCCAGCAGGCCACCATCCCTGTGTGGGCCACCATCCCTGTGAGGGCCGCCATTCGCAAGGGGGTCGCAAATTGCAACCCACCTCATGATTATTCATGAGGTGGGCATTCGCGAAGCCCTTGCGAATCACAGATGGTGTCAGGGACACCATCCTACATTATGATTTGCGAGTCGCAAATTGCGAGTCGGTCTGACTAGCAATTTGCGGGTCGCAAATCTGAACCTACCTACATGTGGCCCCAAATTCTTAAAGAAAGTCACAAAAGTGCACCCATGGTATATGTTGTACCCCTATAAAATATTTGTGAACTGTATTTTAGCATGGGTAAGTACGATGTGTAGATTTGCTCATGTGAAAATCTATTAAGCATTTGTAAGTTCATTTTTCCTCCAGCCACTTTCTTCCCAACCCTGGAAGAAGTTCTAATTCTGCCATTGTCAGGAGTAAATGTCCAACCTTTCTTATTATGGGAAAATATTAGAGAGAATCTGGTGAAAATCTTTAAAACATGCAGGTTAGTAGGTTTGCAGACTCAAAGGCATTCCAGCCCTGGAACTATTGCTTACTGCTTCCTCCAGCCCCAGTATGCATATCTGCAGAAAGGTGGCAAAATAAGGAAATTGCTACAGTAGGGATTGAAACTGCAAGTATTTAAGCCCTACTATGGTAGTAGCCCTGGCATAATCAGAGAGGCTATTATCAGAGCTCTTACATAATGAGATTGTTGCCATAATTTGTCGCCACACTATATGGCACCAAAGGGACAAGTAGATCTTTTTACAGGACAAGTAGATTTGAGAAGCAACCTGTCCCCTGGACAAGTAGATATTTTAATAAATTCCACACCCCTGGCAGTGCAGCCCCCCCAGGCTCTTCATGTAGGTATGTTGAGAGTGGAATACACCATCCTTCATCACTGCTGCTAACTCCATATTTATACTTTGGCCCTAGACCCGTCCAGCGCCAAAGTTATGGAGTTTGAGTCATTTTTAGAAGTGAAAACCTACCTTGCGCTAATGATATGCAAGGTGGGCGTTCCCATGAAAAAAATGACTCTAAGGCATGTGCACTTTATTTATCCTCCTGCGTCATTTTGATGCACAGGAGGAGGAGGGCCTTAAAAAATGCTGCCCACCTGGATTTGCGCTGTTTTTTAACACCTGGGCCCCCCTACATGCCACTGTGCCCAATGGCCATGCCCTGGTGCAGGTTTGTGTCAAAAAGTATAAATATGGGCCCCAGTGTATTGCCACTTTTCATCCCCCCATAGCACTCCCCTAACACCACCATCGTAGCACCATATTTAAAATATGGCACACCTTTGCGGTAGTTAGAGTGACTAGCGTCATAATTTTTTATGCTAGTCCAGCGCTTTGCAGGATTAGAGGAAAAAGTGATGACACTAATCCTGCAAAGCACCCAGAAGCCTATTGTAATCAATAGGAGTGTCTTCTAAATGCCTGCACTTAGCAGGCATTAAAAAAAGCCAATAAAAATGGACCAAGGAATCTAGTAGATTCCTTTGCGGCATTTTTATGCCCCCCCAGGGTGCCAGAATACCCGCCATGCACACATTATGCTTGGCACAGGCATAATGAGGCGCAAGAAGTTACAAAGTGGCATAATTTAAGCAGTGCGCCACTTTGTAAATATGGTGCAGCGTTTTTCCCCTTCCCAGGCCACATTTGCATACAAAAATTACACTAATATGGTACTGGAACGGCGGTAGCTAGCAAAAATCTGACCCTCGATATCGCCCTCCCTAAGCTTTTTTCACTCTTAAATTTTTACCAAATTGGTAAATATTTGATGTTTGCATCATCCAACTGATAAACAATTTACTTTTTTTTCTAACCCTCATAATTTCTATTCTGAAACTGACTATTTCTTAATATCCCATCAATTAACCTACTCAGTTTCTGATCCTACTATACATAATATTGATATTTCTTATAATGCACTCATTACAAATGTTTTTCAACTTAACTCTGCCTTACAAATCCCACTGTCAATGCCATATGAATATAAACATTGTCCTTAACTAAAACAATAAGTTACAATTTTTGTCAGTGATATATGATTATTTTTCTTCTAAATCTGAAGGATCCACTTCACTTTTAAATTGTTGGGATGCATTTAAGGCATGTTTTAGAGGGGTAACCATAGCTATTATGGCACATGAAAATAAGACATTCAACTCTAAAGTTAAAGATTTGGATAAACAAATAGCAAAATGTGAACATCCCTTTATCATTTCTAATGATATCCAAAACACTTACAAAAACTTTGTTATGAATTTAATTATTCATTAAGAAAAAGTGCCTGCATGCACCTTTCTAACAATAAGGCTAAATTGTGTTTTAGTGCTAATATATCTGGCATACGTTTGGTAAATGATCTTCGAATAAAAAAAATATAAAAATCAAAATAATGCAATCTATGGTCCAACTGGTAATAGTGTACTATCTCATAAAGAAATAGTTAATGAATTTTTTAATTATTATTCAGCTCTATATAATAACCCTCCGTATTCTGGTACTTCTCATATTGATAATTTCTTGAAGTCTTGTGGTTTCCCTAAAATTTCCCAATCAATTAGAAATAATTTTGATGTACCAATCTCTCTGGAAGAAGTTGAATTGGCTATTAAGTCCCTTATAACCGGTTAAATCTCCTGGTCCAGATGGCATTCCTGCTGAATTTTGCAAATAATTTTCTCCTTACGTTTTACCTCACTTACTTAAACTATTTTCCCACTTTAGCATTTCAGGATTAATTTCTGGATATTTTACTGAAGTTTTGATTATAGTTCTCCTGGCACCTAAAAAGATTTCACTATTTTACAGATTCTGTAAACAATATCAGATGATTATTTCATGTCCATGTGAAGCTGGGCCTTCATTACCTCTACCATCTGGCATCCTGGCATTGGATGCTGAAGAGCATGTGATAAAGTATATTGGCCGTGCCTATTTCATACCATATCAGCATTCAATTTTGGCAATTATTTATTCCCATGATCTCAACCCTCTATTGTGGTCCATCCACCAGACTCTTTATTAATGGTCTAATTTCCAGTAATGTTTCTCTTTTTAGAGGCATCAGACAAGGTTGCCCATTATTATCTTTACTTTTTTTCCGTGCTATTGGACCTCTACTTATTGCCATTAGAAAATATATAACAATTATAGGCATTATTTTTAAAGATGTTGCTATTAAAACTTCAGCCTCTGCTGATGTTGTGTTATTTTATATTGGTAATCCTGAATACTCTACTCCTGCATTAATAAATCTAATTTAGTCACACTCTCAGATTTCAGGTTGTACTTTAAATAGTCATAAGACAGATGTTTTCTTAGAATATTCATTGTTTCCTCTATATGCTTCCTAACAATGAGATAATATGTCTAAAGGATAAAATTAAATATCTTGGTATTCTATTTTCTCATACAAGTGAACAATCAATTATGTTCAATTGTGAATTTATTCTCAATCATATCAAAGATAAACTGCATAAGTTGTCTGCCTTGCATCTATCCTGGTGGGGAAAATTGATTCTATAAAAATGGTTATTGCACAAAATATTTTTACCTCCTCTCTATGATACCTATCAAATTTCTTCTTAAGCTTAATGAACATATCAATACACTCTTATATGAATTTGTTTGTAATAACAAATCCCCTTGTATGAACTATAAAAATCATTGCAAAATGTAATGGTGGTTTTGATTTGCCAGATTTTCCTAATTATTATAATTGTATTTTGTTTTCATCATACAGAGTATATTAACGAACCTATGGCTTTTCATTGAACAAAGTTTGATTTCCCTATTTCCTTTACCAACGTTATTGACCATGTCTAATTCTTCTATTTTTCTAAACAAAAGTCCACAATACTGAAACCTTAAAACTTAATATGACAGGGTCTAGATTCTTTGCTTCAATCATCTATTTCACACACTGAAAATATGTCATTATAGTATAATCTGTTGATAAAACTAGCTCAAAATTCAACATTTTGGCAATCTTGGATAAGAGCTGGTATCTTTTACTTGTGAGATGTATATCACAATAACACCTTTTGAACTTTTGATGAACTGTTCAACCAATATGTTCATACTATTTAATTGTTTATGGGCCCATTTAAAGTTAACTAACACAAAGGTTTTATATTCTCCTAACTGTTGCCACTGTAATTTGAAAGCAAGATCGTTAAGACATAGGTTTTATGACTGTATTTGTATTTCTATGTTTTGGAACGAAGTTTGGAATATTATTGAAAAACATTTCATATATCTGATAACATCTTGTATAAAATAATGATTTGTAAATAAATTTACTTTACCACAAATATGTAAAATTAAAAGAAAAACTTTGAGATTTCATAATCTCTGCTGCCCTAAATGTAATTACTATAAATTGGAATAATGCTTCTTTATTATCAATAAACCTGGGGAGGTTTTACTGCACGACATGGGAGTTGGCTGGTGCTACAGCCAAAAGTCTTGTACGATTATTCCAGCTAGAAAAATTGTATTAGGTGCTTCCATTCCAGATAACTCTGGGTGTGGAAAACCCTAACCCCTAATAATCAGGCAGACAGAAATTAACAAGTACTCTCTCATTTTGTTCAACCTGACCTGTAAAGTGTTTTGTGTCAATCGCTATTACTCCACCGAATCCTGGATATTTAGCTATAAGTCAGTGGGAAAGTACATTTACTTAGAGAAATATCTTTAGGTAATAGGCCATTAGAGAAGCTCACTAGACAACCTCTTCTCTTGTTTAACCATCTGCCCATTTTCCTATTTTACAGTTATACCACTTTGACTACGGTAGCCTCAAATCACTATTTTAGCTTAGTATAGGGTTAGAATAATAAACCATGGAAGAGAAAGGTCCGAATCTTCTTAAGGTGGGTTGTGACTGAATTCTCAGAAAGCACAAGCCATCCCACAGAGTTAAACTAGTTTTAATGAGTAATCATTGGTGCAACCTTGTTAACTTACTTCAAGCCACATAGCTTTCAGAAAGTACAATTGATGCGTGTACAATGGCTAGAAAAACAGCAGTACAATTAAAATACACCAAATGTAATGGTCCATTATTTAAAAATATACAAAATTTATAAAACAAGTCAAGCTAAATATGAATCTTTGGGTTGTTGATTTAAGGGCGTTTGTGCCCTGGTCAAGCAGCAGCCACAGTTTCTTGCAAGGTGGACCCCAAAAACTCAAATTAACCTGTGTTTAACCAAAGGTAGCTTTGCAGAAAAAGCACAAAAAGCAGTCAGGCTTAACTTAAAGGCAATGTGTAAAGTCTCTATGCAGCACACAAACAGTAAAAAAGTAAAAACATAACACAAGAAAAATCCCAAACTCAATAATAAAAACAGAGTACATTTTAATAACTTCACACTAAAATGAAAAAAATCCAATCAGTAGAACTGTAGTTATGAAATAAAAATAAAATAAACTGTCATATGGCAACTAAAAGCAGTAAGCACCAACTGCAGCTATCTGGTCACATTGGACTGGGTCAAAGTCAAAAGTTCAGGGTGACCCCCATGGAGTGCAGGTTAGATACAGCCCAAGATTATTCCTGCTGAAGGTTTACCTTCTCAAGTCATGTGACAAGAGTCCCGCTCTTGTTAGAGAGGGCTGCATGGAGACCATCCTTCATAGCAGTAGGTGTGCTGTGAAGTACAGGTCTGGTGTCGCAGACGGGCGAGCTGGAGATTTTCACCGGCAGTCCACGTGGGTCGTCGATACTGCTCTGTCAAGAGACAGGCTGGTGGCTGTTCCTGCTGAATTTCAGTGTGAGTGGTGCAGTTCCGATGCAGATGGGCCCGCTCGTAGTCCCAAAAAGTCCAAAAGCTTGATTTCAAGAGCTAGATCAAGGGCCCAGGACCTGAGAGACATCACTTGGGGGGGGGGGCAGAATCTCACTGAAGATGGATCAAGGAGCTGTGGGAGCCTGTTATGTCCCTGAGGCTGAGATCAGGAAGGCAACAGACTAGCCCTTTGAGCCACTCTGGGATCGTGGGTTCAATCTGTAATTGCAGGTCCAGTTCTTTTCCCCAGGTAACTGGTCAGCACAGAAGGGTAGCTGTTCTTCCAGGGCAGGAGTCCAGCAGAGCTGAAGTCCTTACAGCAACACAGCAGCCCTTTTTCCTGGCAGAGAATCCACAGGTCCAGATGTAAACTGAAGAGTTGGTGCCTGTGGCCCTATTTTTATTCCCTGGTGCCCTGGTTCTGGAACTTGTGAGAAGCTTCTAACCAGTGTATTTGAAGTTTATGGAATTTCCTGCCTTCATTGCAGTGGCTCAAACCTGGCTAAAGTGGCAGTGCAGGGACGTTAGGCTCTTGTGTGAAGAAAGAGCACCTGCTATTCAGTTTGAAGTGGGGATGAGCTCAACTCTGCCCCCCACCATTCTGCCAGCAAATGGCCCATTCAGGCATACTCAATTCCTCTATTGTGTGACTGTCTAGGATTAATCCACACAGTCTATCAGCTACACTCAGTCATGTGGCCCAAGACAGACTACAGGCACAAAAGGGCTAAAGGCAACAAAATGCCAACTTTGTAAAGTGTCATTTTCAAAATTGTAATGAAACATCAGACTTTACCATTAAAGAGGGTTCATCATTACAATTTCATAGGTACTAAACATGATATATCTTCCTACTCCCAATTAGGAATTACAGCATATTAAATGTAATAAGGAACCTCCAATGTTGTCCTATGGGACGGTAGGCCTCACAGTAGTAAAAAAGGAGCTTTTTCACTACAGGACATGTACAATTTAAAAATATATGTCCAACTTGTAATTTCATAGCTCCCTCCCCTACGGGCTATCTAGGAACCACCTTAGGGGTGACATATATGTAATAGAAAGGGGTTTAAATGCCAAGTTGACAAAGCAATGTAAAAATGCATTCATGTGTTTTAGAATGCTACTTAAGTTGGTTGCACAATAAATGCAACAGGCTTACAACTACTATTTAATTTGTATGCTCTGTGTATATGGTATAGCACCCTGCAGGGGACCTAGAAGGAAAATAAGTAAGCAAGTTGGGTATAAACCAATCAAACCATGATTAGGGGAGAGAGCACAAGCACTTTAGTACTGATTAGCGATAGTAATAGTAATGGTAAAGTGCACAGAGTCCTAAGGCCTCTCAAGCACAGATTCACAAAACAAATTCAGCAAAAGTGGAGGGTAAAAGGAAAAAAGTTTAGGGTGACCCTAAAGTGCATACCAAATTCAACATTAACCCCTTAGCTGCTGGGCCTTTCCCCCCCCCCAGTGCTGAGCCCTTTTTTGGCTATTTGGGGTAGTTCGCGCTTAGGGCTTCATAACTTTTTGTCCACATAAGCTAACCACGCCAAATTTGCGTCCTTTTTTTCCAACATCCTAGGGATTCTAATGGTACCCAGAGTTGGTGGTTTCCCCTGGAGGAGACCAAGAAAATAGCCAAAATACAGTGAAAATTTAGTTTTTTCCAAAAACATGGGAAAAAAGGGCTGCCGAAGAAGGCTTGTGGTTTTTTCCCTGAAAATGCCATCAACAAAGGGTTTCTGGTGCTGAAATCACTATCTTCCCACATTTCAGGAACGGGCAGACTTGAATCAGAAAACCAAATTTTTCAACACAAATTTGGCATTTTACTGGGACATACCCCATTTCTACTATATTTGGTCCTTTCAGCCTCCTTCCAGTTAGTGACAGGAATGGGTGTGACAACAATGCTGGATCCCGGAATGCTAAACATTTCTGAAAACTAGACAAAATTCTGAATTCAGCAAGGGGTCATTTGTGTAGATCCTACAAGGTTTTCCTACAGAAAATAACAGCTGAAATAAAAAAATATTGAAATTGAGCTGAAAACAACAGCCATTTTTCTTTATGTTTTACTCTGTAACTTTTTCCTGCGATGTCAGATTTCTGAAAGCAATATACCATTTTGTCTGCTGGACTCTTCTGGTTGCGGGGATATAAAGGGCTTGTAGGTTCATCAAGAACCCTAGGTACCCAGAGCCAATAAATGAGCTGCACCCTGCAGTTGGTTTTCATTCTATACTGGGTATACAGCAATTCATTTGCTGAAATATGAAGAGTGAAAAAGAGGTATCAAGAAAACCTTTGCATTTCCAAAATGGGATCAAGATAAGGTTTTGAGGAGCAGTGGTTATTTGCACATCGCTGAATTCCGAGGTGCCCATACTAGCATGTGAATTGCAGGGCATTTCTCAAATAGACGTCTTTTTTACACACTCTCTTATATTTGGAAGGAAAACATGTAGAGAAAGATAAGGGGCAATAACACTTGTTTTGCTATTCTGTGTTCCCCCAAGTCTCCCGATAAAAATGATACCTCACTTGTGTGGGTAGGCCTAGTGCCCGCAACAGGAAATGTCCCAAAACACAACATGGACACATCCTATTTTTTTTATAGAAAACACAGCTGTTTTTTCCAAAGTGCCTACCTGTAGATTTTGGCCTCTAGCTCAGCCGGCACATAGGGAAACCTACCAAACCTGTGCATTTCTGAAAACTAGAGACCTAGGGGAATCCAAGGAGGGGTGACTTGCGGGGCTCGGACCAGGTTCTGTTACCCAGAATCCTTTGCAAACCTCAAAAAGTGGCTAAAAAAACAAGTTTTCCTCACATTTCGGTGACAGAAAGTTCTGGAATCTGAGAGGAGCCACAAATTTCCTTCCACCCGGCGTTCCCCCAAGTCTCCCGATAAAAATGATACCTCACTTGTGTGGGTAGGCCTAGCGCCCGCGACAGGAAACGCCCCAAAGCGCAACGTGGACACATCCAAATTTTTTGAAGAAAACAGAGGTGTTTTTTGAGAAGTGCCTACCTGTAGATTTTGGCCTCTAGCTCAGCCGGCACCTAGGGAAACCTACCAAACCTGTGCATTTCTGAAAACTAGAGACCTAGGGCAATCCAAGGAGGGGTGACTCGTGGGGCTCGGACCAGGTTCTGTTACCCAGAATCCTTTGCAAACCTCAAAGAGTGGCTAAAAAAACAAGTTTTCCTCACATTTCGGTGACAGAAAGTTCTGGAATCTGAGAGGAGCCACAAATTTCCTTCCACCCGGCGTTCCCCCAAGTCTCCCGATAAAAATGATACCTCACTTGTGTGGGTAGGCCTAGCGCCCGCGACAGGAAACGCCCCAAAGCGCAACGTGGACACATCCAAATTTTTTGAAGAAAACAGAGGTGTTTTTTGAGAAGTGCCTACCTGTAGATTTTGGCCTCTAGCTCAGCCGGCACATAGGGAAACCTACCAAACCTGTGCATTTCTGAAAACTAGAGACCTAGGGGAATCCAAGGAGGGGTGACTTGCGGGGCTCGGACCAGGTTCTGTTACCCAGAATCCTTTACAAACCTCAGAAAGTGGCTAAAAAAACAAGTTTTCCTCACATTTCGGTGACAGAAAGTTCTGGAATCTGAGAGGAGCCACAAATTTCCTTCCACCCGGCGTTCCCCTAAGTCTCCCGATAAAAATGATACCTCACTTGTGTGGGTAGGCCTAGCGCCCGCGACAGGAAATGCCCCAAAACAGAACGTGGACACATCACATTTTTTCATAGAAAACAGTGCCTACCTGTGGATTTTGGCCTCTAGCTCAGCCGGCACCTGGGGAAACCTAGCAAACCAGCACATTTTTGAAAACTAGAAACCCATGGGAATCCAAGATGAGGTGACTTGTGGGGCTCGGACCAGGTTCTGTTACCCAGAATGCTTTGCAAACCTCAAAATGTGGCTAAAATACCACGTTTTCCTCACATTTCGGTGACAGAAAGTTCTGGAATCTGAGAGGAGCCACAAATTTCCTTCCACCCAGCGTTCCCCCAAGTCTCCCGATAAATATGATACCTCACTTGTGTGGTTAGGCCTGGTGCCTGCGACAGGAATAGATCACACAACGGTCAATGTTGGTCCTTACGTGAGGCAGCTGTTGACCCTGGGGTGATCCATTCCTGACACAGGCACTAGGTGTAGGCACTCAAGTGGGGTAGTGTTTTTATCAGGACAGGTGAGGAGTCACTGGGTGGTAGGAATGTTGTGGATCCCAGCATATTCCTGTAGTTTGTGTGACAGAAATGCGAGAAAAATAGAGTTTTTTTTCAACATTTCAGCTTTGCAGGGTATTCTGGGTAAGAAAACTTTGGGGAATCCACACAAGTCACACCTCTGTGGACTCCCCCGAATGTCTAGTTTCCAGAAATGTTTGGGTTTAGTGTGTTTCTCTATATGGCCGCCGAATCCAGGACCAAAAACACAGGTGCCTGCCTTACAAAACCAGTTTGTTTTGCCATAGACAATTTTGATGTCTCCACAATATGATTTGGGTGGTGGAATTTGGGGCTGAACTAAATTGGTGAGCTCCCAAGAGAGCACTCTCTCTCTGCTTGCCGCCGCATTCACCTGCTCTCTGGGTTGGCCTAACCCACTATTACCCAGTTGCACGAACAGCTTGCGAAGGGACAGCAGGACTGTCCTCATCACCTCCCTCATAATGTACTGGAAGAGGAGTTTTCGAATGGGACTCCTCTGACTGAAAAATCACTCCCAGAGTCTGCACCATTGTCCTATCCCTCAGATGCTGTCTCAGTATCTGATGTCTCAGTCTCTGATCCTATGTCAGAGCGGTCCTCTATACCCCGAGTGCAGGCAGCAGTCATCCATCAAGATGCCATCTCTGCTATTGGCTAAACTGTTGCTCTAAAACACTAGCCTACGTAGACAGTCACAAAATCGATGGTGTGTGTGAGATACGTGCAACAGTAGAGGCCACCTTACCTGCGCTTCTTCCCTCAATCAGCACGTACTTTCAAGACACTCAAAAAACACCTTGTCACATACCATTCGTCACAGTCTTTAGCACCTCCTGCGCCCAGTCCAACAATCATTATTGGTGCTCCCACTCCCTCCTCCTCGGATTCCCTCATTACCACCCAGCAAAAGTGCCCTTCATCTCTCCATAGACTTTACTAATGTACTCAGCTATTTACATAAAATACAGATGTGCTCTTTGCAGTAGGCATATAAACCTTCTGCGCTTCTTTATGGCACTAAAACTGCCACTAGACAAGTCGGACCCTTTTCCCCCCAGGGAAACCACACACATATTGACAAAAGTGATGTATATATGACAGCCAACCACCTGAAACTCAACTCAAGCAAAACCAAAATAATCCTCTTTGGCCCTTACCAAAAAAACCTGGGACCCCCCATGGTGGCCCACCACGCTAGGCCCTGCACCCACCCCCGCCAACTACGCACGCAACCTCAGCATCATCCTAGACTCCTCCCTCTCTATGACCCAACAAATCAACGCTCTTACCTCCTCATGCTTCAACGAACTCCGTATACTGAAAAACATTCAAATGGATCCCCACAGAGACCAGAAAAACTGTCACTCACGTACTCATCAGCAGCAGGCTTGATTACAGAAACGCCCTCTACGCCGGCACCACTCTAAAACTCAAGTGCAAACTACACGCATCCAGAACTCAGCAGCACGACTCATCCTCGACCTCCGCCGACACGAACACATCTCTCCACACCTCAAATCCCTCCACTGGCTCCCCATTGACAAAAGGATCACCTTCAAGATCCTCATCCTCGCACACAAATCACTCCACAACACAGGCCCTGCCTACCTCAACGAGAGTCACCTTCCACACCCCCACACGAAACGTCCGTTCAGCTGACCTCTCTCTCGCCTCTGTCCCCCGCATCAAACACACCACCACCGGGGGCAGATCCTTCTCCTACATTGCACCCAAAACATGGAACGCACTCACAACCCACATTCGCAAGACCCAAAACCTACTTCTTTTCAGGAAGGGCCTCAAAACCTGGCTTTTTGAACAGTGAACCTCCTAGCCCCTTTCCCTCCCCCCGTCCCCCCCCAGCGCCTTGAGACCCTCACAGGTGAGTAGCGCGCTTTATAAATCTCTTTGATACAGATCTACCTATATATATATATATATATATATAAATATATATATATAAATATATATTTATATATCTACATAGATATATCTATAGATATATCCATGTACCTAGATATATCTATCTACATAGATATATATATATAGATATATACATATATTTTTTTTTAGTTGTTGTATGGTTTCCTTGGGGGCCAAAATGGCCCCCAGGGAAACCCTACAACATCTAAAAAAAAAAATCCCCCCACAGGGGGTCACCCTGCCCACGGGCGACCCCCTGTCATTTCATTTTTTTTTTTTAAAATCCCCTGCGGGGGGCGCGATCGCACCCCCCCCCCCCCCAGGGGGCACCTACCTTTTTTTTTTGGGAAGAAAATTATGCCGGGGGGGGCGGCCCGTTTTCCAGGGGGGCCGCCCCCCAAAAGTGAAATCCCTGGTGTCTAGTGGGGTTTCCTGGCCCCCGATCGCAGCTGTGCTGCGATCGGGGGCCAGAAACAGTTTCAGAAGGCCTCGTAAGAAAGGGGAGAGTCTCCCCTTTCTTACGAGGCCTTTTCAAAATGTTTCCTGACCGCCCCGATCGCAGCTGTGCTGCGATCGGGGGAGCCAGGAAACCTGAAAGTGTTTCCTGGCCCCCGATCGCAGCACAGCTGCGACCGGGGGCCAGGAAACACTTTCAGGAAGGCCTCGTAAGAAAGGGGAGTGTCTCCCCTTTCTTACGAGGCCTTCCGGGGCCAGGAAACACTTTCAGGAAGGCCTCGTAAGAAAGGGGAGACTCTCCCCTTTCTTACGAGGCCTTCCCGAACGTGTAAAAGGCCGTTTTCCCCATGAAAGCAGGAAGCGGGCGCAAGGCTGCTTCCTGCTTTCATGGGGAAAACACCTTTGCAACGTCAGCGCGCCTCGCGGCGCGCTGACGTCACAAAGGGGCGGGTGGGGGTCGGGGGGAGACACGGTAGCTTCCGTGTCTCCCGGGGGGAGTAAAAAATAAATAAATAAATCCTCGGGTGCGACGCACCCAAGGATTTATTAATGCCCTTCCTGGTGTCGGCCACTGGTCGTGACCCGCACCAGGGAGGGTGTGTGGGCGTCGGCCAGTGGCCGACGCCCGCACTTAAGAGGTTAAACATTTACAATTGGGGTAAATTAAATTAAAAACATATTTATATAATAGCTAAAAATCAAATAATGAAGTCTTTGTGTACCCTATATTTTGGCACAAATATGAATGATTTGATTTGAAAGTAAAATAAAAACTAAAACATGTCACTATATTTTCTTTTTTTAAATCTTCTTTTGAATGTACGCTTGTTAAAAGACATGCTCATTAATGTCCTGCTTTTTGTCAGTTTTGCTTCTTTATAGGCTAGCAGGTGTTAAGAGAGCAGACTTCAGGCAGCTATTTTGTTGATCTTGGTAGATTACAGGCAAACTTTCTATTAATCAAAGTGTCCTAGGGTTTACAGACTCATAAGAATTGTGCTGTGGTTTGCTGATTGAACTGTCTACTTTTCAGTGAGTCAAAAAAATGCTAGAGAGCAGCATAATAATTCCACAGAAACTTGAGCTATATAAACGTGAGAATGCGGTATTCTGGTACAGGGGAGAAGGCTGCGCTCTCTGCTTAGGGATGATGAATAAGTGCCAAAAATGTCACATTGGCAAATCATAGGTTAGTTTGCTTGGCTGCCATGTTGAATTATGACTTAGGAGGCGTATGCAAAGGGCAATCTATTTCCTTGTGAGCAGCAAAAGTCAGAAGATAACAAAGACAAGAGCTCCTTTTGGAGCTGAAATTATAGTGGTCAGAGAAGTGCTGTGGGTGGCCAGTCAGTAGCCACAGTGAATGGCAGGACCACCACAGTGCCGAAGATGTGCAGTAGGCCAGAACGTCCAGTGTCTGTGATTATGCTGGATGCAGTGTTGACTTGTAGCCTCATCCTCAGAAGTAGGAGAAGTGCAGGAAGTCCTACAGAGTCTGTGGGACAATTATAGAACAGAGAGGAGTGTGTGGATTGCAGTCCAGGACAAACCTCAGCAGGGCCACAATCCTCTAGATTGGTAAGCACTTCAACAGTCCATTGCTGTCCCCAGGAAAAGTATTCTAGCAAAGGAGACCGTGACAGACTGCATGACCAGGGGTCCCCAAATAGACATCAGCTTGAAGCATAGTCGCAGAACCTCTTCAGTGAACGTGCCAGCATGACATAGACAGTGGTGGTTGAAGAGCCAGAAACTGTTGGGATAGAAAAAAATAGAGGGTTAAATAACAGTGGAACCAGCAACTCATGAGGAGAGTGGCCCAGTTTTCAATCCAGAATAGCAATGAGGAGGGGGAAGTTGATTGACGCAGATGTCACCAGCACATTGTATCAAGAAAGGTGGCAGAGTGGGACAGCCCAAGCTGCAGATGGTGGACTGCAAAGAGCATTGAAAACTCTGGAAGATCAAAAAAATCAACAGACAATTGCAGGTGCAAGAGATACATTGCAGGCAGAAAAGGCAGGAGGCAGCACAGGGTGTCACATTGGTAGAGTTGAATCAAATAAGTAACAGGCCTAGAGGAGAGGGTAAAATACCCATATATTTGAAAGGGTGCAGGACAGCATTCAGGTTGCATAGAAGTTAGCAATTACAACATTATAGAGATGAAGAAAGACACGCCTGGAGGAGAGTTCAGGGGATGGAGAGCATTACAGTAGGGGTTCTTCTGGATCGTCAAAGCATGCAGGTGGATTCTCTCTGCCTCAGGCAGTGGTTAAAGGTGCAGTGGTGTCAAGTCAGTTGTAAGACAATTATAGTGTTGGGTATTCAGAGAGAGACGTGTACCAAACAACAGTCATCAAAGGCATTAAAGTCAGAACGAGGTAAGAGATGGACTGTCCCATTTGGAGCAGGGTTAAGAGTGATTTGAATATGGCTGGGTTCAAACTGAGGTGGTATGATGTGCATTGGATGAATTGATTGGGATACGGCACGGAGTATTTGCCAGTGGCTGAGATTAATGTAAGCATTCAATCCATCACTTTTTTGTATACTTTTCTGTGTCAATCCGGTGGGACAGGTGTGCCTAACTGTGGGTCCTGTTCATACTGTGCCATTGGAACTAAGCTACGCTGGGCTAATGTTCCTGTAGTGAATCCTAGTTTGTTTTAATGGAATACAGGAGTTAGCTTAGCCTGTGGCTTGCAGACTCATGCCCCTGTCACTCAGTGACTTTTACCCTATTTAGCTTGCTCTGTTTTAGCGCATTTATTTAATTAAATTTCTTAAGATGGCTGCCTTTGTTTGAGTTAGGCCCGTGTTTTAGTTTGCGTTATCAGTGTCACCGCACTAAGGCGTCAAGATCAAGCGACAAAGACAAACAAACTGTAGGTGTTCACTTTGGGTACTTTCACTCTTCATGCTTTCGAGGAAATTGTTTATATTAATTACCGTCCTGAGCATGCCTTGTTATATATTGTTTGGGAACAAACCTAAATCAGGGATCCAAGTAGATCTGTATAACTACTCCACACTTTAACAGATAGTCAGAGGGATTCCGACCAGGTGCCATCGCTGCTATCGATGCTGCACGTCGCGTTGACGCTGACCCAGTCTTGGTGTTCCTACGGAGTCTGAGCTAGAGACCTCATTCCAAGGTAACGAGTGTTGGGGGCTCTTCTCATGGACATGGCATTGGCAGATTACATTTAACATACCTAGCTCTCTTTTAGGTCAGCTGTTAGGCCTATCATGCTAGGGTATTAGGACATATCTCACACACTGTGTTATTCCATGATGCTGCAATATGGTGGGGGTCTTTGTATTAATGACTCTTGTCTTTACCATTCTATTTCTTGCACTGCTCATTATCCTAATCATTGCAGCCCATGCAACTTATCGCAGATTGCAGTTCTACTAAAATAAAACCAATTGAAACTTTACTGCATCTTCTTCATTGTCTGTGTGTGATTGAGACATGTCGTTAATGTGAGAAAGGAGTAATCTCTGTTTAACCACAACGCTCCCTGAGATGTCATAATCTTGAGTTCATGCATAAAGGCTGCCACAAATCACCTTTCACTGTTTTGGGTTTTTGGTGAGGCAATGCTTGTGAGTCGGAAGGGTTAGGACGACAGTTGCTATTTGTTGGAGGACTGGCATAGACACCTATAAACATAAGTACTGTCATCCTTAAACCAGCAGTCTTGCCTAGAGCAAGAGTCCAACTACGACATGGTGCCACAAACGATGGTGTTTAGGCACTAATTTATAGATACCCTGATTATTACTGTCTCACAGACAACAGGTACCCTAAGTACCATTATAAGGAGGCATCCGTGGTCTTAGGGAAGATCCACCTAAGCTGAACAGGGACCACCTAATTAGGCTGTAGGTTGTTCGAGCTCAAACTCATAAAAGGACTTTGCTCCCCACTTGGTGTTCCATCTCTTTTTTTAAAAAAAATATTTTTATTGGTTTGATGTTTCAAGTATGCGATACAAACTGTTCTATTATCAGCAGCAGGATCACTTAAAGCATTATCCAGTGTTTAAACCATTTAACAACCACAAACCCCCCCCCCCCGTTTGAACACATCTCGGAACCCTACCAATCCTACAGTATCATTTCTTGCTGCAATTGCCTGAAGCTTAACGTGTGTAGACTATCTTTGGGGGGTGTTCGCGCGTGATCAGCGTGGACCATATGCTACCGGGCCTGTGTGCTTAGCCTACTGCCAGGGTCCCCGTTTAGGCAAGTGGGCGCGGGAGGCTCCCAAAATGGTGCCGCGCCCTGTGCATTGTTGGTGATCCTGCGTTAGAGAGCTGGTGGGGCATGAATACAGGAGGAAGGGGGTGGAGGGAGATATTGGTGCTGTTGTGGCTGGCCACCCTACGGGCTGCGCCTCTATTGTGGGGGATAGGGGGGATTTATATTGCGCTTGTTGCAGGTATGTATTCCCTGATTCATGGGGGCATATCATCGTTTTTGGCTTCAAGTTTAGTTACCAGGGTGTCCCAGGTGGAACAACCTGTATGTTACTGCCCCTCACGTGTCAGTTTCTTTAGTACCTGGTATTCAGTGCGGGCCCACCACCGTATTAGAGTGTACCAAGATTTACGATCAGGAGCACTGGAGGCTTTCCAATGCATCGCTATCAATCTTTTATACATTAAACAGGCAAGGTCTACGAATTTGTGCAGGTGTTTTTGTTTTTTAGGTCTCTCCCTCAATCCCAATAAACAAGACCCGGGGTCTGCTATCAGCTCAAGCCCCGTTAACTTGGAGATCTCCCGTACCACCTCCGACCAGGCTGTTTGTATGTTGGGGCAGTCCCATACCATGTGGTAGAAGGATGCTGACGCTGCTTTGCATCTGCGGCATACTGGCTCAGAACCAGGGAACATACGTTTTATCCTGGCAGGGGATAAGTATGTTTGGTGCGTGTAGTTAAATTAAGTGTACCTGAATCTTGGATTCCTTGAGACGCCACAGGTGTGATACAAGGCTTTTGGCCAGTCCGCCTGTAGGATTGGGGCGGGAAGTACAGCGTTCCATCTCTCCCGGGCTTTCTCCGCTTGTGGCTCGGGAGATTTGTTTAGGATTTTGTACAAATTGGATACTACTTTTATTTGGTCATTGTATTGTAAGAGATGATGTATCACAGGGGAGACCGCTGGTTCCGAGGTGCCTGCCCCCCACGTCTTTTTTATTGCGTGGCATATGGCGTGGTATGTCAGGAACTGGCCAGGGCTTATCTCTGTGAGGGCCTGAAGAGCCTCAAATGACATAAGCTTGCCATCTTCGAAGCAGTCGCCCACTGTCTGTATTCCCGACTCCATCCATGCCCGCGGCGCCCGCATTGCAGCTGTAGTCCCCCCCATTAGGTAGTCCAATGGTATATGTGGGGAATAGGGGAGCTTGTCCGCTCCACTTTGCACAAATTTATCCCAGCACGTGTGTGCCACCGCAAGCAGTGGGCTTACGTGTTCCGACTTAGGGTGTTTAGATGTCAGCCACCCTATCAAGGGGGTCCCCTTCAACCAGGACTCCAAGCATGTGGATTCTGCCTGTGCTGGCCTGTGGATCCAATTTTGAACCCACTGCAGCTGTGCAGCTGCATAAAAGCGTTCGAAGTTGGGGGCTCCCAGCCCGCCCACATCTACCGGCCGTTGTAGCGTGGCTAGGGTCACACGTGCTCTGCCTCCTCCCCAAATGAGCTGCAGCAGCGCTGTGTTTAAGTTTCGGAAAAAGCTTTTGGGAATGGTTATCGGTAGGGCCGCGAAGTAGTACAGCAGTCTGGGTAGGATCAACATGTTTGCGATCGCCACCTTGCCAGGCGGCGAGAGCGGGAGCTTGTTCCAAAACTGCAGTGAGCCTTTTATGGAGGTCAGCGCCCTCCCCAGGTTTCCATCTCTCAGGTCTTCTGTGTTGTGGTATATGTTTAGCCCGAGGTATTTGAACGTTTCCGGACACCACTTTAGACACCCTATCTGAGGAGCATCCTGATTCACAGGTGACCGCTTTGCCAGAGGAAACGTGCACGACTTTTCCCAATTTACCACTAGGCCTGACAGGTCTCCAAACTCAGCCAATAAGGATATCAATAAGGGGACGAGTGCACGGCCATTTCGGATATATATTAAAGCATCGTCTGCGTATAGCGAGATCGTGTGGTAGAGCCCGTTCCTGGTTATTCCCCATTTGTGTTCCATGAGGCGTACTCTTGCCGCTAGAGGTTCTATTGCTATAGCAAACAGTAACGGGGATAAGGGGCAGCCCTGCCTTGTGCCCCGGAAAATCGAAAAGCTGTCGGAAATCACCCCACCCTCTTCACCCTTGCACTTGGGCTGGAATACAGGGTCCAGACCCAGCGGATATAGTTGGGTCCTAATCCCATGCGGGCCATTGTAGCCAAGAGGTAATCCCACTCGAGCGTATCGAAGGCTTTTTCGATATCTAATGAAAGCATTATTTCCTCTTGTGTGTCGCGGGGAGTATCCCCCATTATGCTCAGTAGTCTGCGAATATTTAGAAAGGTGTTGCGCCTTGGAATGAAGCCATTTTGGTCTGTATGTATCAATGAGTGCATAAGGGGGGCTAATCTGTTAGCTAGTATTTTGCCTAGTATTTTACAGTCTACGTTTAGAAGCGATAGTGGTCTATAGGATTCTACATCTGTGGGATCCCGACCTTGTTTAGGGAGTACCACTATCATAGCTTCTCTTTGGGATGTGGGCAGGCATTCATTAGTCCACGCTTCTACAAACACCTTTAAAAGATGAGGTTTCAGGCAAGATAGGTGGGCTTTGTAATATTCCAACGGGAGGCCATCTGCGCCAGGCGCTTTATTTCTAGGCAGCTGTGCAAGGGCTAATTCTATTTCATCCATTGTCATGGGGGCTTCTATTTTTTCTCTATCTATTTGTGATAATTGCGGCAGTAGGGAGTCTGCGAGAAAAGCCTCAAGTTATGGAGTAGTGCATGAGGTGCGTTTGGTGTATAAGTTTGAATAATATTTCCTAAATGCCTCGTTTATCTCTGCCTGCGTGGTGGCCATATCGTGAGCGCCCACGCGTATGGCCCCTATTGGAGATTGCTGCCTGTCCTCGCGGAGCAGCCAAGCTAACATTCTACTTGATCTGTCCCCTTCTGTTTGCAGCCTTATTAAGTGATAGTAATAGTCATGACAACGGAGTTTTCTGTCGGCGTCATTGTATTTTGAACGCCTCTCTTTTAGGACAGTGTGTGGGACTTCCCCTAGTGCTACCGCTATTTCTGCTGCTCTGAGTTCCTTCTCTAGTTTGCCGATCTCCGCCTGCAAGGAGCGTCTCACTCCCCATGTGGAGGATATGCATACTCCGCGTACTACTACTTTATGGGCGTCCCACTCTGTCGCTCGTGTTGTTGCAGACATCGCATTTATATCCCAGTATTGGCTTATAGATTCTTTCAATGTTTCGGCGAATGCCTGGTCCTGAAGTGCTTCCACTTGGAACCGCCAGGTGGGAATCGCCTGGCGTGATCTACCCCAGTTCAGTGCCACTCTCAGTGGTGCGTGATCCGACAGAGTTTTTGCTAAATATTCCGACTCGCTGAACAGTGCCCCTATATCTCGGGTGCCCCATGTTATATCTATTCTGGTGTGGGTGTTGTGTGGTGCTGAGTAGAATGAGTATTCCCTTTGCTTTGGGTGACCTAGTCGCCATATGTCGTGTAGACTCATTACGCTTGCCCAGTCCTTTAGGGGGCTTGTGGGTTTCCTGTTTACTGGTGAGCTCGCTTGGGTATGGGATCTATCCAATGTTGCAGATGGTGTGCTGTTAAAGTCACCGCCCCAGAGGGCTGGGGACATGGGGTGAGACAATAATGTTGGAGTGAGGGTGCTGAGAAATCCCGTAGTGCCACGGTTTGGAGCGTATATGCCAACCACTGCTATTTGCCTGCCATCTTATCTGCCCTCCGCTACTACGTACCTTCCTCTTTGGTCTATTTTATGTGCCGTTAATAGGAATGGGACTCCCGCTGCTATCCAGACCAGCACCCCTCTCGCGTAGGCTGAGTACGTTGTGCCTATCAGTGGGCCTCCCCATTTCGTGCGCAGGTCACGTAAGTCCCCTTCTAGCATGTGTGTCTCTTGTAGTATGGCAATGTGCACTCCTAGTCGCTTTAGCCGTGCATGTACTCTGGTCCGCTTGCTCAGTGACCCCAGGCCCCTAACATTCCATGTCACTATAATATACTGGTTTTTGTTGTTTATACCGGGAGGCATCATCCGTAGTTTGGGGGATAAGTGTCTGGGCTTAAGATCTGAGCTTTGGTGTTGGCCCACCTGGTCACTACCCTTCTGCAGCTGCTATTTGTTAAATATAGCAAGTGCAGCTGTTTATTTTGTGTTTTGAGTGATTCCGATACATGCATTACTCCTAAACTACAAACCCCAACTCCCCTCGATGGATCCCCATTGCTACCTACAACTAGCATAAAACTACTAAACTTAAACACACATGAACTAACCCATATCCAGTTGGATTTGCATATTGGGATTCTCATATCTTCCAGATGTGGCTCTTACAAGGGGTTCACATCTTTCCGCAGACTTAGGGGGTTATTACAACTTTGGAGGAGGTGTTAATCCATCCCAAAAGTGACGGTAAAGTGACGGATATACCACCAGCCGTATTATGAGTTCCATAGGATATAATGGACTCGTAATACGGCTGGTGGTATATCCGTCACTTTACCGTCACTTTTGGGACAGATTAACACCTCCTCCAAAGTTGTAATAACCCCCTTAGTCTGCTAATACCATTGGGCGCCCCCCGGGACGCGAGACCACTCCCTCCAGCGCGCCCCGCCCCCACAGTCTATCCCCCGTCAAACCCCTATAACTTAGCTTTGCTATTATATCAAAGATACACAATGTCGGGGGAGCGTTCACTCCGGTCTACAGCAGCGCCACAAAGTCCCTGGAGGTCGTCGAACTTCGAGCATTTTTTAAGCCAGCGGGCCAGCGGAGTAGGTATATGCGACTTAAAGTACATCTGCGGACCTGGGGGTGACCCTTGGCCCGTCCAGCTGTCCAGTTAGTGTAGATGTGGAACTGCCTGTGTCGGATTCCGAGCCCTGCTCTGGAGGTGTCCTGACAGTTGCAAAGTTGCTTTGCATGTGTAGAGGCGTCTCTTTCAGCACTCTTGCTCTTTCTTCTGCCGCCTGCCAGTCATTGGGCTGGCCCCTAGCGCGCCTCTTGGATCGCTTCCTTGAAGCAGAAGTTTGCCATTCCTCATCCACTTCCGCCTCTTCCCGCGGACAAGCTAGGCCCTTGGCATGCAGCCATGTCCAAGCATCTTCAGGATTGGTGAATATGTGAATGCGGTCCTCCGCTACTACCCTTAGTTTCGCCGGGAAGTGCAAGGCATATTTTATGTTGTGTTCTCGCAAGCGTTGTTTGATTTTAACGTAGGAGTTGCGTTGGTTCTGCACCTCCTGTGTGTAGTTGGGGTATGCGTTAATAGTCGAGTCTTCGTACTTGAATGGGCCTTTATTGCGAAATTGTTGTAGTATTGCATCCCGGTCTCTGTGGTTCAGGAATCCGGCGATCAGCGGTCTGGGTGGCTGGCCAGGAGCCGGGGGTCTGCCCGGAATTCTATATGCCCTTTCCACAGAGAAAAACTCGGATGGAGCCCCATTTAACAAATTCTTGATTAGCCACTGCTCCAGGGGGATTTCCGATTCTGTTTGCCGCATGCTTTCTGGGAAACCCAAAAATCGTACGTTATTGCGACACGCCCTGCTCTCCATTTCTTCCGATCTCCTCCAGAGCACTTTTAGCTCCGCATCCATGCGCTGAATCTGTTTTTGATTACCTTGGGCCATTGGGGTTAATTTGGATATTTCGTCCTCAGTCGCTTTCACTCGCTCAGCTAAATTCCTATGGTCTACACGCAGGAGATTTAAGTCTTGTGCAACTGCGTCGATTCTGTTTTCTAGCGATGATTTAGTGTCCATAATCGCCTGTAATACTTTCTCAAACTGAGCAGAGTGCGACATGAGAGTGTTTTCCAGTGACTGTAGGGACAGGCTGGGCTGCTGGTCTACAGGTGTTGAACCATGGGTGCTACGGTCCTGGTTCTTGACTGACTTGGCTCTGCCGGCCATTTTGGCTGACCCGGGGTTACCTTGCGTGCAATTGTTTCACACTGTTTGGCGCTTTCGATTCGGCAACTTAGCCTTTTGCTTTGTGTCCCCAATATGGTGTGCGCGTTGGTGCTGGGAGTGCAAGATTGTCCGACAGGAGCGAGAAAGATATTTCCGTCATTGCGTGACCGGTTTCTGTGGTGGCGTGGTCAGTGGTAGATTCTACTGCTGCCGAGGCCCACATCAGTCCAACATTGAGACCCCATGTGACTACACGTGGTGCCCCTGGGGGGGAAATGTAGCGAGTCAGCTGGAATAAGGTACACTCACCCTCAGGGGTGGCAGGGGGCCCGGCGTCAAGGGCGACCCCGATGAAGAGGGGGGGCGCAGCCGACGACCGAGGCGGGCAGCGCAGCCCGGAGAGTTCGAGAAGGGGTGCCGATGCCCGGGGTCACAGGTAGTCACTGCGCCGGAGCCGGGGAGTTAGATGTTTGCTGTTCATGTACAGTCCGTGGGGCCCCGGAGCGGTCCAAGCCCCCACGGCGCGCGCCGGCCGACGGCGCTGTGCAAGCTGCTTAGGCGAAGTCTGCAGGGGTCTGTGGCACGCACTGGGCATGAGCCCTCCAGCGCTGCTTGCTTCCACTATGAGGGGCACAGGACTGTTGTGGGACTGACGAGTCAGTGGGGGGAGGGGGGGCCAGAGGGCCAGTAATGTCCCGGCCCCTTACTGCAATGTACTGGACTGTAGATGTGCTCCTTAGCTTCTTAGCCTCCCTGCAGTCCTCCAGCCGTAGTGTTTTTTAATCTAGGGCAGGAGTGCCCTTGCTGCCCAGCAAGATGAGCCCCTCCTGGGCCGCCGCGGCAATTTCCAACATGGCGCTTCAATGTCCTGCTGCCCTGGTCCAGTCCCGGGTTCCTGCGCCGATCTCGCGCCGGCCGCCTGCCGTGCTGCAAGGGCTCAGGGCGCCACATCCGGGTCCCGGCCAGCAATGAACTGGGCCCGGTCGGCGGCCCGGAGTCAATAGGCGCAACCGCGGTGCTCCGGCACCCGCAATCGCACCAGAGGCAAGCCGGAGCTGGCCGCACCGAATGAAGGCACGGGTAGAGCTGCCGTAGCGGCTCCACGCGATCGCCTTGGTCGGGGCGAGTCTCTCTTGGCCGGGTACCGGCTCCACTCACTTGACGCGCCCCAAGTCTGGCCCCCAACGAGTGCACTGGACCGCCCCGGGCGGACCCCCGCCACGAGCGCGGCAGCGGGGTTCCGAGGGACGCCCTTCAGGATGGTTTGATGTAGCCCGGGACGGAGCGCTCAGATCAAGCGACCGTCCCGGACGCCATTTTGGCTCCTCCCCTTGGTGTTCCATCTCTTTACTCATTTTTTTTACAATATGGCTAACGTGATAGACATTCCTGAGAATGCTAGACAAGCATTAACACTACACCAATTAGTGCATGGTTTAAGAGAAGATGGCGGGGATGTTACATTCACAGTGGGAGCTAGTGAAGCTTACCAAACATAAATATTTTACTCTTGGGTCACCTTTACTGAGGAAGACCGCAGATCAGACACATTCCACACATATAGAATTGCGAATGTACCTCAACGGTACCAAGCATACCAGTATCTTGAAATACCGCTCACTTGCCAAGAGCATCAGAAGTGGTTTGAAGGCGCCCTACCAATTGTAATACAACGTGTGAGATTATGTCCTTTAGGTAATGATGGACCAATGTGGCCACATGCACACCTCATCCAGGTATACAAAACATGCAGGCAGCAGACCTGCGAGACTTATATATTGAAATAGTTACACTATACAGACCACTCGTTCAGTTTGTAGTGCGATATTTGAACACTACACCTGCGTGTCCACCACCACCAGCACCATTGGCTACTGGGGCTAATCCACTAATAGTACATACTATCATGGGTAAGATACCCACAGACTGGGAGAAAATACCTTTCTGGATAGCCCAGAAACCAAATCAGCTGGAAGCTGTGTTTCCCCATATGGGACCACAGGAGAAACATAGAATTCTCACTATGTGCTTGCCCTTCGAGATGGTTCCTTCTGTGAATGACTGCGCCACATGGGGTACAGTCTTCGCTGCAATATATACTATCACACATGGTACCCCACACTTGCCAAATTTACCGGAAGTGTTAAAACAAATACAAAATGAGCACAGGGCTGCACCAGCCCTAGATTTGGGGATGAAATGAATGCGTAACTTCAACGCAGTCTCCTCCATCATACTCAGTAACATTAAAGGGGAAGCGGTAGCACTGGCTATACGCCAGCATCGCCGGGAGATTCCACATTTGGACCAGGAGAGAGAGAGCTACCAAAAGTAATTTCTGATACCTATACTAGTATATTATGGGATAGTTTGGGAGCCAAGTCGAAGAAGCTGAAAATACAAAGTACCACCCCTAAGGAAGGTACTAAACAACACAGGAGGGTTCTAAGAAGTGCTGGGATAAGCAGAAACAATTTAAAGAAAGACAAAATAAGAGAGCAGATTCACCACATCCGGAGAACTCCGAAAGGAGATATACTCTCAGAAACAGAGAAAGTATAAAAGCTCCTGACAGATATACTGATTCACATCCCTCTCGTTCCTTTCAGGACCCACCAGATAGACATAGCGAGAGAGGTGGCTGTACTGATTGACGTCCTGATTACGTGAAACAGAAGAAAGACTCACCATAGTCTTCGAACAAAAAAGAAGATAAGTCCCCACAACAGAAGCCACAGTTTGAAAAGAAAAAGGTGGCAGCACTGTCAAATAAAAATGCTGGTACACTTGAGAACTTTGCTGAAGAACATGACGTGGACAGTGACACTCTTAGACAGCGCAGCAGATGTCACGATATGTCGCTAGAGTCTGAAAGATCATCTTGATGCAACAGCAACTAGCGATTTCATTGCAGTTGAGAATGAGGACGGGTGCATTATCCCACCCAATAGGGTTCATAATTTAAATATCCACATTGAGGGAGATATAGAGCACACCATTAGAGTGATATTCTGGAATTAACTTATTTGTGATATCATAATGACCGTAAGAGACTGGCCACCTGAGCACGTCCGTAGGCTCCCACATGGGGAAGATGTCATTTTGCCTTCTTTCTCTGATTTTGTTCCGGAGGCGGTAAAACAAGCCTACACTGTTGATTGTGCTTTAATGCAGGCACCTGAACTGTACCACAGTCATGTAGGTTGGGACAAGGACTCTCCTTTTCATGTAATACCTTTCAGGACTACAACCTAACCTCAGCCACAATATCCTGTTAAAGACGAAGCAAAAGCTCCAGTAAGGGAGATCCTCACTCAGCTTGAGTATCAGGGAGTAGTTGAGCGCTGTGTCTGTGCAATGAATAACCCATTATTCCCGGTTGCAAAGCCAAACCATTCCTACAGAATAGTCTTAGATTACAGACACTTAAACAGTCATACACGTACATATGCTATACAAAATTCACATAGCACCGCTCTGTTCGACTTTTTTATCCTTTGGACTTTTTTATCCTTTAGCGTGGGCTCCCTTAACTTTTTGCCTCTGTTTCCCAGGCTGTTGATGTGTGCTGGACTCTGTTTTTGCTGTTTTTATTACTCTGGGCACTTTACCATTGATAACTGCCACTGCTAACTAGTGCTAAAGTGCAAGTGCTCCTATACAATATATGTATGTAATTAGTTTATTCATGATTGGCATATTTGATTTACTAGTAAGTCCCTAGTAAAGTGCACTAGAGGTGCCCAGGGCTGGTAAATCAAATGCTACCTGCAGCACTGGTTGTGCCACCCACATAAGTAGCTCTGTAATCATGTCTCAGACCTGCCACTGCAGTGTCTGTATGTGCAGTTTTAACTGTAAATTCAACTTGGTAAGTGTGCTCACTTGCCAGGCCTAAACCTTCCCTTTTCATACATGTAAGACACCCCTAAGGTAGGCCCTAGGTAGCCCCAAGGGCAGGATGCAGTGTATGGTTAAGGTCGGACATATAGGCCCTCATTACAACACTGGCGGTCGGTGAAAAAGCGGCGGTAATACCGCCAACAGGCCAGCAGTAATAAAAATAGAATCATGACCAGGGGGAAAACCTCCAACACAGACAGCCACTTTAACACACCGACGGCCTCGGCGGTAGCAACAAACACCACGGTGGTAACCG
Source organism: Pleurodeles waltl (assembly GCF_031143425.1). NCBI lineage: Eukaryota > Metazoa > Chordata > Amphibia > Caudata > Salamandridae > Pleurodeles > Pleurodeles waltl. Next base: position 1,258,977,299 of record NC_090440.1, on the reverse strand, counting down.
CCAACAGCCAGACAGAAGACAATGTACCACCCACAGCATTACAACAGGCCTATCCGCCACCTTTTCCGGGGCGGTACCAATGCCAACAAAAGCACGGTGGAAACAGTACACTGAAGGAAAAGTACTCACCTCTTGACACTCAAGGAAGAACCATGATGCCATGGAGCCCGAACTTCACATTTTTCCAATGCTGGTGTACCTCCTCATACACTAGGAACACGAACGCTGGTGAAGATGACCACGGTGAGTACTGTACCCAGCACACAAGGGAGGGGGGAGGAAAAAGAGAGTGACACACACACGCAACATACAACACCACCACCCCCACCCTCACCCCAACACCATACACACAAACAGATGCAATAACATTACATATACACCCCGAAACCCTCAGGAATAATGCAAGGACAAAAGGAATGGAGTAAAATGAGTGTAACAGTACAGTTTTAGATAAATATGTCCTTAAATTAATAAACGGTATGTACATCATATACAAAAGGAGGGACAATGCCACCTCCAAAATGTCTGTGGCCCATGGGGCCATAACACATAGGCCAAGGCCACACTTGACTCCTGCCTCAATACGGAGAGAACACTGCAGGGGCATCAGGTAAAAAAAACACAGGCACCTCAGGGGGACGGGGAATGGGGGGGCACCTCAGCTGGAAGATGGTACAACTCCACTGCTTCTGGAGGGGGCTCCATGCCCACTGCCAGGTCCTAGGGAGTGCAAAGCCACAGTCTGTCAAGTGGGTGGTTTGCCCACTGCTTGGTCCTGGGGAGTGCAAAACCACAGTCTCTCAAGTGGGTGGTTTGCTCACTGCTTGGTCCTGGGGAGTGCAAAGCCACAGTCTCTCAAGTGGGTGGCTTCTCCATTGACTCTGGAGGGGGCCTTGTGCCCAGTGTGCTTCTTCCTGTCAAGGAGGGGTGAGTGGATGCCTTCTTCCACTGGTTCTGGAGGGGGCTTCGTGCCCAGTGTGCTTCATCCTGCCAAGGAGGGGTTGAGTGGACACCTTCTTCCACTGGTTCTGGAGGGGGCTTTGTGCCCAGTGTGCTTCATCCTGGATGGGGCAAGGTCACAGTCTCTCACCTGTGTGTCACACGGACAGGTGTTGCAGGGGCCAGGACGCACTGCAACCCATGTAGTCACTACTACACACTGCTCGCCGGCGGTGACAGCTGCTCAGTGGATGGCATTTGCACTGCAGGTGGCGGTGCTGTCAGTGGTGGTGGGAGGCTCCAGCCCTTCACCTGCAGCCTTGGGTGGCTGCCCACTGGGGCTGCTGCTGCTGGCGGTGGTGCTGCTGGCCCAAGTGCAGGTGGCAGTGCTGGTTGCGGTGCAGGTAGCAGTGCTGTCTACGGTGCAGGTGGTGGTGCTGTCAGTGGTGGGGGGAGGCACCAGCCCTTCCTCTGCAGCCTCAGATGGCTGCCCACTGGGGCTGCTGCTGCTGGCAGGTGCTGCTGTCCGTGGTGGAGGGGGCGGTGCTGTCTGCGGTGCAGGTGGCGGTGCAGGTGGCAGTGCTGTCAGTGGTGGGGGGAGATTCCAGCCCTTCCCCTGCAGCCTCAGATGGCTGCAGTGCCATGGCTGGTGTTGTGTGCCCCTTCATGCTCTTGGCAGATGGTGGTGCCTCCTTGCTTCTGCCAGCTGGTGTTCCTTTCCTACCCTTGCTGGCTGGTGGTGCCTCCTTCCTCTTGATGGCTGGTGTCACCTTCTTGCCCTTGGCAGGTGGTGCAGACACACTGGCTGTGCTGACAGATGCCTCCTTGGAGCCTCTCACACTTGCAGTAGCTGCAGAAACCACAGTGGCTGTGGACTAGGTGGCTGAGGTGCTGGGCTGGGTTCTGGCCACCCTGGCCCGAAATGAAGGATGGGAGGGGAGGGGTAGGGAATAAGTCAAGGGTGGCGAGGAAAAGCTTCTTGGGGACGCTGGGGCAGGAAGAGGGTGAACGCTTGAGATTGGCGGAAGAGGAAGTGGTTGTAGGAGGTGTCTGTCTGCTGTGTTTGGGTGCATGGGCTGGATGCTGTTGTGAGGTGGATGGCTGTTCAATCAATCAATCAATCATAAGATTTATAAAGCGCACTAATCACCCATTAGGGTCTCAAGGTGCTGGGGGGGGAGCTACTGGTCGTATAGCCATGTCTTTAGGTGTTTCCTGAAAGTTAGGAGGTCTTGGGTCTAGCGAAAGTGGAGCGGTAGTGAGTTCCAAGTCTTGGCGGCCAGGTGGGAGAAGGATCTTCCTCTGGTGGTGGTGCGGCAGATGCGGGGAACAGAGGCGAGGGCGAGGCTGGCGGAGCGAAGTTTGCGGGTAGGGGGTGTGGAAGGTGAGTCTTTTGTTGAGGTAGGTTGGGCCTGTGTTGTGGAGGGCCTTGTGTGCATGGACGAGGAGTTTGAAGGTGATCCTCTTTGGTATTGGTAGCCAGTGTAAGTCTCTGAGGTGGGGGGTGATGTGGTGGCGGCGAGGGACATCCAGAATGAGTCGGGCGGATGCGTTCTGGATTCTTTGCAGCTTTTTTTGGAGTTTGGTTATAGGGCGTTTCCGTAGTCAAGTCGGCTGCTGACTAGGGCGTGGGTGACAGTTTTCCTGGTTTTTACGTAAATCCACTTGAAGATTTTCCAGAGCATGCGGAGGGTGTTGTAGCAAGAAGAGGAGATGGCGTTGACCTGCTGAGTCATGCTGAGTGTGGAATCCATGATGAATCCCAGGTTGCGTGCGTGGGTGGTGGGAGGTGGTGCAGATCCTAGGGAGGTGAGCCACCAGGAGTTGTTCCATGCTGAGGGGTTTGCTCCGATGATGAGGATCTCTGTCTTGTCTATGTTTAGTATTAGGCGGCTTTCTTCCATCCAGCTGGCGATGGCATGGAGTCTGTTGTGGAGTTTTTTTTTTGCAGCTGTAGGGTCTTTTGTGAGGGATTAGCTGAGTGTTTTCTGAGTAGGAAATTATCTTGAAGCAGTGTGTTCGTGCGATGTTGGCAAGTGGAGCCATGTACACATTGAAAAGCGTGGGGCTGAGAGATGAGCCTTGGGAGACGCCGCAGATGATACTGGAGGCCTCTGATATGAATGGTGGAAGGCGGACTCTCTGGGTTCTGCCTGTAAGGAATGATGAGATCCAGTTGAGTGCTTTGTCGCGGATTCCGGCGTTATTGAGGCGTGTGCGGAGAGTGTGATGACAAACCGTGTCAAAGGCTGCGGAGAGGTCCAGGAGGATGAGTGCTGCTGTTTCTTCTTCGTCGAGCATGGTCTGTGGCAGTGATGAGTGTGGTCTCGGTGCTGTAGTGTTTGCGGAATCCAGATTGGGAGGTGTCGAGTGCCTTGCTGTCTTCCAGGAATCGGGATAATTGGCCGTTCACGATTTTCTCGATTACTTTAGCTGGGAATGGGAGGAGGGAGATTGGTCGGTAGCTCTTCTGGTCGTCTGGGTCTGCATTGGGTTTTTTCAGCAAGGCGTTGACTTCTGCGTGTTTCCAGCTTTCTGGGAAGGTGGCTGACTTGAAGGAGCTGTTGATGGTGTTGCAGAGGTGGGGAGCGATGATGATATTTGCATTATTGAAGATATGGTGTGGGCAGGGGTCCGATGGTGATCCGGAGTGGATGGAGGCCATGGTGTTGGCGGTATCTTCTTTGTTGACGGGGGTCCAGTTGTGGAGGAGGTGGATGTCGCTTGGGGGATTGGGTTTGTGGGTGTTTGTAGTCAGCTGGTGGGTCTGGGGGTTGAACTGTTGTGGATTTCTTCTATCTTTCGATGCAAGTGGGTTGTGAGCGAGTTGCAGAACTCCTGTGAGGGCGGGGGTTCGTTGGAGCAAATCTTGGGAGCGAAGAGCTCTTTGACGATGCCGAAGAGCTCTTTACTGTTGTGAGTGCTGGTGTCAATGCTGTTTTTTAAGTGGGTCCTTTTGGTGGTGCAGATCAGTTGCTGATGTTTGCGTATGGCATCCTTGAATGCAATGTGGTTGGAGTTGGTAGGTTTGCGGCGCCAAGTTTTTTTCCAGTCTGTGACATAGCCATTTGGATTCCTGTAGGTCTGGGGTGAACCATCTGGCCTTGATTCTGTGGAGGGTGTTTTTTTTTTTTTGAGCGGTTCGAGAGTGTTGGCGCAGTCCTCTATCCAGCAGTTCAGGTTGGTGGCGGCTGTGTTGGGGTCCATAATCTTGGGGGGTGGGTCCTGGGCGAGTGTGGAAATCAGTTGATCCGTCGATATTTTTCTCCAGTTGCGTCGGGGGGGTTGTGTGCGGTGGTGGGTGACTGGCTTCTGGTAGGAGAAGTGGATGCATCGGTGGTCTGTCCAGTTGAGTTCGGTGGTGTGGTTGATATACAGGGAGTGCAGAATTATTAGGCAAGTTGTATTTTTGAGGATTAATTTTATTATTGAACAACAACCATGTTCTCAATGAACCCAAAAAACTCATTAATATCAAAACTGAATATTTTTGGAAGTAGTTTTTAGTTTGTTTTTAGTTTTAGCTATGTTAGGGGGATATCTGTGTGTGCAGGTGACTATCACTGTGCATAATTATTAGGCAACTTAACAAAAAAAAATATATACCCATTTCAATTATTTATCATTACCAGTGAAACCAATGTAACATCTCAACATTCACAAATATACATTTCTGACATTCAAAAACAAAACAAAAACAAATCAGTGACCAATATAGCCACCTTTCTTTGCAAGGACACTCAAAAGCCTGCCATCCATGGATTCTGTCAGTGTTTTGATCTGTTCACCATCAACATTGCGTGCAGTAGCAACCACAGCCTCCCAGACACTGTTCAGAGAGGTGTACTGTTTTCCCTCCTTGTAAATCTCACATTTGATGATGGACCACAGGTTCTCAATGGGGTTCAGATCAGGTGAACAAGGAGGCCATGTCATTAGATTTCCTTCTTTTATACCCTTTCTTGCCAGCCACGCTGTGGAGTACTTGGACGCGTGTGATGGAGCATTGTCCTGCATGAAAATCATGTTTTTCTTGAAGGATGCAGACTTCTTCCTGTACCACTGCTTGAAGAAGGTGTCTTCCAGGAACTGGCAGTAGGACTGGGAGTTGAGCTTGACTCCATCCTCAACCCGAAAAGGCCCCACAAGCTCATCTTTGATGATACCAGCCCAAACCAGTACTCCACCTCCACCTTGCTGGCGTCTGAGTCGGACTGGAGCTCTCTGCCCTTTACCAATCCAGCCACGGGCCCATCCATCTGGCCCATCAAGACTCACTCTCATTTCATCAGTCCATAAAACCTTAGAAAAATCAGTCTTGAGATATTTCTTGGCCCAGTCTTGACGTTTCAGCTTGTGTGTCTTGTTCAGTGGTGGTCGTCTTTCAGCCTTTCTTACCTTGGCCATGTCTCTGAGTATTGCACACCTTGTGCTTTTGGGCACTCCAGTGATGTTGCAGCTCTGAAATATGGCCAAACTGGTGGCAAGTGGCATCGTGGCAGCTGCACGCTTGACTTTTCTCAGTTCATGGGCAGTTATTTTGCGCCTTGGTTTTTCCACACGCTTCTTGCGACCCTGTTGACTATTTTGAATGAAACGCTTGATTGTTCGATGATCACGCTTCAGAAGCTTTGCAATTTTAAGAGTGCTGCATCCCTCTGCAAGATATCTCACTATTTTTGACTTTTCTGAGCCTGTCAAGTCCTTCTTTTGACCCATTTTGCCAAAGGAAAGGAAGTTGCCTAATAATTATGCACACCTGATATAGGGTGTTGATGTCATTAGACCACACCCCTTCTCATTACAGAGATGCACATCACCTAATATGCTTAATTGGTAGTAGGCTTTCGAGCCTATACAGCTTGGAGTAAGACAACATGCATAAAGAGGATGATGTGGTCAAAATACTCATTTGCCTAATAATTCTGCACTCCCTGTAGATGTGGTTGCTGGCTGAGAAGACGGGGTCAAGTGTGTGGCCTGCAGAGTTGGTGGGTGAGCTTACGAGTTGTCTGAGTCCGAGGTTGGCGAGAATGTCCAGTAGGTTGGTGGTGTTAGCGTCATTGTTGTTTTCTAGGTGAAAGTTTAGATCGCCAAGGAGGATGTATTCTGTGGAGTCGAGAGCGTTTGTGCGGACGATGTCGGCGATGGCTTTTCAGAAATGAGAGCGGCTGCCAGGGGGTCTATAGATCAGAGTTCCTTTGAGGGTGGTGTTGACATTGATGTGGATTCTGAAGTGGAGGTGCTCAGCGAGGTTGAGGGTGTCATGGGTGATGGTGCTTTTGTGGACTATGGCGATTCCTCCTCCTGGTTTGTTGGTGCGGTCTCTTCTGGTGATTTTGTAGTCTTCAGGGATGGCTATGGCTATGGCAGTTTCAGAGGCCGAGTGTGTCCAGGTTTCAGTTAGGAAGGCGACGTCCGGCGAGGTCGAGGTCAGTAGGTCCCAGAGTTCAACTGCGTGTTTGTGGATGGAACGGGTGTTGAGTAGGAGGCTGCTGAGGTGGTTATCAGCAGGTCTGTTGTGGTGCTTTAGGGTGTAGGTGAAGTGGCAGGCTTGACAGGAGGAAGGTCCTTTGGTGTTCTTTGGGGAGGACAGGAAGCAGGTGGTGGAGGGGTGTCCTGGATTGAGGGCGGGGAAATCGCTGGAAGTGTAGTGATGTGGGGAGGTGTGGGGGCCTTGTGGGCCAGGGGGAGTGGCGCTGGGCGTGGTCCAGGCCCGGACGGGCACAGACGGGCTTGCCTTTGGTGTGCTTTTGACGCACCAGCAACACGTCTGCACCGCGGCTTCCATAAGAGGGGAGGTGGAGGTTGTGGCAGCTGGGAGGAGGGAGGAAAAGGCAAATAGGAGGGCTGGGTGGGTGGGGCCGTTGGAATTAAAAAAAAAGTTGAAAAATACCATAACGGAGGCTAGAAGCGAATCAGGAGGCTAGAAACCAATCAGAAGGCACAAATCAGCAGGGCAACCAGCAGCGAGGAGGAAGCGCGGGGTGGCGAGAGGAGCGATCTGCCTGCTTCAAGCAGTGTCAAGGGTCGCTCCTGTTACTGCTCTGCGGTTTCCATAACAGGGGAGGTGGGGGGTGTGGCAGCTGGGAGGAGGGAGGAGGGAGGAAAGGGCGAATAGGAAGGCTGGAGGGGTGGGGCCGTGGGGGTCAGTGGCGGGAAAGGCGAGGGAGAGGAGGAGGGGGAAGGAGGAGGGGCCGCAGGGACGCAGCGGCAGGGAAATTGGAATTGAAAAAAAAAGAAATGGAAAAATACCAGAACGGAGGCTAGAAGCCAATCAGGAGGCTAGAAACCAATCAGGAGGCACCAATCAGCAGGGCAACCAGCAGCGAGGAGGAAACGCGGGGCACAGCGAGAGGAGCGACCTGCCTGCTGCAAACAGGGCTGTTGGCTGTTTGTGTGCTTGCGTTTGTGTACTTTTGGAGGAGGGGTCACAGACACTCTGGGGGAGGTTGTAGGGGGTGTGTGTATGGATGTGGTGGTGGTGACTGCCAGTGAGGGGCGTGTGGTGATAGGTGTGCTGGTGATGGAGGTAGTGGATGAGGATGTAGTGCATGCAGGTGTGAGTGGAGATGCTACTGGGAGGGTGGTGGACAACGAGGAGGAGGGGACAGAGTGGAGGCAGTGGATGTTGGTGTGTATGCATCTGGATGGTGCTTGTGTGAGTGCCTGTGGGATGAAGTGTGGTGCTTGTGTTTGCCTGAGCCACTTATGTGCGTTGATTTGGGTGAATGCTGGTCTGAAGGTGTACTTGGGATAGGCTAGGGCTGAGGGGATTGGTACTGGGTAGAGGAAGTTGGAGGGGGGAGGCTGGAGACAGGGACAATGGCTGCCATCTGTGAGTTGTCCAGAGCCTGGAATGCTCTCTGTTGGGCTGCCACGCCAGAGTGAATGCCCTCCAGGTATGCATTTGTTTGTTGCAAATGCCCTGCTACACCCTGGATGGCATTCAGTATGGTTGACTGCCCAACAGAGAGGGATCTCAGGAGCTCAATAGCCTCCTCACTGGGGGCAGCAGGGCTGACTGGGGCAGGGCCTGAGGTGCCTGGGGTGAAGGAGATGCCCATGCTCCTGGGTCAGCGGGCATGGGAAACATGCTGAGGGGCTCCTGGGTGGGCGGTGCTGGTACGGGGGTGGTGGATGTACCTGTAGTTGGTGTGGCCACAGAGGTGTCCGCCACCACCAGGTAGCTTCCATCTGAGGAGGAGTTGCTGTCAGTACTGTCCCTTCCTCTCTCCGTTGTGGTGCTCCCCTCGCCCTCCATCCCACTGGTGCCCTCACTGTCAGTGGATTTGGCCTCCAGGCCCATGTGGGATGCAGCTCCCTCCATCGCCGGTGCCTCTGCTCCTGTGCCAGATGATGCTAATGCACACAAGAACAGGGTGACAAAACAAAAAGGAGGGGGAGAGACAGAGAATACACTTGGTCAATGCCAGCAACAACACTACCGTTGGCGTTCACAACTCACAGGGAACATCCCTATGCACTAGCCCATGGACTACCAGTTACAATGCTAGTCACCAGGCCATGGGGTACAATGCCTAACACCATTAGCTGCACACCGGAAACCCACAGGACCCTACCCAGGACCCTACCCAATAGTAGATGGCCACCAACATTATTGTGGTTGGAGTGCATCTGAGCTTGCCCACCATGAAGCCTACCCTGCCATGTTCGCCCTGGCCTAGGGGCATCCCCCATCCAGGTAACACCTTAACTTGCGCAAAGTCAAGAATCTGAATCTGTACTCTCCCCCTTGTGGCTGGTGTGATGCCTTCAAGTGCCCATCCAGCTCCAGATAGGCCACCGCCAGGATGCGCAACATGAGGGAGGTCAGGGTACGACGGGAACCCCTTCCTCGTTGGGAGGCCAGCACCAGCTGGGCCTCCGCCGTCTTCCTTGCCCAGCGTTGCAGGTCCTCCCACCGTTTGCGGCAGTGGGTGCTCCGCCTTTCAAAAGACCCCAGGGTCCACACCTCCTTGGCGATGGCATGCCAAATACCCTTTTTCTGATGAGTGCTGACCTGCAGGAAAAATACAGCAGAAAAGGTATTAGTCATACTGTCCGGACTGTCATACTTATGGCCCACCATATCCCTCCCATCCCTTTACGCACAGACGTTGACCACCATACATGCAGCACTCTGCCCAGGACCCCTCAGCCCCCCCTACATGAGGCTTACACACACAGCACTCCATGCGTTCATGCCCCATGCATCGTGCTCACAGTGTACCCACCTGTTGGTCTGGAGGACCATAAAGTAAAGAGTACTGGGGTAGGACCCCATCCACCAGTCGCTCCAACTCCTTGGAAGTGAAGGCAGGGGCCCTTTCCCCAGACACTCTAGCCATGGTCGCTTCCAGACACAGGTCACAGCAGCACTTGCAGTGTAGGTCCTCTCCTGTTGAAGGTCAGGTAGCAAGTGAGTGAACAGATAGAAAATGGCTGTCACGTTCGCGGCAGTGTGTACTGTCACCGCCGGTGTACATCGCCATTGGCTCCTGGAACCCGTAGGCCCCAATGATAACCAATGCGGGGTTGCACGGCTGTCGTCGACCGCCGACCGCAATGCCAGCAGAATGACCTAATTTCCACTTGTCCTCCTCACAGGTCAGACAGCTGCCATTTCAGGTGGGCACAGGCCATGGCATCTAACTGCTTCACAGCAGACATAGGCACATCAACTGACTAACAAGTTCACATACTGTTTCTGTAAAACAAAAATGGCATATTAATCTGAGTATATGTTTGATTCTGACCTTCTGCTCACCGTTTTTCAATCTAGAGTTCAACCAATGAGGATGAATAGGAGATGGAGACATCCCCTGTGTACAACCCTTGGTGGACCTGGCCACAATGGAGGACAGGCACATTATTCTACCTACAGACTTGATAGGGCCACAATCCAAGGGCTGTGTGCCCAATTAGACCCAGACCTGATTTCAGCTATCAGCCACCCCATAGGTATCCCCCCTCTAGTGCAGGTCGTGCCAGTGCTCCATTTCTTGGCAAGTGGTTCCTTCCAAGTGACAGTGGCCATGGCATCAGGGATGTCACAGCCTGTATTCTCAAACTTGCTGCCCAGAGTGTTGTCTGCCCTGCTAAAACATATGCGCAGCTACATGGTATTCCCCCAGGTGGATGATTTGGCCACAGTGAAGGCTGACCTCTATGCACTATTACATTTCCCCAATATCATTGGTGCCATTGATGGCACACATACTGCCTTTGTCCCCCCCCCGGAGAAATGAACAGGTGTTCAGAAATTGAAAGAGCTTTTACTCTCTGAATTAATCAGATGGTGTTTTTGGCAGACCAGTACATCTCCCATGTCAATGCAAAGTATCCTGGGTCTGTGCATGATGCCTTCATCTGGAGGAATAGCACATCCCATATGTGATGTCTCAACTCCAGAGGCACCGGGTGTGGCTAATAGATGAGCCCATGGTCCCCACCCAGTTGATGTAGGTATATGGGTGTGGGGTTGTCCCGAAGGGTGAGTGTGTGGCTAACATGTATCCCTCGATATTTACAGGTGACTCTGGTTTCCCCAACCTCACATGGCTACTGACCCCAGTGAGGAATGCCAGGACAAGTGCAGAGGAACGTTACAATGAGGCACATGGGCGAACAAGGAGGATCATTGAGCGCACCTTGGCCTCCTGAAGGGCAGATTCTGGTGCCTCCATCTGACAGGTGGTCCCTGTGCTACTCACCCAAGAAGGTGTGCCAAATCATCGTTGCATGTTGCACAACCTGGCCTTGAGACGCCAAATGCCTTTTCTGCAGGAGGATGAGCCTGAGGATGGTTGTGTGGCAGCCGTTGAGCCTGTGGACAGTGACGAAGAGGAGGCAGAGGAAGAGGATGTGGACAACAGAAATACAATAATTCAACAGTACTTCCAGTGACACACAGGTAAGACACTGTAACTTCACCTTCCATTGCAGTTTTGTGTTGGACATTGTACATGGCAGCCTGATTTCTCTATTTCTATGGCCACTTACTGTACACTTTGGCATCTCCTTTTTCAGATATCTGTGCCCCACTCTGGCTCCTGGTGTGTTTACTGCTGCCCTCTACAGGTCATACGTGTGTAAATATAACTGTACATTTGAATTGCAATGTTTACAGCTTGTTTAAGTAATACATATTTCAATCAATTGACAGACTCCATACTTGTATTTGTTCCAAAGGTGTTTATTTCTGTGATAATATGTGGAGGGTGTATTGCAATGGGCTGGGTTGATGGTGCAGAAATGTCCAGGATAGAGTCCAGTCTATTGGTATCACAGGTGCATTGTCCAAGGGGGCATAGGAAGTGGATCACTGGCAGTTAAAGGTGGACAGGGTGACAGAGTGGGATACAAGAGTGACAATCAGGAGAGTGTTATTTCCTGGCGGGGGTCTTGGCAATGTTCTCTGGCTTCTCGCTGGATCGCAGAGACCCTTTGCGTGGTGGTTTTCCTTCTGCGGGAGGTGGGGTCTTGGTGGCCTGTTGTTTCAGTAGCAGGGCCTCCTGTCCACTAGCGTTGGCAGAGGTGGAGGGCTGTTCTTTGATGTGGCTAGTGTTAGGGGACAGTTGGTCTGCCACTGCCTCCCTCATGGTGTTGGCCATGTCTGTCAGCACCCCTGCAATGGTGACCAGGGTGGTGTGGATGTCCCTTAGGTCCTCCCTGATCCCCAGGTACTGTCCCTCCTGCAGCCGCTGGGTGACCTACAGCTTGGCCAGTATCTGGCCCATGGTCTCCTGGGATTGGTGGTATGCTCCCAGGATGCTGGTGAGTGCCTTGTGGAGAGTCAGTTCCCTGAGCCTGTCCTCCCCTGTTGCACAGCAGTCTTCCCAGCTTCCCTGTTGTCCTGTGCCTCTGTCTCCCTCTGCCACTGACCCCATCGTCCTGCGTTTATGGGGTTGCCTGGGTTCCCTGTAGTGGTGGACACACTGCTGATTGATGTGTCCTGGGGACAGAGGGATGGGCCCGCTGGGTGGGTGCTGTGGTGGTGTTTCCTGAGGGGGGAAGCTCTGTGGTGGTTTGGGAATGTGGCTGGGTCACCGACTGTACAGAGGTCCCTGATGAGACAGGTTGGTCATCCTGATTGTTAGACCTGACATGCTTTAGGGTGGTCACCCCTAACTTTTTGCCTGCCTCCCTCCACTTTTTGGACTCTGTTTTTGCTGGCTCTTAGACTCTGCACACTTTACCACTGCTAACCAGTGCTAAAGTGCATATGCCCTCTCCCTTAAAACATGGTAACCTTGGATCATACCCAATTGGACTATTTAATCTACTTAAAAGTCCCTAGTAATGTGCACTGTATGTGCCTAGGGCCTGTAGATTAAATGCTACTAGTGGGCCTGTAGCACTGGTTGTGCCACCCACTCAAGTAGCCCCTTTACCTTGCCCCAGGCCTGCCATTGCAAGGCCTGTGTGTGCAGTTTCACTGCCACTTCGACTTGGCCTTTAAAAGTACTTGCCAAGCCTCAAGCTCCCCTTTTTCTACACATAAGTCACCTCTAATGTGTGCCTTAGGTAACCCCTAGAGCAGGGTGCTGTGTGGGTAAAAGGCAGGACATGTACCTTTGCAGTTACATGTCCTGGTAGTGTAAAACTCCTAAATTCATTTTTACACTACTGTGAGGCCTGCTCCTTTCATAGGCTAACATTGGGGCTGCCCTCATACATTGTTGAAGTGGAAGCTGCTGATCTGAAGGCAGTAGGAAGGTCATTTTTAGTATGGCCAGAATGTTAATATAAAATCCTGCAGACTGGTGAAGTTGGATTTAATATTACTATTTTAGAAATGCCACTTTTAGAAAGTGAACATTTCTCTGCACTTAAATCTTTCTGTGCCTTACAATCCACGTCTGGTGAGGTTTAGTTAACAGCTCCTTGTGCATTCACTCAGACACCCCCCAAACACAGGGTACTCAGCCTCACTTGCATACATCTGCATTTTTAATGGGTCTTCCTGGGCTAGGAGGGTGGAGGGCCTGCTCTGACACAAAGGACTGCCACACCCCCTACTGGGACCCTGGCAGACAAGATTGAACTGAAAGGGGACCTGGTGCACTTCTAAGCCACTCTTTGAAGTCTCCCCCACTTCAAAGGCACATTTGGGTATAAAACAGGGCCTCTGCCCTACCACCTCAGACACTTGCTGGAGAAGAATCCTGAACCAGAACCTGCATCCTGCCAAGAAGAACTGCCTGGCTGCTCAAAGGACTTACCTGTCTGCTTTCTTCAAAGGACTGCTGCCTTGCTGTTGGCGTGCTGCCTTGCTGAACTCTTGTCGGGCTGCAAAAGTGCTCTCCAAGGGATAGAGCTTGCCTCCTGTTCCCTGAAGTCTCAGGACCAAAAAGTCTTCTCTTTTTCATTTGGACTCTTCGTGCGCCGAAAATTTTGACGCAGAGCTTGTCCGCGGCGAGAAAATCGCCGCAAACCGACTTTGATCGACGCGACGCCTTCGGGGCGACCGGAACTTCGACGCACGACCTTGCAAGGACAATGCCGCCTGACTTCTAGAGGGGAAATCGACGCAACGCCTGCTGTGAGAACGAAACTTCGACGCACAGCCTCCCAGAACGATGCGCAGCCGAAAAACAAGCCGAAGAATCCACGCACAGATCCCGGGACATCTGGTAATCTTGCGACCCACAGAAAGAGACTGTCCACGTGCCTGAAAACGACGCACGACTTCCCCGCGTGAAAAATAACGACGCAAGTCCGTGTGTGCAGGGGAGAAATCGACGCACACACCATTTTTCCACATATCTCGTCTTCTCCACTTTAAACCAGGTACTTTGTACTTGAAGGAGACTTTGCTTGCTTTTTAAAGACTTAAGACACTTTGGGGGTCATTCTGACTCCCGCCGGCCGCGGTATCCGCAGGGCCGGCGGGAGCCGCCAGAATACCGCTGCGCGGTCACAAGACCGCCGCGGGTATTCTGGGTTTCCCGCTGGGCTGGCGGGCGACCGCCAGAAGGCCGCCCGCCAGCCCAGCGGGAAACACCCTTCCACAAGGATGCCGGCTCCGAATGGAGCCGGCGGAGTGGAAGGGGTGCGACGGGTGCAGTTGCACCCGTCGCGATTTTCAGTGTCTGCATGGCAGACACTGAAAATCATGGTGGGGCCCTGTTACGGGGGCCCCTGCAGTGCCCATGCCATTGGCATGGGCACTGCAGGGGCCCCCAGGGGCCCCACGACACCCCATACCGCCATCCTGTTCATGGCGGCCAAAACCGCCAGGAACAGGATGGCGGTATGGGGGTCGGAATCCCCATGGCGGCGCAGCAAGCTGCGCCGCCATGGAGGATTCCCCAGGGCAGCGGAAAACCAGCGGTACACCGCCGTTTTTCCATTTCTGACCGCAGCTGTACCGCCGTGGTCAGAATGCACTTGGGAGCACCGCCAGCCTGTTGGCGGTGCTCCCGCGGTCCCCGGCCCGGAATGACCGCCTTTATATCACTTTTCAGTGATATTCCTGTAGGAGGCTGGTCTGGCTTCTAGTGGGTACCAAGGGGTACTTACACTCTGTACCAGGTCCAGTGATCCCTTATTAGTGTAGAAGAGGTGTTCTGCACCTTTATTCCCCAGAGAGCACAGAAGTCGTGATAGGGGAATTCTGCAAGGAAGAGCAACACCAGCAATGCAACCAAAGTGAATTTCTGGGCGAGAGTACCTGTGGAACAAGGGGACCAAGTCCAAGAGACGCGACAAAGTCGAGATTGGGCAGATGCCCTGGAAATGCCAGCTGAGGGTGCAAAGAAGCTGCCACTGGATGATAGAAGCTGTGGATTCTGCAAGAACGAAGAGGACTAGGAACTTCCCCTTTGGGGGATGGATGTCCCACGTAGTGAAGAAGCTTGCAGAGGTGTTCCCATGCAGAAAGACCGCAACCATGCCTTGCTAGCTGCAAGGGTCGCGGTTAGGGTTTTTGGATGCTGCTGTGGCCCTGAAGGGACCAGGATGTCGCCACTTGGATGAGGAGACAGAGGGGGTGCCCAGCAAGTCAGGGAGCCCTCACAGAAGCAGGCAGCACCCGCAGAAGTACCGGAACAGGCACCTGGAAGAGGAGTGAACTGGAGCTCACCCAAAGACACAAAAAGGAGTCCCATGACGCCGGAGGACAACTCAGAAGGTTGTGCACTGCAGGTTAGAGTGTCGGGGACCCAGTCTTGGATGTGCAAGAAGGAAATCCTGGAAGAGTGCACAGGAGCTGGAGCAGCTGCAAATCATGCGGTACCCAGCAATGCAGTCTAGCGTGGGGAGGCAAGGACTTACCTCCACCAAACTTGGACTGAAGAGTCACTGGACTGTGGAAGTCACTTGGACAGAGTTGCTGAGTTCCAGGGACCACGCTCGTCGTGCTGAGAGGGGACCCAGAGGACCGGTGATGCAGTCTTTTGTTGCCTGCGGTTGCAGTGGAAGGATTCCGTCGTCCCACGGGAGATTTCTTCAGAGCTCCTGGTGCAAGAAGGAGGCAGGCTACCCCCAGAGCATGCACCACTAGGAAACAGGCGACAAAGCGGCAGGATCAGCGATACAAGGTTGCAGTAGTCGTCTTTGCTACTTTGTTGCAGTTTTGGAGGCGTCCTGAGCAGTCAGATCCTTTGGCAGAAGGTGAAGAGAGAGATGCAGAGGAACTCTGATGAGCTCTTGCATTCGTTATCTAAAGAATTCCCCAAAGCAGAGACCCTAAATAGCCAGAAAAAGAGGTTTGGCAACCTAGAAAGGAGGATAGGCTAGCAACACAGGTAAGAGCCTATCAGAAGGAGTCTCTGACGTCACCTCTGTTTCCAAGATGGCAGAGGTCTGGAGCACACTAGAGGAGCTCTGGGCACCTCCCCTGGGAGGTGCAGGTCAGGGGAGTGGTCACTCCCCTTTCCTTTGTCCAGTTTCACGCCAGAGCAGGGCTGGGGGATCCCTGAACCGGTGTAGACTGGCTTATGCAGAGATGGGCACCATCTGTGCCCATCAAAGCATTTCCAGAGGCTGGGGGAGGCTACTCCTCCCCAGCCCTGACACCTTTTTCCAAAGGGAGGGGGTGTAACACCCTCTCTCTGAGGAAGTCCTTTGTTCTGCCTTCCTGGGCCAGGCCTGGCTGGACCCCAGGAGGGCAGAAACCTGTCTGAGGGGTTGGCAGCAGCAGCAGCTGCAGTGAAACCCCAGGAAAGGCAGTTTGGCAGCACCCAGGTCTGTGCTAGAGACTCAGGGGATCATGGAATTGTCTCTGGCATTGGGGTGACAATTCCATGATCTTAGACATGTTACATGGCCATGTTCGGAGTTACCATTGTGATGTTATACATAGGTAGTGACCTATGTATAGTGCACTCGTGTAATGGTGTCCCCACACTCACAAAGTCCGGGAAATTTGCCCTGAACGATGTGGGGGCACCTTGGCTAGTGCCAGGGTGCCCACAGACAGAGTAACCTAGCACCCAACCTTCACCAGG
This sequence comes from Pleurodeles waltl, assembly GCF_031143425.1. Classification (NCBI taxonomy): domain Eukaryota; kingdom Metazoa; phylum Chordata; class Amphibia; order Caudata; family Salamandridae; genus Pleurodeles; species Pleurodeles waltl. The sequence continues at coordinate 1,258,960,905 of NC_090440.1, read as the reverse complement.
TGAAGGTTAGACATATAGGTGACTTATAAGTTACTTAAGTGCAGTGGTAAATGGCTGTGAAATAACGTGGACGTTATTTCACTCAGGCTGCAGTGGCAGGCCTGTGTAAGAATTTTCAGAGCTCCCTATGGGTGGCAAAAGAAATGCTGCAGCCCATAGGGATCTCCTGGAACCCCAATACCCTGGGTACCTCAGTACCATATACATATAGGGAATTATAAGGGTGTTCCAGTATGCCAATGTGAATTGGTGAAATTGGTCACTAGCCTGTTAGTGACAATTTAGAAAGCAGAGAGAGCATAACCACTGAGGTTCTGGTTAGCAGAGCCTCAGTGAGACAGTTAGTCATCACACAGGGAACACATACAGGGCACACTTATGAGCACTGGGCCTTGGCTGGCAGGGTCCCAGTGACACATACACTAAATCAACATATATACAGTGAAATATGGGGGTAACATGCCAGGCAAGATGGTACTTTCCTACAATTCCTACAAATTCTTATTACATCTTTTATTGTGTTGATCTACAAATATCCAGATAAATATTCTATATTTTTCTAAACACTGTGTGGTGTATTTTTGTGGTGCTATATGGTGTTATTGTATGATTTATTGCACAAATACTTTACACATTGCCTTCTAAGTTAAGCCTGACTGCTCGTGCCAAGCTACCAGAGGGTGGGCACAGGATAATTTGGATTGTGTGTGACTTACCCTGACTAGAGTGAGGGTTCTTGCTTGGACAGAGGGCAACCTGACTGCCAACTAAAAACCCCATTTCTAACATTGGTGATCAGCGGTGAGGATAGGATTCGATTTGTGCAGTGACATACATTAGCTAAGTATTTCACTACCTACCCACAGTTGAAGGTCAACTTGATTTTTATCTCTTTTTTGGAAATTCGTTTTTCCTGACAATTTTCATAAACAAAATCCTCACTCAACATGTCTCTGGCTGGGTCTCAAGTGGGAGATTTGGACCTAGCCCTGTTGGAGACATATACTGTCAAACAGCTAAAAGGGTTCTGCAGGGTGCTGATAGTACCCACCCAAGGGGCCTCCAAAAAGGAGGACTTTCAAGCGGCGCTGAGGGCCTTGGCAGAAGCCCATTTAGAGGAGGATGAGGAGGAAGAGGAGCCAGGAAATGGCCTCACAGAGGATTTATTGCCATCAGTGGGTAATGTTACCACTACAATTATGCCCCCTTCCAGACCAGGGAGCAGTGTCTCTGAGCAAAGCCTGACCGCAGAGGAAAGGAGAGAGGAAAGGGAGTTCCAATTGCAAATGGCAAAACTGAAAATTGAGGCCCAACAGGAGGAAAAGAAGGCTGAAAGAGCAGCCAAACAGGTGGAAACTGAAAGAGCTGAAGCTGCAGCTGAGAAAGCTTTGGCTGAAAAGAAACTATTGTGGGCTCATGAACTGAGTCTCAAGGAGCTGGAGATCAAGGCGAGACAGTCTGAATCCAGCAATAATGGAGGCAGCATACAGACGGGACCTGCTGGAGAAAAGAAGGTTTGTATACCCAAAAATGTGGTGCCCAGTTTTGTGGTGGGAGATGACATAGATAAATGGTTAGCTGCTTATGAAGTTGCACTAAGGGCTCATGAGGTTCCTGAAGGGCAATAGGGTACAGCTATGTGGGGTTATGTGCCGCCACTGGGGAGGGACACACTTCTCACATTGGATCAACCTTATCAAAACACATACCCACTTCAGAAAGCCACTTTACTTGCCAAGTTTGGGCTGGCCCCTGAGGGATACCATCAGAGGTTCAGGGACAGCACCAAACAATCCACACAAACATGGGTAGATTTTTTTGACTTTTCCAGTAAGGCACTGAATGGATGGTTGCGGGGCAACAAAGTAGATGATTATAAAGGGTTATATGACTTGATTCTGAGAGAGCATATGCTCAATACTACTTTTACAGAGTTGCGCCAGCACTTGGTAGATAGTAAGCTGACTAATCCCAGGAAGCTTGCTGAGGAGGCGGACCTCTGGGTTGGCACCAGAGTGTCCAAAAAGGTACCTGGGGGGACACCCACAAAGGTGGTCAGGGTTCCCAACAGAAGAAAGAGGGGGGAGATAAACTTACAGATAAGGACCTCTCAAAAGGCCCCCAAAAGAATTCCCAGGGAGGGGGTGGCAACCATTCCTTTTCCAAATTTGGGAAAAAGCCAGGGATGTATGATAAATCAGGGAAATCCAACCCCAAATGCATGGCGTGCTATCAGTATGGTCACTGTAAAGGCGACCCCCAGTGCTCAAAGAGGGCACTGTCCACTACTGGACAGACACCTGGGTTGACTAGTGTAGCGCTCGGGGGGAGATGGACCCAGATAGCTTTGGGGAGCAGGTAGAGATTTCCCTAGTGTCCCTGGGAGAAAGTGAAATGGTGCCCAAAGCCCACATGCCCCGAAATACTTCCAAGTACAGGCAGTGGGTCACCATTGATGGGCAAAAGGTGGAGGCTCTGCGTGACACAGGAGCCAGCATGACTACTATCAAGAGTCAGCTGGTGTCAACAGAGCAGATAGTCCCTAATACATTCCACCAGGTCATAGTCACTGACAATCGTGAGAGTCACCTACCGGTGGCTCTTGTTCCCTTTGAGTGGGGGGGGGTCTCTGGTACTCTGAAAGTAGCTGTGAGTCCTGCCATGCCTGTAGATTGTCTGTTAGGCAATGATCTTGAGCATACTGCTTGAAAAGAAGTAGAGCTCAGATCTCACCTGGAGATGTTAGGGTTACCTGAGTGGGTCTGCATGACCACACGGTCCATGGCTGCCCGGGAAGGGAGTCGAGGGTGTCTGCAGCCTGGAAAGATGGCCCAGACAGCTGCAAAGAGGAAGGGCAAGAGGCGTGGGAAACCCACCTCAAATGTTCCCACGGTGGTGGACGAGGCCCCTGAGGAGGAGGAGGCCCCTGAGCCAACTGGGGAGGACATAGCTGACCTGGGTAACCTACCTGAACTTGCTGGCTGGCAAGTAGAGGGGGGGGCAACCAGGGTAGCATTCTGCAAGGTGAAGAAGGAATGCCCGCCCTTGAAGGTCTGATACAACAGGCCACAGCTCAAGCAGCAGGTGACGCCTCTGGCGCTCACCATATTTACTGGGAGAATGATCTCCTTTACAGTGAGTGTAAGGTTCCAGGTCCTGGGGCACCCTTGTGCTGGTGGTCCCCCAGTGTTACCGGAACTTCCTACTGGCCCTGGCTCATGACATCCCCCTGGCAGGACACCTCGGCCAAGACAAGACCTTTAACAGGCTTGACACCCACTTCTATTGGCCCAGAATGAGGAGAGCCTCAGATAACGTCTGCAGAGCTTGCCCCACCTGCCAGGCTAGTGGGAAGACAGGGAAACGGCTTAAAGCTCCCCTGATCCCACTCCCAGTCGTTGGCACCCCCTTTGAAAGGGTGGGCATCGACATTGTTGGTCCCTTGGACCCCAAAACTGCCTTGGGCAACAGGTTTATCCTGGTTTTGGTGGACCATGCCACCAGCTATCCAGAGGCAATCCCTCTGAGAACAGTGACTGCACCGGTAGTAACCAGAGCCCTGTTGGGAATATTTACCCGTGTGGGATTCCCTAAGGAGGTCGTGTCCGACAGGGGCACAAACTTCATGTCTGCATACATGAAGTCCATGTGAGATGAGTGTGGGGTGACCTACCGGTTTACCACCCCTTATCATCCTCAATCCAATGGGCTTGTTAAGAGATTCAACCAGACCCTGAAAGGCATGATTGGTGGCCTGACTGATGCCATGAGGCGTAAGTGGGACGTCCTCTTAACCTGCCTGTTGTTTGCTTACAGAGAGGTGCCCCAGAAAGGGGTGGGGTTCAGCCCCTTTGAGCTTCTCTATGGTCACCCTGTCAGGGGACCCCTAAGCATTGTTAAGGAGGGCTGGGAGAAAGCTCCCAAGTCACTTCCCCAGGATGTGGTCAGCTACATGCTGGCCCTCCGCAACCAAACCCAACGCTTCTGGAAGCAGGCCCAGAGTAACCTCAAGGCAAGTCAAGAGGTGATGAAGGAGTGGTATGACCAGAAGGCCACTCTAGTTGAGTTCTCATCTGGAGACAAAGTTTGGGTGATGGAGCCAGTAGAGCCCAGGGCTCTCCAGGACCGCTGGACTGGCCCCTTTGAGATCAAGGATTGTAAAGGGGAGGCCACTTACCTAGTGGACCTCAAGACCCCTAGGCACCCCCTAAGGGTCCTCCATCACAACCAGCTCAAACCTCACTTTGAGAGGCCTGAGGTCAGTATGCTCCTAGTCACAGATGAGGGCATGGAATAGGAGAGTGAACCTCTCCCCGACCTCCTCGCTCTCAAAGAAGGAGATGGGTCAGTGGGGGGTGTCATTCTCTCTGACTCCCTGACTCTACCCCAGAGAGGAGACTGCTATGAGCTGTTAGAGCAGTTCTCCCCCCTGTTCTCCCTTACTCCTGGACTAACCCACCTCTGTGTTCATGACACTGACACAGGTGACAGTCCCCCTGTGAAGAACAAAATTTACAGGTTGTCGGATAAGGTGAAGGCCAGCATCAAGGCGGAGGTCTCCAAGATGTTGAATTTAGGGGTTATTGAGAAATCCAGTAGACCCTGGGCCAGCCCTGTGGTATTGGTTCCTAAGGCTACTGCCCCAGGTGCGAAGCCAGAACTCCGGTTCTGTGTGGACTACCGGGGTCTCAACTCAGTCACCCGGACTGATGCTCACCCCATCCCCGGTGCTGATGAGCTCGTTGACAGACTAGGCGCTGCCAAGTTCCTGAGTACGTTCGATCTTACTTCAGGGTACTGGCAGATCGGCCTGACTGAGGGGGCTAAGGAAAGATCAGCATTTTCCACCCCTGATGGCCATTACCAATTCCGGGTGATGCCGTTTGGGCTGAAAAATGTCCCCGCTACCTTCCAACGGTTGGTTAACGGGGTCCTAGCTGGTAAAGATGCCTTCTGTGCAGCTTACCTGGACGACATAGCTGTCTACAGTTCCAGCTGGGAGGAACACCTGCTCCACCTCAAGGAGGTGCTTCAGGCTCTGCAACAGGCAGGCCGGACTATCAAGGCTAGTAACTGCCAGATTGGGCAGGGTTCTGTGGTGTACTTGGGGCATCTAGTAGGTGGTGGCAAGGTGCAGCCCTCCAGGCCAAGATTGAGACTATCAAGGCCTGGCAACCACCTAGAACACAGACTGAGGTGAGAGCCTTTTTGGGCCTCACTGGATACTACCGCAGGTTCGTTAAGGGTTATGGTACCATTGTATCCCCCTTGACATAACTCACTTCCAAGAAACAACCTAGGTTGGTGAATTGAACGGAGGCTTGTCAGAAAGCCTTTGATTCTCTGAAGGAAGCCATGTGTACGACCCCGTGCTCAAAGCCCCTGACTACTTCCAGGAATTTATTGTGCAGACAGACGCTTCAGAGCATGACAGGGGGCTGTTCTAGCACAGCTAAATGAGGAGGGCTCAGACCAACCAGTAGTCTTTATTAGCAGAAGACTATTACCACGGGAACAAAGGTGGAGTGCTATTGAGAGAGAAGCATTTGCTGTGGTCTGGGCACTGAAGAAGCTAAGGCCCTACCTGTTTGGGACTCACTTCCGGGTTCAGACAGACCACAGGCCCCTCAGGTGGCTCATGCAGATGAGGGGTGAGAATCCAAAACTCTTGAGGTGGTCCATTTCCCTACAGGGGATGGACTTTACGGTGGAGCATCGCCCAGGGGTTGACCACGCCAACGCTGATGGTCTCTCCAGATACTTCGGCCTTAGCGATGAGAGCTCCCAAGAGGTCGGGTAGCTCTCCCCACTTTTAGCTGGGGGGGACACATGTTAGACCTGACATGCTTTAGGGTGGTCACCCCTAACTTTTTGCCTGCCTCCCTCCACTTTTTGGACTCTGTTTTTGCTGGCTCTTAGACTCTGCGCACTTTACCACTGCTAACCAGTGATAAAGTGCATATGCACTCTCCCTTTAAACATGGTAACCTTGGATCATACCCAATTGGGCTATTTAATCTACTTAAAAGTCCCTTGTAATGTGCACTTTATGTGCCTAGGGCCTGTAGATTAAATGCTACTAGTGGGCCTGCAGCACTGGTTGTGCCACCCACTCAAGTAGCCCCTTTACCTTGTCCCAGGCCTGCCATTGCAAGGCCTGTGTGTGCAGTTTCACTGTCACTTCGACTTGGCCTTTGAAAGTACTTGCCAAGCATCAAGCTCCCCTTTTCCTACACATAAGTCACCTCTAATGTGTGCCCTAGGTAACCCCTAGAGCAGGGTGATGTGTGGGTAAATGGCAGGACATGTACCTGTGTAGATACATGTCCTGGCAGTGTAAAACTCCTAAATTCGTTTTTACACTACTGTGAGGCCTGCTCCCTTCATAGGCTAACATTGGGGCTGCCCTCATACATTGTTGAAGTGGCAGCTGCTGATCTGAAGGGAGTAGGAAGGTCATATTTAGTATGGCCAGAATGTTAATACAAAATCCTGCTGACTGGTGAAGTTGGATTTAATGTTACTATTTTAGAAATGCCACTTTTAGAAAGTGAGCATTTCTCTTCACTTAAATCTTTCTGTGCCTTACAATACACGTCTGGCTAGGTATAGTTGACAGCTCCTTGTGCATTCACTCAGACACACCCCAAACACAGGGTACTCAGCCTCACTTGCATACATCTGCATCTTGAATGGGTATTCCTGGGCTGGGAGGGTGGAGGGCCTGCTTTGACACAAAGGACTGCCACACCCCCTACTGGGACCCTGGCAGACAGGATTGAACTGAAAGGGGACCTGGTGCACTTCTAAGCCACTCTTTGAAGTCTCCCCCACTTCAAAAGCACATTTGGGTATAAAACAGGGCCTCTGCCCTACCACCTCAGACACTTGGTGGAGAAGAATCCTGAACCAGAACCTGCATCCTGCCAAGAAGAACTGCCTGGCTGCTCAAAGGACTCATCTGTCTGCTTTCTACAAAGGATTGCTGCCTTGCTGTTGGCCTGCTGCCTTGCTGAACTCTTGTCTGGCTGCAAAAGTGCTCTCCAAGGGCTTGGATAGAGCTTGCCTCCTGTTCCCTGAAGTCTCAGGACCAAAAAGACTTCTCTTTTACATTGAGACTCTTCGTGCGCCAAAAATTTCGACACACAGCTTGCTCTGCAGCGAGATAATCGCCGTACACCGACACTGATCGACGTGATGCCTTCGGGGCGACCGGAACTTCGACGCACGGCCTCGCAAGGACAACGGCGCCCAACTTCCAGAGGGGAAAGTGACGTGACGCCTGCCGTGAGAACGAAACTTCGACGCACAGCCTCCCAGAACGACGCGCAGCCAGAAAACAAGCCGAAGAATCCACGCACAACCCCGGGACATCTGGTAATCCCGCGACCCACAGAAAGAGACTGTCTGTGCGCAGGAAAACGACGCACGACTTCCCAGCGTGAAAAATAACGACGCAAGTCCGTGTGTGCAGGGGAGAAATCGACGCACACACCATTTTTCCACGTATCTCTTCTTCTGCGGCCCTTTGCGGAGATTTTCCACTTTAAACCAGGTACTTTGTGCTTGAAAGAGACTTTGTTTGCTTTTTAAAGACTTAAGACACTTTGGGGGTCATTCCGACCCTGGCGGTCCATGACCGCCAGGGCCGGGGACCGTGGAAGCACCGCCAACAGGCTGGCGGTGCTTCCTGGCCAATTCTGACCGCGGCGATAAAGCCGCGGTCAGAAAAGGGGAACCGGCGGTTTCCCGACGGTTTTCCCCTGGCCAAAGGAATCCTCCATGACGGCGCTGCAAGCAGCGCCGCCATGGGGATTCCGACCCCCTTACCGCCAGCCTGTTCCTGGCGGTTTACACCGCCAGGAAGAGGCTGGCGGGAACGGGTGTCGTGGGGCCCCTGGGGGCCCCTGCACTGCCCATGCCACTGGCATGGCAGTGCAGGGGCCCCCTAGCAGGGCCCCATAAAGATTTTCAGTGTCTGCTTGGCAGACACTGAAAATCGCGACGGGTGCCACTGCACCCGTCGCACCGCAGCAAATCCGTCGGCTCCATTCTGAGCCGGCTTCATCTTTGCTGGGGCTTTCCCGCTGGGCCGGTGGGCGATCTTTTGCAGATCGCCCGCCGGCCCAGCGGGAAAGTCGGAATGTCCCCCGCGGTCATCTGACCGCGGGGCGGTGTTTGGGCGGTTTCCTCCAGGCGGGCGGTGCCCTCCGCCCGCCGGGGTCGGAATGACCCCCTTTATATCACTTTTCAGTGATATTCCTACAAATTCTTATTGCATCTTTTATTGTGTTGATCTACAAATATCCAGATAAATATTCTATATTTTTCTAAACACTGTGTGGTGTATTTTTATGGTGCTATATGGTGTTATTGTATGATTTATTGCACAAATACTTTACACATTGCCTTCTAAGTTAAGCCTGACTGCTCGTGCCAAGCTACCAGAGGGTGGGCACAGGATAATTTGGATTGTGTGTGACTTACCCTGACTAGAGTGAGGGTTCTTGCTTGGACAGAGGGCAAACTGACTGCCAACCAAAAACCCCATTTCTAACACTGATCCAGACGTGCAGAGCTGCTGTCATCACTGTGGGCCTCTTCTGGGGGGGACTGGATGTGGCTGGCACCTCCTCTCCGGTGATGTTGTGTGGGGGTCCTCTGGGGATGTAAATGCAGTGTTATTGTTACTGCGTGTGACACCTTGTGCATGAGTATGTTTCCCTCCATTGTTGTTATTACCAAGGTAGCTTTGGCTTGTGTGAGTTGCAATTTGGTTGGCTAAGTGATTGTCACTAGTATGCATGCTGTAGTGATGAGTGTCCATGCAGGTCTGTGATGGGGGTCCATGCATTGGTGTTGCATGCAGGGCTTGGTATTGGGATGGGTGGGTTGTGATGGTGGGGTATATGTGAGGTGTTGGAGAGATGGGGTGAGGGTAGGGGTAAGAGTCTGTGATGGCATGCAGGTGGGGGGATAAAGTAGTAAAGACTTGACTTACCAGAGTCAAGTCCTCCTGCTACTCTTGCCAGGCCCTCAGGATGCATGATCATAAAGACTTGCTCCTCCCATGTCGTTAATTGTGGGAGAGGAGGTGGGGGTCCACCGCCAGTCGTCTGTACAGTTATCTGGTGTCTTGCAACCACAGAACACACCTTCCCCCATAGGCCATTCCACCTCTTCCTGATGTCATTCTTTGTTCTGGAGAGCTGTCCCACTGTGTTGACCCTGTCCACGACTCTCTGCCATAGCTCCATCTTCCTAGCAATGGACGTCTGCTGCACCTGTGATCCGAATATCTGTGGCTCTACCCGGATGATTTCCTCCACCATGACCCTAAGCTCCTCCTCTGAGAATCTCAGGTGTCTTTGTGGTGCCAATGGTGTAGTGTGAGTGGTGTGTGTAAGGGTGTGTGGGGTGATGTGTTGGGGTGTGTGCTGTGCGATGCTTGGATGGTGTATGGGTAATGGTGTTTTGTGGCTCAGATTCAGTGGGTCCTCTGGCTTGTCTCTTTCTCACTTGCCAAATTCTTTGGGTCGTAAAGGGTTATGGGTAGTGTGGGTGTGTTTTTTATATTGGTGTGGGTGTGTGGGTGTGGTGGGTGTATGTGTGTCAGGTGTGTGTAGTTTGAATGTCCAATGTGGTGTAGTTTTGTTAGAGTGTGTGTATTTTGAGCGCAGTGGTCTGTACTGCCAATGGTTTACAGCGGTTGAGTGACCTCCGCAGTGATTCGTGGGTCATGATGCTGTGGGCGTATTTCTGTTGGCGTAACGGTGTGGGTTTTGGTACCAGCAGTTTATCGCTGACCTTTGGGCTAGCAGACTGATGTGTGTGTCTGTATAGTGGTGGATTTCTATGTGTGGGTCATAATACCCCTAGCGGTATACCTCCGTGGTCGCGGTAAGTTGGCGGCAGTCACCATGGGGGTAAGCGGCACTTACCGCCAATGTCATAATGAGGGCCATAGTGATGTGTTTTATATGTCCCGTCAGTGAAATATTGCTAAATTTGTTTTTCACTTTTGCAAAACCTGTCCCTCTCATAGGTTAACATGGGGGTTACATTTAAATATGACTAAAGTGTAGATTCCCTTTGTGAGTGGATAGACATTTGGAGTTTAGGGTCTCTGAGCTCACAATTTAAAAATACATATTTTAGTAAAGTTGATTTTAAGATTGTGTGTTTGAAAATGCCACTCTTAGAAAGTGAGCATTTTCTTGCTTAAACCATTTCTGTGACTGTTTGCGGCTTCCCTGTCTGGGTCAGTTTGACAGTTGGGCTGGTTGCACCTCTCACTAGACAGTGACACAAAGGGAGCTGGGGTGTAGTCTGCATTTCCTGATGAGCCATCTGTGCTAGGAGAGAGGGAAGGAGTGGTCACTCACACCTGAAAGGGCTGTGCCTGCCCTCACACAATGCAGTCTACAACACCCTGGTAAGTGTCTGGGGCCTGGCCTCTGCAAGACAGGATTTCACAAACAAGAGAGACTTTGCTTTGAGGTAGGCCTACTTCAAAGGGGAAAATGGGTATAAGAAGGGCACCCAAAACCACAGTCTTTAGAATACTTCTGAAAACCAAGAGGAACCTCTGCATGGAGAAGAGCTAAAGAGCTGAGGAAGAAGAGCTGCCATGCCTGTGACTGTGCTTTGTGGAGCCCTCCTCCAGTTGCTGCTTCTGCCTGTGCTAGAGGACAAAGACTGGACTTTGTGTTGCCTTTCTTCTTGTGAAGAACTCTCCCAGGGCTTGATTTAGAGCTTGCCTCCTGTTGTTTGAAGTCTCAGGGACAGCAAAGACTTCTATCTGCCAGCACCTGGAGCCTCTGCTGAGACTCCTACTCTGCCAAGTGGTGTCCATCCAGTTCCTGGTACCCTGAAAGGAGAAGCTGGCAGCCCAAGAGTGAGAAACCCACGCACCGACCGCCGTGCGGGGAAAAGATCACCGCGACTTCGATCTGCGGATGAATAATCGATGCGCCACTGGCTTACAGCTGACAATTGACGCTCTCCTGCACCATGACTGGAAAATCGACCCCCACGGCTGGAGAAAAGACTTGCAGCATCGCTGACAGAGGCTGGTAGGATCGCAAACCACAGGCATGGTTTTCGGATCATCGTGCGGCAGAATTTCTGATGCAAACATCTCTGGGCTTGGAAAAACGACGAAAGGCCTGTCTGGACCCGAGAGTGCTGTTTAAATCGACCCACCGCACTCCGGTGGGGAAAAGAAACGACGCACACCAACTTGACTGTAGGAGAAACAACGCAAGGTCTCGTGAGTGAGTGATACTGACGCATCGCAAACCCATTTTGATGCACACATGCCCATGCAGGGTTATTTTTGACACACCCAGGTGCATTTCCACGCTAACAGCGTTAGCGTTGTGTGTAAAATTACATGAAGACACTTTTTGGTTTTTAATTCATAACTTGACTTGTGTATTGTGGATTTGGGTCCTTTTGGTTTTGTTTTGTTTAGATAAATATTCCCTATTTTTCTAAACCTGTGTTTTGTCATTTTGTAGTGTTTTCATTTAGTTACTCTGTGTGTTGGCACGAATACTTAATCCTAGCACTCCAAAGTTAAGCCTACTGTTTGTGCCAAGCTTCCAAGTGGGTAAGCAGGGGTTAGCTGAGGGTGATTCCCTTTTACCCTGACTAGAGTGAGGGTCCTTGCTTGGACAGGGGTAACCTGACCGCCAGTTTGACAGTCGGGCTGGTTGCACCTCTCACTAGACAGTGACACAAAGGGAGCTCGGGTGTAGTCTGCATTTCCTGATGAGCCATCAGTGCTAGGAGGGACGGAAGGCGTGGTCACTCACACCTGAAAGGGCTGTGCCTGCCCTCACACAATGCAGTCTACAACACCCTGGTAAGTGTCTGGGGCCTGGCCTCGGCAATAGAGGATTTCATAAACAAGAGAGACTTTGCTTTGAAGTAGGCCTACTTCAAAGGGGAAAATGGGTATAAAAAGGGCACCCAAAACCACAGTCTTTAGAATACTTCTGAAAACCAAGAGGAACCTCTGCATGGAGAAGAGCTAAAGAGCTGAGGAAGAAGAGCTGCCCTGCATGTAACTGTGCTTTGTGGAGCCCTCCTGCAGTTGCTGCTTCTGCCTGTGCTAGAGGACAAAGACTGGACTTTGGTGGTCATTACAACCCTGGCGGACGGTGTTAAAGCGGCGGTAAGACTGCCAACAGGCCGGCGGTAAAAAAATAGCAATTACGACTGTGGCGGAAACCGTCAACAAAGACAGCCACTTTAACACTCTGACCGCCACGGCGGTACAAACAAACAGCGCGGCGGTCACCGCCAACAGACAGGCGGGAGACAATGTACCGCCCACACTGTTATGACAGGCCAATCCCCACCTTTTCCAGGGCGGATTCACTGCGGATAAAAACACGGCGGAAACAGGAATTTCAAAGGGAAAACACTCACCTCTGCACACTCCAAGAGGAACGAGGACACCATGGAACCGGAACTCCAAATCCTACCTGCGATAGTCTTCCTGCTCCTCTACCAGGAGCATGAACGCTGGCTGCGAAGACCACAGTGAGTACTGCACCTACGATACAGGGGAGGGGGGAGGTGTATGAGGCTGGCCTGGCTTGTAGTGGGTACCAGAGGTACTTACACCTTGTGCCAGGTCCAGTTATCCCTTATTAGTGTAGAAGAGGTGTTTCCAGCAGCTAAGGCTGATAGAAGGTAGCTATAGCAAAGCAGCTTAGGCTGAACTAGGAGACATGTAAAGCTCCTACTATAACACTGGTGTAATATGCACAATATCATAAGAAAACACAATACACAGATATACTAAAATTAAAGGTACTTTATTTTTATGACAATATGCCAAAAGTATCTCAGTGAGTACCCTCAGTATGAGGATGACAAATATACACAAGATATATGTACACAATACCAAAAATATGCAGTAATAGCAAAAGGAAGTAATGCAAGCAGTGTAAAGTTACAATAGATTGCAATAGGAGCACATGGGTATAGTGGCAACACAAACCATATACTGCAAAAGTGGAATGCGAACCACGAATGGACCCCAAACCTATGTGAGCTTGTAGAGGGTCACTGGGACTGTAAGAAAACAGTGAGGGTTAGAAAAATAGCCCACCCCAAGACCCTGTAAGGTAGATGTAAAGTGCACCTACAACCCCCAGAGAGCACAGAGGTCGTGATAGGGGGATTCTGCAAGGAAAACCAACACCAGCAATGCAACAACCGTGGATTTCCGGACCTGAGTACCTGTAAGACAAGGGGACCAAGTCCAAGAGTTGCGACAGTGTCGAGAGTGGGCAGGAGCCCAGGAAATGCCAGCTGAGGGTGCAAGGAAGCTGCCACCGGATGGAAGAAGCTTAGGGCCAGATTTAGGAACTTTGCAAATTGTGACTTGCAATTTGCGAGTCCGAGCGACTCGCAAATTGCAACTCGCAATTTACTATGCAGAACGGTGTCTCAGACACCGTCTGCTACTCGCTACGGGGTCGCAAAGACCCACCTCATTAATATTAATGAGGTGGTTCGCAAATTGTGGCCCCATAGCGAGTCAGGGCACTCACGGGTATGGAGGCCTGCTGTAGTCAGCAGACCTCCATGTCCGTGACTGCTTTTAAATATAGCAGTTTTTTTTTTTTCCAAGTGTAGCCGTTTTCCTTAAAGGAAAACGAGCTGCACTTAGAAAAAAAAAACGAAACCTTTTGTTTCGGATTTTTTCAGGGCAGGTAGTGGTCCCTTGGACCACTACCTGCTCTGAAAAAATAATTTGGGGTCCAGTCACAAAGGGGAAGGGGTCCCATGGGGACCCCTTCCCGTTTGCGAGTGGGTTACCATCCACTTCAAGTGGATGGTAACTGTGACTCCATTTGCGACCGCGTACGCGTTCGCAAATGGAGTTGCATACCACTGCGAACCGCAAATAGGAAGGGAACACCCCTTCCTATTTGCGACTCTGAAATGCATTTTGCAAGTCGGTTCCGACTCGCAAAATGCATTTCTGCATAGCAAACTCACGTTTGCGACTCGCAAACGGCGATTTTCGCCATTTGCGACTCGCAAATGGTTTGCTACATCTGGCCCTTAGTGTTTTGCAAGAACAAAGAGGACTAGGTACTTCTCCTTTGGAGGATGGATGTCCCACGTCGTGAAGAAGCTTGCAGAGGTGTTCCCACGCAGAAAGACCGCAAACAAGCCTTGCTAGCTGCAAGGGTTGCGGTTAAGGTTTTTGGATGCTGCTGTTGCCCAGGAGGGACCAGGATGTCGCCACTTGGATGAGGAGACAGAGGGGGCGCCCAGCAAGTCAGGGAGCCCTCACAGAAGCAGGCAGCACCCGCAGAAGTACCGGATCACTTAAAAGAGGAGTGAACAGGATTCCACCCGAAGTCAGAAAAGGGAGTCCCACGACGCCGGAGGACAACTCAGAAGGTTGTGCACTGCAGATTAGAGTGTCGGGACCCAGGCTTGGCTGTGCACGAAGGAAATCCTGGAAGAGTGCACAGGAGCCGGAGCAGCTGCAAATCATGCGGTACCCAGCAATGCAGTCTAGCGTGGGGAGGCAAGGACTTACCTCCACCAAACTTGGACTAAAGAGTCACTGGACTATGGGAGTCACTTGGACAGAGTTGCTGAGTTCCAGAGACCACGCTCGTTGTGCTGAGAGGGGACCCAGAGGACCGGTGATGCAGTCTTTTCTTGCCTGCAGTTGCAGGGGGAAGATTCCGTCGACCCACGGGAGATTTCTTCAGAGCTCCTGGTGCAAGAAGGAGGCAGGCTACCACCAGAGCATGTACCACCAGGAAACAGTCGAGAAAGCCGGCAGGATGAAGCGATACAAGGTTGCAGTAGTCGTCTTTGCTACTTTGTTGCGGTTTTGCAGGCGTTCTGAGCAGGCAGCGGTCAATCCTTTGGCAGAAGGTGAAGAGGGAGATGCAGAGGAACTCTGGTGAGCTCTTGCATTCGGTATCTGAAGAATTCCCCAAAGCAGAGGCCCTAAATAGCCAGAAATGGAGGTTTTGCTGCCTAGGAAGGAGGATTGGCTACTAAGAGAGGTAAGAGCCTATCAGAAGGAGTCTCTGACGTCACCTGCTGGCACTGGCCACTCAGAGCAGTCCAGTGTGCCAGCAACACCTCTGTTTCCAAAATGGGAGAGGTCTGGGGCACACTGGAGGAGCTCTGGGCACCTCCCCTGGGAGGTGCAGGTCAGGGGAGTGGTCACTCCCCTTTCCTTTGTCCAGTTTCACGCCAGAGCAGGGCTGGGGTATCCCTAAACTGGTGTAGACTGGCTTATGCAGAGATGGGCAGCATCTGTGCCCATCAAAGCATTTCCAGAGGCTGGGGGAGGCTACTCCTCCCTAGCCATCACACCTATTTCCAAAGGAAGAGGGTGTCACACCCTCTCTCAGAGGAAATCCTTTGTTCTGCCTTCCTGGGCCATGGCTGCCTGGACCCCAGGAGGGCAGAAACCTGTCTGAGAGGTTGGCAGCAGCAGCAGCTGCAGTGGAGACCCCGGAAAGGCAGATTGGCAGTACCCGGGTTCTGTGCTAGAGACCCGGGGGATCATGGAATTGTCTCCCCAATGCCAGAATGGCAATGGGGTGACAATTCCATGATCTTAGACATGTTACATGACCATGTTCGGAGTTACCATTGTGACGCCATACATAGGTAGTGACCTATGTATAGTGCACGCGTGTAATGGTGTCCCCGCACTCACAAAGTCCGGGGAATTTGCCCTGAACGATGTGGGGGCACCTTGGCTAGTGCCAGGGTGCCCACACCCTAAGTAACTTTGCCCCAACCCTCACCAGGTGAAGGTTAGACATATAGGTAACTTATAAGTTACTTAAGTGCAGTGGTAAATAGCTGTAAAATAACGTGGACGTTATTTCACCCAGGCTGCACTGGCAGGCCTGTGTAAGAATAGTCAGATCTCCCTGTGTGTGGCAAAAGAAATGCTGCAGCCCATAGGGATCTCCTGGAACTCCAATACCCTAGGTACCTCAGTACCATATACTAGGGAATTATAAGGGTGTTCCAGTATGCCAATGTGAATTGGTGAAATTGGTCACTAGCCTGTTAGTGACAATTTGGAAAGCAGAGAGAGCATAACCACTGAGGTTCTGGTTAGCAGAGCCTCAGTGAGACAGTTAGTCATCACACTGGGAACACATACAGGGCACATACTTATGAGCACTGGGGCCCTGCATGGCAGGGTACCAGTGACGCATAGACTAAAACAACATATATACAGTGAAATATGGGGGTAACATGCCAGGCAAGATGGTACTTTCCTAGGGGTCAACCTCCTGCTGATAAAAGCAACAGGTTGATCCCGGCCCTGAGAATTGAGTTGTGATAAGACTGCCCCTACCCCTAATTCAGATGCATCAGTTTGAACAATTAATTTCTTGGAGTAACATGGGCTTTTTAGGACAGGTGCAGTGCACATGGCCTGTTTGAGCTCCTCAAAAGCTTTCTGACAGCTAGCTGTCCACAATACCTTTTTAGGCATCTTCTTGCTAGTGAGATCATTAAGTGGGGCTGCAATGGAGCCATAGTTTTTAATGAATCTCCTGTAATAACCAGTGAGGCCTAGGAAGGCTCTCACCTGGGTCTGAGTTGTAGGGGGAACCCAATCCATGATTGTTTGGATTTTCCCCTGAAGTGGTGCAATCTGTTCTCCACCTACCAGGTTTCCCAGATAAACCACTTTCCCCTGCCCCATCTGGCACTTTGAAGCCTTGATAGTGAGGCCTGCCTTTTGCAGGGCCTTCAAAACTTTCCATAGGTGGACCAGGTGATCATCCCAGGTGGAGCTAAAGACAGCTATATCATCCAGATATGCTGCACTAAAAGCCTCCAACCCTTGCAGGACTGTATTCACCAACCTCTGAAAAGTGGCAGGTGCATTTTTCAAACCAAAGGGCATTACTGTGAATTGGTAGTGCCCTCCAATAGTCGAAAATGCAGTTTTTGCTTTAGCATCATCTGACAATTTTATCTGCCAATACCCTGCAGTCAAATCAAAGTTGCTTAGATACATGGCAGATGCCAGTGTATCCATGAGCTCATCTGCCCTGGGTATAGGGTGAGCATCAGTTTTTGTTACCTGGTTGAGACCTCTGTAATCTACACAAAACCTCATCTCTCTTTTTCCATCTTTTGAGTGAGGCTTTGGTACAAGCACCACAGGAGAGGCCCATGGGCTTTCAGAATGTTCAACCACTCCTAGATCAAGCATTTTCTGAACTTCTTGCTTTATGCAGTCCCTGACATGGTCAGGCTGCCTATAGATTTTACTTTTGACAGGCATGATGTCTCCAGTATCAATTGTGTGTTCACACCAAGATGTGGTGCCTGGCACAGTTGAAAAGAGTTCAGAAAACTGACCTAGGAGATTTATGCAGTTATCTTTCTGCTCTGCAGTAAGACAGTCTGCCAAAACTACACCTTCCACTAAAGCATCATCTTCAGTGGAAGAGAAGAGATCAGGGAGAAGGTCACTCTCTTCTTCCTGTCCTTCATCTGTCGCCATGAGCAGGGTGAGATCAGCCCTGTCATAGTGGGGTTTTAGGCGGTTGACATGGAGTACCCTAAGGGGACTCCTGGCAGTGCCCAGATCAACCAAGTAGGTGACCTCGCACTTCTTTTCAACAATGAGATGGGGTCCAATCCATTTGTCTTGGAGTGCTCTTGGGGCCACAGGCTCCAATACCCACACCTTCTGTCCTAGTTGGTACTGAATCAGAACAGCCTTCTGGTCATGCCATTGCTTCTGGTGCTCTTGGCTGGCCTGAAGGTTTTTACTGGCCTTTTTCATGTACTCCGCCATTCTGGATCTTAGGCAAAGTACATAGTCCACTATGTCCTGCTTAGGAGCTTTTAAAGGTTGTTCCCAACCCTCCTTCATAAGTGTTAGTGGACTTCTTACAGGGTGTCCAAATAGGAGTTCAAAGGGGCTGAAGCCCACTCCTTTCTGGGGTTCCTCCCTGTAAGCAAAAAGGAGGCAAGGTAACAGGAAATCCCATCTCCTCCTGAGTTTTTCAGGGAGTCCCATTATCATTCCTTTGAGAGTTTTATTAAACTTCTCTACCAGTCCATTTGTTTGTGGATGAGAAGGTGTGGTGAATTTGTATGTTACACCACATTCCTTCCACATAGCCTTCAAGTATGCAGACATAAAGTTGCTACCCCTGTCTAACACAACCTCTTTTGGAAAACCCACCCTGGAAAAGATTCCCAGGAGGGCTTTTGCCACTGCAGGTGCTGTAGTGGTCCTTAGAGGAATTGCTTCAGGATATCTTGTGGCATGGTCCACAACCACCAAGATAAACCTATTGCCTGAAGCAGTAGGAGGGTCAAGGGGGCCAACTATGTCAACCCCTACCCTTTCAAAGGGAACCCCATCCACAGGTAGTGGAATAAGGGGAGCCTTTGGAGTGCCACCAGTCTTGCCACTGGCTTGGCAGGTCACGCAAGACTTACAAAAATCTTTTGTGTTCTCTGACATCCTAGGCCAGTGAAACAGGGGGACAAGCCTTTCCCATGTTTTAATCTGGCCCAAATGCCCAGCCAAGGGAATGTCATGTGCCAGAGTTAGGAGGAACTCTCTGTACTGCAGGGGAATGACCAATCTCCTGGCTGCTCCAGGTTTTGGGTCCCTTGCCTCTGTGTACAAGAGGTTGTCCTCCCAGTAAACTCTATGTGAGTCACTGACATCCCCATTTTGCTGCTTGACAGCTCGCTGTCTGAGACCCTCTAATGTGGGACAGGATTGCTGTGCCACACTCAGCTCTTCCCTGGCAGGACCCCTCCACCCAAAAGCTCAGCAGTGTCTGCCGCCAGGTCCTCTGGTGAAGGTTCTGCACAGGGAGGAAATTCTTCTTCCTCAGAATTAGAATCATCTGTAGAGGGAGGGATAGTGGGTAGGGATTTACCCTTGCTACGTGTAAAGATCCGTCTTTAGACAAAGCTATTGATGCAGCAAAAAGTATTGAGTGTTCTTTAGAGGATGCAAAACAATTGGAACTTTCTTTGTCTAACACAACTATTTCAGGTGCGGTGACAAGTGTTCGGGGCAATGATAACAAGAAACATTTGCATGTTGAGAAAAAACAGGATAGTGCTTCATCCTGTAGAAACACTTCTTTACCTAGGTACAACCACAAGGCCATGTGTTATAGGTGTGGTTCTTCGACTCATATATCTTCGCTTAAGAACTGTCCTGCAATTAATCAACATTGTAGGAATTGCAGCAAACTTGGGCATTTTTCACGAGTTTGTAGAATAATGAATAGATGTTTGTTGTGTGCTCAGTGAAGACAAGGAGAATGTACAACATGATGATAATGAGTTTGAATGAGTAGTCAGGGATACCACATCAACGGTTAACAAGCTAGTTGTAGACCCTGACATTGATGTATTAATAGAAGGGGTTGTAATTAAACTTTTGGCAGACACAGGAGCTCGCATTACTATTGTATCACCGAAACAATTTGATGGGTTTTGGGCGTCAAAAACTCTTTTTCCTCCTGATGTAACTACAATTGCTTTTGAAGGGAGCAAGATTGATTTAATTGGTTATGCTTGGGCTTCGTTATCCATCTTTGATGAAACTATTCAAGGTAAAGTGTGTGTGGCTAAAAAAGGAATTAACTTCTTGGGATTTATCATCAAGCTGATTTTAGGTTGATTATCAAACCAGGACGAGACAAGCCTGTGCCTATTGAAACAAACAATTCCAATTGTGTTAAAACTGTTTCAGACATTGTGAATATCTGGCAACAAAAATTTAGGAAATTATTTCAGTACAAGTTAGGAGAGATAACCAATTTCATGCACACGATTAAATTGAAACAAGGGGCAGTGCGTGTTAAACATAAATTAAGAAATGTTCCCTTTAGTATAAGAACAGATTTGTCCAACTTGTTGAGAGACATATGTGAGCAAGGCATAATTGCGAAGGTAGAGGCAACTTTGTGGTTGTCTCCCATTGTTTTGGCAAAAAAAGTTCTGGAGATTTGAGAATCTGTGTGGATTTAAGAAGTTTAAATGAAGTGATCTGGGTGGACAGTTTTCCTTTGCCGAGAATTGATGATCTTATCACGAAAGTAGGTTCATCTAGTTGGTTTACGAAATTGGATTTAAAATCATCAGGTGGAATTGGACGTCAGTTTCAGACACCTTATAGCTTTTGTAACCCCTGATGGAACATTTCAATTTTGTAGATTACCATTTGGCCTAGCTTTAGTAGCTGCAGTTTTTCAAAGATTGATGTCAGACATGTTTCTTAACAATCCCAATTTAGTAGTGTTTCAAGATTATATTTTAATATTTTCTGATACTGATATTGCACATGATGAAATTTTGGAGGATGTTTTAAAGACATTGGAAGATAGAGGGGTCACTCTAAGAAAGGGCAAATGTATATTCAAATCTAGAGAGATTGAGTATCTGGGCCATGTTTTATCCAAACAAGGTATTAAGCCTAAACCTGGATTAGTAAAATGTATCCTGGAGGCTCCTGCTCCAAAGACCTACGAACAGTTATTGTCATTTCTGGGGTGTGTGAATTGTATGCAAAGTGTTTAAAAGACTTTGGTAAGACCACTGAATGTTTCAGATCTGTTCTTAAGAAAAAAACAAAATGTTCATGGTCTGATGAGTGCAATGAGGCGTTTGAACAGGTTGAGCAGGATATTGTCAAAGCTCCTGTTCTGCAACACTTTTCAGAAGGAAAAGAGACAGTGGTAACTGTGGATGCTTGTGAGTATGGCTTGGGTGCGACCTTAACTCAACTTTCGAGTGATGGTAATGAGAGTACTATTGGGTTTGCACCAAGGACTCTACGATTGGTGGAACTAAAATACTCTGTAATTGAGAAAGAACTTTTGGCTTGTGTGTGGAGTGTAGAAAAGTTCAAACAATATCTTTGAGGCAGGCATTTTGTTTTAAAAACTGATCAACCTTTAGTAGAGCAATTGCCAGGTAAAAAGATTAAATGTTCAACAGCTCGTATAGCTAAGTTATCAGCCAAACTGTTAGAATTTAATTTTTCAGTTGAGTATATTCCCGGTGGAAAGAATTGTAGAGCAGATTGCCTTTCTTCTTTACCCATCAGAGAGGATGATGAACAAGAGTGATAAACTGAAATTGAAGATGAACATGTATTGCTGAGTATAACAAAAGCTTGGATGAGGAGATTTGGATTGATTCATTACAGAAGGATAAACTATTGTGTGAAGTGATGTATTCTGTTAAGTCTGGTTGGCCTAAAGAGAAAAATTTGTCATCTGAGTTACAACCTTTTTGGAAGGTGTCTGACGAGTTATCCATTGAAGGTAACAAATTGGTTAGAGCTTATTTCTCCAGAGTGCTTTAGGAAAGATTTAGTTGTCAAGGCTCATTCTGGTCATTTGGGTACAACTATTACCAAAAGGAAGTTGAGATCTGAATTTTGGTGGCCTAGAATGGACAAAGAAATTGAGAAAATTGTGAGGAGTTGTACTAGGTGCTGTATGAATGACAAAGGTGACAAAGTATTGGTTACACAAGGAGTTGTGGATTCGTTTGTGCCATCGCCAGCTAGAGCTTGGCAGAAAATTGGTCTAGGTTTTCTAGGTCCTTATCATGTGTTTTATGAGAGAACTGATTTAAGAGAAGTTTGGCAAGTAGCAAGAAACAATTTAAATATTATGGGGGAAAAAAGGTTGAGTGGGATGCAAAGAAAAATGAGAATTTGCATGTGGGCGATTGGGTGAGAGTAAGGGATCCCATATTAGTTAGGAAAGGCATGTCAAAGTTTAGGGATTCTCAACAAATTCATGAGTTACGCAGAAATGCTGCAAAACTAACAGATGGCAGTTGGTGGAGTACCACACAGTTAGCACTGGATTCCTGTATGCAAGGACGGTGTGAGGACATCGTCAGAGTTCACCTAAACAATCTTTTGACGATGATTTTGTTGAAAATGTAAAGGATGATAGGAAGAGAAGTATGAGAATATGCCATAGGCCAACAAAGTTTCAGGATTATGTTATGTCCTGATAAGCTCACTTATTCAGAAAGTCATTGTATTATGAAAAAACACTGTATTTTGTGTAGGTTTTAGTTTCACTGGTTATTTGTATATTTTCTCATTTATGTGTTCATATTTCTCTATTCTGTCTGTTGTTTTATTTTTAAGGGGGGGGTGGAGTGTAGTAACATGGCCTGGAATGTGTAAGGGTCACTCGTTCTTGATGTCATAGGATTCCATGATGCCTATGCGGACCGTTGCTCACCAGCAGGACTCTGTGCCCCCTTCGTTTGAACGAAGTTGTTTTCTCAACTTGTATTTCTCATCAAGAAATCTTCTTTTGGATTTTAACGTGTTACTGGACTTTACTTCAACTGGGTTTTCCTACAGACCTAATAATTTGTTCATAGCAAGGTTATCAAAGAACATATCTAGTTATAAAAACATAAATAAATTGCAGATCCTTCATGGAGGATATATTAAATGGCACTAGAAAGATGCAGAGCACAGTCAGACTGAACAGTTGCAGTTTATGAACTACTATTATATGATATACTAACAATAAATAAAAAATAAATCAAGAAGAAAATCAATTGGTATTAATCGGTGCACCATTAATTCCATCTAGTCGTTGTGCCTGTCAAATAAACAGCAACAAGAGATCCAATTGAATGGGAACCACGGTGCCAGTAAAATTCAAGACCTTTAATCACAAGCATGTAAAATAGCTGTGTAATCTATACATATTTTGAACATGTATTCCTGTGGAGGAATTAAACTATTTGCGATTTTTGTAATGTGTAGGATGCACTCTAGAAGCTCAGTTGTCACAGGATGCACACAGGCCTCCACTACAGCCAGTAGCATAGTCTGACGCACAGTTTGATGAGCAGTCATTGGAGAGTGGAAAGAGCAAAAGTAGCATAATCGAATTGTTGTGGCTTTTGCCCCACTCCAGTGGTTATGTTCTGTACCTTTTGATATTATATAGTTTAGTAAGCCATTCATCATCGTGCTGAATGCGGTGTGCAGTTGTGATTTTATAAAGATAACCTTACTGGTTAATTGACATAACTAGTAAAGAGTACTTTTGGTTGCTGAGTTGATTCAGGTTGTAATTCTTAAGCTGGTGTCTAGGCGGAGTCTGACATTTTTGTCATGATGGCAATGGGTAACTGGATGCGGAACAAAAAAAGGGGTCAGTGTTTTTGTGACAGAAATAGGCGTGAAAGGCCCATGAACATGACCTCTACTTTGGGCTAACTTTTGGGCACATCTGTACATTCTGTTTTTAGCAGTTTCTGGTTATTTTGCAGACGTTGTTTTACGAAACAATGACCCTTCATGCAAGTTCAGTTTCAACTACATCAGGGAGAAGTATAGGCCATAATTGGTAATCAGGTTCTTAAAAGGGGTGTCAGATTGGCTTTGGCCTATCAGAATATCACAGGAATCGAGGACAGGAGGCAGGTAATATTCGATATATATGGAATCAGCAGCTGTGTACTGAAGTACAATGAATTGAAGAGGTGGTGAGTTAATGAGGTATTATTATGGACCCTTTCAGATGATCTCATGTAGTCTAGACTGTGACTGGTAAAGGACGTCTGGGGAAATAGAGGGAACATTAATTACAGGACATTCAGGTGTCAGTAGCCTCACTTGTCTCCTGCTTGAACAGTACACCATGAATAGGCCAAGCTGGATTCGGACGATGATATGAGGAAATATGGAAAGTATTCCAGTAGAAAAGAGCTTGATAGATGAGAGCAGCCGATGGCTAGAACGTAGCAACTAATTGTCATTGGACAAGCTTATGTTGTCAGACAAAAGCACCCTTTCATAGCCAGGCTTTAGTGTGATCCGCACATATGCAGAAACGGTGGAGCAACCTGGGGCTGGTAGCCCATCAAGCATGCAGTTTCACCCCCCTCCTCATGAAACATGCAAAACAAAACAAATCTAGGACTTATCTTCCACATGACACAATAATGTCAGGCCTTTGAGATTCTGCATGAGGATAGGATTCTTGAGGTCCCACATTATATGGGGTAAAAGTAGAGTATGATTCAGCTTTCCCTTTCAATTAGTTTTACGTAGTAAAAGGCATGGTCATCACAATTCCTTTCAGTTTTATGTGATTGTCAATTTTCCCTATCTATGCTGGTGGTAATGCAAAATTTTGGCTGTACTATCGTGCATCACGGACGTGACATAATAATGTAATAAACAATACATATATTGTGTGCCTTAATGCAATTACTGCAAAGTGGAACATCTAAAGCATATTATTGGTGTGTTCACAGTAGAAGATTAGTAATTTGTGTATATATATATATATATATATATATATATAAATATATATATATATATATATATATATATTCACTTAAAAAACATAGATTAGAGAGACGTTATAATTAGGCTCACATTTAAAAAGTACGAAGCCATAGAAATTCACCTGTTAAAGTTAGAGTTATCTGAAGTAACCATAACTCCTGCCCTGAGAAAACTGTAACTCGTGCTCCCACCATGCACAGTTTTTTCGTCAAAAATGTTACTGCAACTATTACATTGATATTATTAGTGATGTGATCAAAGATGAGTGCCATAATTTGTGTGGTAATTAGCAGTGCATGGTGAGGGCACGAGTTACAGTTACTTGAGACATCTATAACTATAACAGATGAATGTCTATGGTTTTGTATGTTTTACCACCAAGCAAAAGCAAACAGCTATGTCCTGGGAGTGGGTACCCCAGTACATATCAGGAGCCATCCCTAGGGGTGGCAGTCCCCAGGACCATCAGTGGCTCCATGAGGGGAGCCACATAGCCCCCCTCCAAAAAGCATAGCCCAGGGGAGGGGGTGGTCCACAGAGGTCTGACACAGAACCCTTATCATTCTTTTAATTATAGCTGTGGGGAGGAGGTGGTCCCTGGGGCTGCGGGGTGCACAGCCCACTGCATTGAATTTGAATAATGCCCCGGGAAGGAGGTAGTCCTGCCAAGGGGCCTTGGCTCCCCACATTATAAGTCTTTAGTGCGCTGGGAATGTGGTGGTCCACGGGCTGCAGGGGGAGTGCCATGCATCCCCCACACTGTTTATAATTATTTCCCTGGGGAGGTGGCGGTCCCCGGGGCTGTGTTAAACCTTCAACATGGATCTTTGCTCGTGTTGCAAGATTCTTTATCTGCAGGGGCATTGGTCTAAGTCCACAGTTAATGAAAGGCATATTGGTGGTCATTCTGACCCTGGCGGTCTTTGACCGCCAGGGCGGAGGACCGCGGGAGCACCGCCGACAGGCCGGCGGTGCTCCAATGGGGATTCCGACCGCGGCGGTAAAGCCGCGGTCGGACCGGCACCACTTGCGGGGTCCCGCCAGTGTACCGCCGCCCCATTGAATCCTCCGCGGCGGCGCAGCTTGCTGCACCGCCGCGGGGATTCCGACCCCCCTTACCGCCATCCAGATCCCGGCGGTCGGACCGCCGAGATCCGGATGGCGGTAGGGGGGGTCGCGGGGCCCCTGGGGGCCCCTGCAGTGCCCATGCCACTGGCATGGGCATTGCAGGGGCCCCCGTAAGAGGGCCCCTACATGTATTTCACTGTCTGCTGCGCAGACAGTGAAATACGCGACGGGTGCAACTGCACCCGTCGCACAGCTTCCACTCCGCCGGCTCGATTCCGAGCCGGCTTCATCGTGGAAGCCTCTTTCCCGCTGGGCTGGCTGGCGGTCTGAAGGCGACCGCCCGCCAGCCCAGCGGGAAAGTCAGAATTACCGCCGCGGTCTTTCGACCGCGGAACGGTAACCTGACGGCGGGACTTTGGCGGGCGGCCTCCGCCGCCCGCCAAGGTCAGAATGAGGGCCATTGTGTATCTTAGATAGTGGGGTGAGGGTTGATGCTTTGGTATGGATAACGAAGCACCAGCCAACTGAGAAGAAAAGACTCCTTTTTGTGTACCAGGCTCCATGAGACACTCAAGGTCATCCTGATGTTCTATTCGAGGGATGAGAACTTAATGGAAGTTACCAATTTCAATAGTGCAAGGAGGATGGAAAACTACGGGTGTTGATGACGTGTATTTATTGAAGGTTCTGTAGGTTTAAATGGTATTCACCTAGTTAGAAAAGAGCAGATTCCACTTGAGACTTTGAGGGGTATTGACCGCTATACTCTTTATCCCTTTGTGTGGCTTTATGCTATGCAACACCTGTCTATCAGAACTTTTACTGAGGTTTCTGCTATGCTGACATTTTTCTGTATTTCAATTATCTCCCATATTTCCTGAGAGATATTTAGGATTTTCTTTGGTTTAGTTTAGGGTACTTAGGTTAATTTAGTTTCTCTAATTGTTAACCAAGAGAACCAAAATTGTAAATACTGATCATCAGTTCATGACTCTCATCTTTTGTATTGCTGCAACTGAAATTCTTGTATGCATTATGCTCGTACAATTTAATCTCATTCAACACTTTACTTCACCTTTGGTGGTTCTGTACTTATATAGGGGGTCATTCTGACCCTGGCGGTCCATGACCGCCATGGCGGAGGGCGGCGGAAGCACCGCCAACAGGCTGGCGGTGCTTCCTGGGCGATTCTGACCGCAGCGGTAAAGCTGCGGTCAGAAAAGGGGAGCCAGCGGTTTCCCGCTGGCCCAGGGAATCCGCCATGGCGGCGCTGCTTGCAGCACCGCCATGTGGATTCCGACCCCCTTCCCGCCAGCCTGTTTCTGGCGGTGTCCACTGCCAGAACCAGGATGGCGGGAACGGGTGCCGTGGGGCATGGGCAGTGCAGGGGCCTCCTAACAGGGCCCCACAAAGATTTAATCGCGACGGGTGCCACTGCACCCGTCGCACCCCTGCAACTCCGCCGGCTCCATTCGGAGCCGGCTTCATTGTTGAAGGGGCTTTCCCGCTGGGCCGGCCGGCGGTCTTCTGGCGGTCGCCCGCCGGCCCAGCGGGAAAGCCGGAATGGCCGCTGCGGTCTTTCGGCGGGAACCGCTTGGCGGGCGGCGACCGCCAGAAGACTGCCGCGGTCGGAATGACCGCCATAGTGTGTTTTTGAGATTCATGTACATATGTTTGGTCTACAATTAGTAAAAAACATTTGAACTTTACTCTTCGTTTCGGGATTCAGTGTGTGACCAAACTGGTGTGTCAGACAAGATCAAAGAAGAATATGGGCCCAGGGCGTCATCACTGGTTTCAAGATTAATACATTTGCAGCTTCAACAGAGAAGCCTGAGCCTCTGATGGGTTTCCTCTTGTAGAGTGGTGTGATAAATTGGGATGCTAATTGACACTGTGGTATTCTTTTTGAGTGCATCATTTATGCTTAATTGGTAGGGAAGGTGGCCTGATGCCATATTTGTACTATGTACTTAACAGAACTGGGTGTGGAACAATATTATTGGATTTGTGTGTTTTCAATATCCTAATTTCTTCAGCAGAAGTAAGACCTAAAATTTGTCTCAGTGTTTTAATGGCAGTTATTCAAAATTAAGATGTAATTGCTAAGAAGGCCCAATAAAAATATTTAAAAAAGAAATAATAAGTCACATAATTCAAGAAGCATCAGTTGCTTGAAAGTAGTTAGTATTCTAGAAATTTAGTTTGGGTTGATTCCCATAGGATTTTTTCAGGTTGATCATTGTTTGTTTTGCTTGATAGGAAATGTTCAAGTTTTTCAGCTTGCTGTTGAGGAAGTGATCTGCCATATGGTTGCATCAATCTTGAGTCACATGCATCTTTACATTCAGGTGCATTCAGGACTGTGTAATTGTGCAGTTTTCTTGTGGGGAGAGCACCTTATATCGAAATCCTGTTTGAGTACGGAACTCTTTTTGCTCTTTTGATGAAGGACTTATCATTTCTGTGAGTCTGCGGAAGCATATTTTTTTACTCACCTTTTGCTTTGTACGATTTGTACCATTGTTGCTGCAACGTACACAGTTGTGATGTTATATTCTTTGTTTCATCATTCATCCATAGTGTCTTATGTTTCTACAATTGGCATACAGAAGTTAGGAGGTATCCTATTAAACTCATTGTTTTTTTAATGGAATAATTCACTTGCTGACTAAACTGTTCTTTGATGTTAGAGACAGTTGAACAGCATAATTTTTCCCCTTTACACTTTTACTGTTCCTGGATACACTGCTTAGCAGAACATACAATATCTCAAATGTAATGGTGCACCAAACACTACAAAAGTCCAATCAAAATGTAGACTGTTCCATTTCTTCTTTATTTTGTGCACAGTCCTAAATTCTTGGTATTCCAATTCCTAACGTTACAGTCACAACCACAGTCAATGTGTTTCATTCACAACATTGAGCTTCTTCAGGGTTGTACTACTATACATCATATATAAAAACATATAACAAACATAAACACCTACCCAAAAATAATAATAATAACCTACACAAAATAACCATCATATATTACACCTTTAGTTTTCACCCATTTCTCCATACAAATTTACACCAGCTAAAACCACAATAAAATACAATCCCACAATACTAAGGGGGTTATTAAAACTTTGGAGGAGGTGTTAATTCGTCCCAAAAGTGACAGTAAAGTGACGGATATACCACCAGCCGTATTACAAGTCCAATATATCCTATGGAACTCGTAATACGGCTGGTGGTATATCCGTCACATTTGGGACGGATTAACACCTCCTCCAAAATTGTAATAATCCCCTAAATGTTGTATCAAGAAATTCCAACATAGTTTATCATATGAGTATCAATATTCCAAAATTGCAAAAAACGTATTTTCAATTTCAATACTTTTTCAGAAAAGGATAACAGAAGAGAAGACAAATTCCATGACTTAATTCAAAATGAATGCATTAAATCAAAGGGGGTTAAGTACATTAATCAATCAGAGTTCATACAAAGAACAAATGGAATCAATTTATATACCCAATTAAAGTCCTTAATCTCATACAGTTAAATAGAGTCTCATATCATAATACATATCATTCAAATTATTTCGTTTTCCTAGAACCTTTCTGATACAATCACAGTACATTCTTCCTTTCTTAGTTCTTTAATAAATACTATATCAGTGCATAGATCCAAAATATGTTGCCGGCGTCATAAGAGATACCTGTTAAATATAGTAATATGTGTGTAAAAAAGGATATCACCCTAAACCTTTAATCTCGTTAATTTGATCCATGTAGTTCTACCCTACATGAAATGACCCAGTTCAGTCCAATTTCCTTGTATCTCCTAAATCACTTGAACAAAGTCAATTTAATATTAAAGAATCATACATGGTTCAACAAAGCCACCACATATCCATATTCTGATTCAAAAAGGAAAACCTGAAGCACAGTCACAAATTACTATATTAATAATTAAGAATGCCATTGGTCAAATGCATTACAGATACGGACGTGGATAAATATCACAATAACTGTGCACCCCAAGATATCATGCCAATAGCATTTTAAATCAATCTCCCCAACAGAGCCCAATGTATTCCAAATCTGAAACTTGTAAGCATCAATCCAAAAGTCTTAAACATTATCCTACCCCAAGTGCACAAACCAAAATCAGGCCTATGAAATAGGCTGGAATATCAATAGTGTAACAATTCCAATCTCCCTTAAACATTAAGCTGATCCATCGTTTCACCAAAACCTGTGCCCAAGCACACACTGAATGAGCAACTAATAACACCAAAGGAAGACACAAAAGTGATCCACTGTTTCTTTCTTAAATACCCCAACGTGGACATTTGTTATGGTTTGGAACTGTGTTTATGTCAAAATCTTTACCTTGTTGTCCGTTGACTAACACCCACCATCTTATAATGTTTAGAATCCGACAGCATGTTCATCATATAACTCAAGTTCAAATGTGTTAGCACCTCACAGAATATACCACATTCAAAGAAAGATAAATATTCCATGCATGCATAATTCCAAACAGCATTAACAAATATGGTCCTTCCTCAATCCGAAAACATATTTTACACTCAGACCAATTTCCCCTCATCCTTGTGTAACACCAAAAAAAAAGAAACTACAATGTGTCCTGAATCGACTGACATTTTGGGTCAGGTGCATTGTGTTAAATAACAATAAATACCAATTAGTTATTAGTAAATTACATTCAAACTAACAACAAAGTACACAGTGAATATCCTAATTTCTGCATACAATACTTTTGAGTATTTCCGAAATTGATCACATAATGACCACTGCCCTTCTTTTTTGGCTCATTCCCTGTGTCGTTATTTTGAGAATCATTACCTCTGCCTCTATTGACCAACATCTGCCATCTTGTAGTGTATAACGTTTGACAGCGTGCTGACCATATATGTCATACTTTCAAGGTGACTGACACCTCATAGTGTAGAGAACATTTTAAGAAAGACAAACTTGCAGGGTCTAATTTATCAAGGGATTTTGCACCATAGAACCCTTATAGTGCAATTTATCAAGCCACACAAGGCCACCTTGAGGGACCATGAGTGGCTTCATAAATCCAGAGTAATGCAATACAGTGTAAATTGCTGTGCCCCAGGAAGTTTTTCCCTGGGTAGAGTGTGGGTGTTCCCATGCAACATCCATGGTTTTTAACAGTTTTCCAGATATACCGTAAGTGGTAGACCAGGGAATGCTCCAAAACTGATACGATCACCAGGTGAGGCATAACGAGGAGAAATATGTTTAATTCTCCTCATGTTTCACTTTTTCCATGTGTGCTGCATTCTGCAGTACACATAGAAAGAGGAAAATGCCTCAGGAGATTGTTTGTGTGCAGGAAGGTGTCCGTTTCTGCACAAAAACAACCCTGCTTACAATTCAGGCACCCTTGCACCATGGTCCAAGAGTGCCTGCCTTGGGGCTAGGCAGAACTTGTGTGTGGATGCTGGGAAAAGGCAGGAAGGCGCTCTGTAATGTTAGATACAGTGCATTCCTGCTCGCTCCCTGTCATGCAGCACAGCACAGCAAGTTGACTTTCTGCACTGCATGCGTGATTTGTTAATACATGTGCCCCTCAGTGCATACCTATTTACAAACAATCAACATTAACAAATATGATCCTATCTCGATCCCAAAAGATGTTTCACACTCAGACACATTTCCCCTACTGATTATATAAGAAAAAAAAATCACAATCTGGGTGAAAACAGATGCCATTTTGGATCAGGTGCACTATTATTCACTACCAATACAGGCCACATAGCAATTGGTCAGCTTCATTAAAACATAATTCCTTACATTTCATGTACACTAAAATACCAGACTATAACATGATGCTAAATAATCACCATTTAATCAAACTGATGTATCTCAAACAAGCACACAGTAAAGCCACAATAATTCCACATCCACAATGCCTTATGTACCTGAAACCAAGTCAAAACGTTATGGTACAAGCCTCCAAATTAACACTGGCAGTGTTTTCGCCAGCCTGCCCAGCTGAATGCAGGGCCTGAACATTGACTCTGACTCCAAATGGTGCCTGCGGCAATGTAGCAGTGTGGCGGGTGCAGCAGCACGCGTCGCGCATTTCACTGCTCTTAAATTGGGCAGCAAAATGCGTGACAGGGCTGTGCATGGGGGCCCCTGCACTGCCCATGCCAAGTGTATGGGCAGTGCAGGGGCCCAAGGGGGGCCCCGAGTCACCCATTCTTCCAGCCTTTCCCTGGCTGTGTAAACCTGCCTGGTGGTGGCAGTGTTCAAAAGTGGTGGTTCTGCCACGTTTATTATATGATGGTTGGGACCGCCGGCATGGCAGTCCAGACCGCCATGTTCGTAATGGCCGCCTTAATGTTTACGAAAAATAATTTCAGGTTTTGGTGAAATGCCCTCCTTAATATAAGGGACATCCATTAACAGGTGCCAATTTCTTTTCAAAATCTTGTGAATATCTTCACTATGGGGGTTATTACAACTTTGGAGGAGGTGTTATTCCGTCCCAAAAGTGACTGTAAAGTGACAGATATACCACCAGCCGTATTACGAGTCCATTATATCCTATGGAACTCGTAATACGGCTGGTGGTATATCCGTCACATTTGGGACGGATTAACACCTTCTCCAATGTTGTAATAACCCCCTATGTGTTGTATACTTAGTGAGAAAAGCTGGCTGATCCTGTTTGGGATCCCCCCTCTTGGGTACCATTCTTTCTCAATGTCACATATCTGGTGATTTTATGTATTTTTCTTTCTGTTTGTTGTGAAATCTTCTTAACATAGTCTGAAGCCATGAATCACTTTTTTGTGCATCCTCAATATTGGGCATGGATGTTTCCAGGTTTATTACAATTCCACCTAATGCGAACCATCTCTGTGTACTTTGTATTGTTGACAACAGATCGAGAATGAGCACTTGATGCATGCAATCTTCTATTACAGGCCGTAGTCTGAATTGCACCTTCCTCTACATAAAATTGAAGATCGAAGAATTCTATCGCCCCTCTGATCTAATTCATTGTCAATTTTATGTTTTATGAGTTATCACTGAGGTATACACAATACTTATTTAGTTGGTCTCCTGAACCTTTCCATAAGAGAATTATGTCATTTCTATAACTCCCCAACAGTGTTGGGCCTGATTTAGAGTTTGGCGGACGGGTTACTCCATCACAAATGTGACAGATATCCCGTCCGCCATATTGCGATCTCCATAGACTAATATGGGATTGTAATAGGAAGGGTGGGATATCCGTCATGTTTGTAACAGAGTAACCCCCTCCACCAAACTCTAAATCAGGCTCCATGTGTTCCATCCAAGGGGAGGCATTCTGGCCCAGGCCTGATCCCAGTCATATCATAAAAAGGCCAGCATAAAAGAGAGCAAATCTGGATCCCATTGCAGTACCCTGGATCTGGTGGTACCAATATCAATCATGCAAAAAATAAGTTTTAGACAAGACTGTATTGATCATTTCTACAATCATCCAATTATGTTGAAAGAGATCAGCCTTCCTCATCCTAAAAAAATGAATCTACTGCTGAAAGGCCATATTCCCTATGCTGTGTCAGCTGCTCATTAAGCATGTGCTTGGACACAGATTCAGGTAGTTGAAAAGTTGAAAAAAGAGAGCAGCTTAATGTTTAGGGGAGGCTGGAGTTGTTACACTGTTGACATACAAAACTGTTCCTTATGCCTGATTTTGGTATGCACACTTTGGATAGGATAATGTTTAAGACACTTGGATTGATACTTACACGTTTAGATTTTAATACATTTGACTCCTTTGAGTAGACTGATTTAAAATGCTATTATTATGACACCTTGGGGTGCACAGTTATTTTGATGTTTAGCCATGTCCTTATATGTAATGCATTTGATAAATGGCCTTATTAGTATGAATATAGGAATTTGTCACAGTTTTTCAGGTTTTTCTTTTTGAATCCAAATTTGGCTATGTGATGGCTTTGTCTTTTATCAAACCATGTATGATTCTTTGATATTAAATTTAAGCTGTTTGAGTGATTTAGAGAATTTGAGGAAAATTGAGGAAATTAGATTGAATTGGGTAATTGTGAGAAAGTAGCATGGTTACCCCCATTTTTGGCCTGTTTGTGAGTGTGTGTCAGTATGTTTTTATTGTCTCACTGGGATCCTGCTAGCCAGGATCCCAGTACTCATAGTTAAAACCCTATTTGTCATTGTGTTTTGCCTGTCTCGCTGGGATCCTGCTAGCCAGGACCCCAATGCTCATAGCTTGTTGCCTAATGTGTATGTTTTCAGTATGCTTAACTGTGTCACTGAAGTTCTACTAACCAGAACTCCAGTGCGTATGCTCTCTCTACTTGCCAAATTAGTCACTATAGTTTAGTGACTTCATATTCCAATTCCAATTGGCACACTGGACCCCCCCTTATAATTCCCTGGTATATGATACCTAGGTACACAGGGCATTGGGGTTCCACGAGATCCTTAAGGGCTGCAGTATTTCTTTGGCCACCCATAAGGAGCTCAGACAAACCTTTCTTCAGGACTGGCACTGCAGCCTGAGTGAAATAGTGCCCACACTATTTCACAGCCATTTTCACTGCACTTAAGTAACTTATATGTCACCTATATGTCTAACCTTCATTTACTGAAGGCTAGGTGCAAAGTTACTAAGTGTGATGGCACTCTTGCACTAGCAAAGGTGCCCCCACATTTTCCAGGGCCAATTCCCCAGAATTCGTGAGTGTGGGGATACCATTACACATGTGCACTACATGTATGTCAGTACATATGTAGCTTTACAATGGTTATTCCGAGTATGGCCATGTGAGGTGTCTAAGGTCATGGAATTGCACCCCCATTCTAAATCTGGTATGGAGGGGAAATCCCCTGCATCCTGGGGACTCTACCATGGACCCCCAGTACTGCCAAACCAGCTCTCTGAGGTTTCCACTGCAGCCCCAGCTGCTGCCACCTCACATATAGGTTTCTGCCCTCCTGGGGACTGAGCAGCTCATTCCCAGAAAGGCAGAACAATGCATTTCCCTTTGGGAGGAGGGTGTTACACCTGCTCCCTTTGGAAATAGGTGTTACAGGCTTGGGAGCGGTAGCCTCCCAGAGCCTCTGGAAATGCTTTAAAGGGCACAGATGGTACCCTCCTTTCATAAGCCAGTCTACACCGGTTCAGGGACCCTAGTGCCTGCTCTGGCATGAAACAGGACAAAGGAAAGGGGAATGACCACTCCCCTGTCCATCACCACGCCAGGGGTGGTGCCCAGAGCTCCTCCAGTGTGTCCCTGGCGTTAGCCATCTTGGATTCCAAGGTGTGGGGATACTCTGAGTGGCCAGTATCAGATGGTGATGTCAGAGACCACTCCTGATAGGTGCGTACCTGAGTAGGTAGCCAATCCCCCTCTCTGGGCTATTTAGGGTCTCTCCTCTGGGTGTTTTCTCAGATTCAGCTTGCAAGACTCCTCCAGAACTCCCCTGCATCCTCTGCTTCAGCTTCTGACCATCGGATCAACCGCAGACTGCTCCAGGAACTGTGATAACTGCAGCAAAGTATCCATGACGACTCCTGTGACCTGTAACTTCAGCTCCAGCCAGCATTTGCAACAGTTTTCAAGGTGTGCATGCTCTGAGGACTGCCTGTCTTCATCCTGCACCAGAAGAACCGAAGGAAGCTCCTGTTGAGTGACGGAGTCCCTTCCCTGCTTCTGCAGTCACCCTTCTGCAATGACCACTGGTACTCTGGGACTCCCCTCCTGATGACGAGCATGCGCCCTGGAACACAGGTGGTGGACCGACATATCCCAGACTGTCCTAAGGTCCAGCTGTCCAAATTTGGTGGCAGTAAGAGCTTGCCTCTCCGTGCTGCGATAGTACCCCTGTGCACCGCGTTTTCTCCAGCTCCTTGGGCTTCTGTGCACTTCTTCCAAGAATTCTTCATGCACAGGGGAGCCCAGGTTCTCAGCACTCCATCCTGAGATGCACAACTAGCTGAGTTGTTCTCCAGTGGCTTGGGGCCTTCCTTTGTTTTGCTGCGATGACCGCACTTTGCATCTTATTTGTACCCGTGTCCTGGGACTCCCTTGAGTGCTGCCTGGTCTTCTGTGGGCTCTCTACAGTGCTGAGAGCCTCCTCTATCTCCTCAGTCTGAGTTGAGACCCCCAGGTCCCTCCTGGGTCAAGGCAGCTCCATTTTGATGCAAACCGAGAACTTGCATGAACCAAGGCTTGTTGGTGGAATCCAGCAACGCAAAAAGCCTGCTTCCAGCAACTTGATGTGGTACATCGCCTGCACCATGCAGGAACCCCCAGCCATCTTCTTTGGTGCTCTTCTGTACTTTTCTTCTTACTGGAGAATCCACTTTTGCACCGCCTTCTAGGTTGGCAGGGGCTTCTGTCCTTTCTGGAATCTTCTGCGACTTCTGGACTTGGTCTCCTCTCTTCACAGGTCTTCAGATCCAAGAATCCACCTGTTGTTGATTGCAGTCTTGCTTGGTTCCTGCAAAATCTCTCATCACAACGTGTAGTGTGTCCTGAGGAAACTTGCAGTGCTTTACTGCTACTTTCCTGGGCTCTGGGGTGGGGTACATTACTTACCTCTGGTGTTTTCTTACACTTCCAGTGGCCCTCTACATACTACACTTGCCTAGAGGGGAATTTCTGATTGCCATTCCACTTTCTTAGCATGTGGTTTGTGTTGCCCTTAGGCCCATTGCATTCTATTGTATTTTCTACTGTTTGCACTATTCTATGATTGTTTACTTACCTGATTTTGGTTACTAGTGTATACATTGTGTATAATACTTACCTACAGAATGAGTATTGCCTCTAAGATATTTTTGGACTTGTGTCACTGAAATAAAGTACCTTTATTTTTGGTAACACTGAGTATTGTCTTTTATTGTGTATAAGTACTGTGCAACTATAGTGGTATTGCAGGAGCTCTGCATGTCTCCTAGTTCAGCCTAAGCTGCTCTGCTACAGTTACCTCTAGACAGCCTAAGCTGCTAGAACACTGCCTACATTTCACTAATAAGGGATAACTGGACCTGGTATAAGGTGTAAGTACCTTGGATACCCACTACAAACCAGGCCAGCCTCCTACTGTAATCACGTGTAGGGCAGAACTAAATTAATCAAATTAACAAAATGAAAGGATTGTGTTAGTATATCTTTTTATAATAGTATTATTATATTTGCCAAGTGTCCCTTTTGAGTCTGGGCCGGCATTGGACAGGAATGTTTGGGTTTAGGCAACATATTTTGGATCTGTGCACTAATATGGTGTCTATTGAAGAACTAAGAATGGAAGAATCTGTTATGAATATCTCAGAAAGGTTCTAGGAAAACTAAAAAATTTGAACGGCATGTATTATGAAATAATATTTTGTATACAATTGTATGGGATTTAGGATTTAGGATTTGAATTGGATATATAAAATGAGTGCATTTGACCTTTATATGGACTTTCCAATTGATTAATGTACTTTTCGAATCTCCTTTGATTTAATACATTAATGCGAATTGTGCCATGGAATTCACCTTCTCTTCTGTTACCCTTTTCGCAAATATTTTTTAAATTGCAAATTCTGTTTTTGCAATTTTGAAATATTGATACTCATATGATAAAATATGTTGAAATTTCATGACTCAACTTTTTGTATTTTGGATTGGTATATTTTAATATACTTTTAACAGGTGTAATTTTGTATTTAGGAATGAGTGGAAACTAAAGATTAATATATAATGGTTATTTTTGTGTAGGTTGTTATTATTATTTTTGTGTATGTGTTTATGTTTATAACATGTTTTTATATATATGTTGTATTGTATTACAGCCCTGAAGATGCTCAAGGTGGTGAACAAAACACATTGATGGTAGTTGTGTCTGTTACAATTGGAATTTGAATAACAACAATTTAAGACTGTTTGGAACACAAAATGACGAAGAAATGGATGAGTCTACAGTTTGTTTGGACTTTTGTAGTGTTTAGTGCACCATTATATTTGTGATGAGAAAAGGACATCATCTATGAAGTGAACAAGGAAAGCATCTCCTAACTAACTCCACAGTTACTTTATGAGAAGGCGGTTTGGAACATCTAATCTGCCCAGGTTTTATTTTCTTTTTGATCATCTAGTTTTTGACTTCTTACTATTAGGGAGTCTCATAACCGGCAACTCACCTACAGTAAAATAAGGATAAAATAAACTGCTCATATTCACCACCTGTGCCTGCCTGTGCCAGGAAAAGGGTCTGCCCCAGGCCACTCAACAGAGGAGGAAGTCCAAACATTTGGAGCCAAACCAGATGGGGGCTCCTTTTAAAGATTTGCTGGGGGAAGGCCCTGGGAGTGATATCAGTAAGTGATGAAGCTGAGTCCCCAGAGCACATGTGGCAAATTACTCTTGGGTGATACCATTTTCAGCTATACCAAAAGACTGTGCAGGGAGGTTGGGACAGGGGCAGAGAGATGATGTGGCAGATCCAGGTAGGCCAGAGGCACAGCCCTGCCGGACACCCCTACCCTCATTTAAAAAAGGTCCTGCAGAGGGGAGAATGCTCTCTGTTGGTTGTGCTTTTCCAGGGAACACTGGGACTGGAGGCATCCACCATGGGCATTTGGAAGGAGGATCCCCCTGATTGCTCACTGCATCAAGGATTCTGTCTCTGATTGACCCCAAGCCCAGCAGGGAAGCTAGTCCTCTTACACCCCCTGAGGAGCAGTTGGGGAAAAGACTGGGCTACTGTTCAAAGTGGGCACACTGCCCTCAGAGGATATGTTTAAGTGCATATGTCATGCTAAAGGTAATTCTGATAACCCAGATCACCTAGACATGTTTAGACATTTTACCTTGTGAGTGCTTTAGGGAAGTAATGATGCTGACAACTACTCATAGGTCCAGTCAACATGCTTTATTGCTAATAGGGCTTTCATTCAAAATGATATTCCAGTATTGCATTGTTCATACAAGTGAATGTTCTGACATGTACTTTGTGGATCTAGACCTTTCTTTGGGAGGGATAAGAATGATTACGCAAGGCCATCCAAAATTATTTCCACAAGCTTGTGTATATTTGTAAACTGCTGCATAGTGTTGAGTAGTGTTTGTGTGTAATAAATTAATTTCTCCTTTTCCAAAAGATAAAGCACAGACTGGACAATCATTTATTGAGTGTTACTGTTGTGTACTTGTGAATGGTGATTACTAAACCACACCACCTCCATTGAGTAGGCCTTGGAGTGCTCTTCTTTGCTAGCCTGTGAGTCAAGCACTACAATGGGGTGTTTGGTTCCCAGCGGAGGACAAATGTGGACTCATCACTTGTGCCGAGCACACAACTAATGTCCCATTTTCTAACATCCTTTGTTTAAATCTTCTTTTCCTTGTAAAAGATATACTTTCACAGCATTGCCATAAAGGGTTCCAATTAGAATCGAGCATGTTCAATAAAGAAGCTCTAGTTCTTTTTGTCCTGGGATAACACACAATGGAGTCTTTTCTGTGCGTCCTTCAGCTTGATATATGTAGAGGAATGATGAAATTCGGTCAGGAATTCTCATTCCCAGATGAGTGCTCATTATTCTGCTCTCCAAGGAACACAGAAAAATAAACATTCACATGAAAACTAAACAAGAGCTACATTTAATTAATGTTGGCTGGTATAACCTGGCTTCAGCAACGAGAAAGAGGAAAAATGCACAACAAGCAATGAAAAAGAGAATCTGAAAATGAGTCAATTTAAACTAAGGTCTACATTAACAATGGTCAACTTTAATGTGAATGTCACACAGTAAATATGTTTTGTGTTGCATATTAATGTAAGTGATAAGCATTTAATAAAAACAAATTCCCTCAATTCCCCCCATGATGACTCTTGAAGTCTTCATACATTGTACTTTTTAACCCCCTTGAAACCGTACTTCATGTACCAGTTGTTGACATTTGTTGTGTATGTCTAGACACCTCTAAATCCCTCGGTGTCTCATAAATATGACTCTGCAACCTATCAAGCTCTACCTCATCACTCTTTCTGTCTTTTTCTTTCATTTATTTTTGTTAACTGCTTCCATCCTTTACAATTTGCCCCACTTTTTGCAGTCATTAATTTAATCCCATTATGAAAATAAATAAGCATATTACTGAAATTGCAGTGATTGGTATAGAGGTTACAATGGTTCCTAGCATTCCACTGCCAATGCCAATATGCCATCAACGAACTTCTGCCAATTCTTTTCCTATTCTTTCACAATCACCTGTTTCTTCCAAACCCTTCACAAGAAACCTCAGAAATATTGGTGACAAACTAATTAATTTCACTACTCTTGTTGGGCACATATGTGGAGCACTGTTACATAATATGCAACTGATGCTACCCTATTTCACAACTAAGGTATTTAAGCAAGCCTAATCTGTAAATCAATTTCTCTTATTGTCACACATTCATTTTTAATAGCCATTGGTTCTTCTGTTGTATTGGTTGCAAGAAGGTCAACCAAAGTAAAAAGCTTTCTAATTGTCAGGTCATTCAAAACCACTTCTACAGAAAGAAACATGGTGCCAAAGATGCCGCCAGATAATTGTGAAGCAGTATGGTTATATTTTCCTTGAGTTACTATCCCCTTTTCACCTATTTTATATACATGATACACATTAGAAAACACTAAGGGGGTCATTCCAAGTCTGGCGGGCGGCGGAGGCCGCCCGCCAGACTTCCCCCCTCCGAAATACCGCTCCGCGGTCGAAAGACCGCGGAGGGTATTCTAAGTTTTTCCCTGGGCTGGCGGGTGGTCGCCAAAAGACCGCCCGCCAGCCCAGGGAAAAACTCCCTTCCCACGAGGATGCCGGCTCGTAATCGAGCCGGCGGAGTGGGAAGGTGCGACAGGTGCTGTTGCACCCGTCGCGTATTTCACTGTCTGCCAAGCAGACAGTGAAATACTTGTAGGGGCCCTCTTACGGGGGCCCCTGCAGTGCCCATGCCAGTGGCATGGGCACTGCAGGGGCCCCCAGGGGCCCCGCGACCCCCCCTACCGCCATCCGGTTCCCGGCGGGCGGACCGCCGGGAACTGGATGGCGGTAGGGGGGGTCGGAATCCCCTCGGCGGCGCAGCTAGCTGCGCCGCCTTGGAGGATTCCAAAGGGCGGCGGTACACTGGCGGGAGACCGCCAGTGTTGCCGGTCCGACCGCGGCTTTACCGCCGCGGTCGGAATGCCCTTGGGAGCACCGCCGGCCTGTCGGCGGTGCTCCCGCGGTCCTCCAACCCGGCGGTCATTGACCGCCAGGGTTGGAATGACCCCCTAAAGCTAGATAACAGCTACCTATCCAATTTGCAGGAAGCTCTAAATAAGCATTCTTCCTGCACACATAATAAACTCCTGGAAAAATAGGATAATCTCCAGCAAATATCTGGTCCCCCATAATTTGAAATCTCTATACACACTCACTCCAACTCACCACCTGAGAATTTGTAACCTATATCTCCTCCTCACATGACAGGGATTTCCTTCTTGCTGCCAATCCTCATTTAACTTCAAATGTATTTCAGCAGCTTTTAATCTTTCTTCTTCAATTTCCCAGTCTCTCATAATACCGCTCCTCTCTTCAACCCAATCTCTTTCTTTCTTCTGTCTGATTCCTCAGTAAAGTCCTTCTCAGGTGTAGTCAACTTACATGGTATTCCTTCTTTAACAAAGTAGTGAACATCCCTTTCTGTCAGAGATTTAAAATGAAGTTTCACTTTCTTAAATTAGTATGCTTATTCAAAGTTATATACATCGTCATCTCATCGTAAAGTGTGTCATAGTTTACAATATAGTACCCCAAATC
Source organism: Pleurodeles waltl (assembly GCF_031143425.1). NCBI lineage: Eukaryota > Metazoa > Chordata > Amphibia > Caudata > Salamandridae > Pleurodeles > Pleurodeles waltl. Next base: position 1,258,919,612 of record NC_090440.1, on the reverse strand, counting down.
ACCTTTCTGATAAAGAATACTAAGAATTATTCTACAGGACAGTGAGTAGGATGCAGGTCAATTGATGAAAATACAACAGTCATGAGCATGCATAACACAAGAATACTTGAAAAAAAGGTTAAAGAAACCATTTCTATGAAATTTCCCTCAGATGCATACCTATGTAGAATGTTCAGATTAAACCTACGCCGACCTTCTGGTTGAGTAGAATCAGGCTTAGTTTCAGTGGAAGCATGCTCAACAGAAGAACAGAAGAATTTGGGCCCACAAATAAACCATTCATTAAAATACCTAAGGCAGTTGTCACTAAAGTTTTTAGCATCCCACACTTTGTTGGTGAATTAGATGGCCTGATTTCCCTAAAGTCAGATCAAAAACGCAGAAAAATCTGAAGCAAAAAGCTAATTCTAATCATGGTTTTCTACTTGTGCCAATCAACATTGACTGATTCTAAATAAATATATCAGTTCATCTAGTTTCAGTAGTTGTTCCTTACCATAAATCAGCTTCTGCTAACAGTGACAACTCTACTCTTCTACTGAAGCTTGAGCCCTAAGAGGTTTCACAAACCTTGAGTAATTGTGTTCAATCGTCTGGCCATGCCACTTGAATTACATCAGTCAAAAATCATTAACCCATCAATCTTCGCTGTGCTATCTCTATTTATTGACATTACTGAAAATATTCTGTTAAGCCTTAGTCTTGTGTGCTTTCAAATCAAGCCCTCTTTCAGCAAAGTGAATCCATTCAGGAGCTGAGTACCTTTGAATAGGCACTTGTGTTCTCTTTGACCGCCTGACTGCTAGCTGCTCACCTTCACTGTCACTTTACTTAACTTGCCTCTATTTCTTTGCTGAGGGTTTCTGGGATGCAGTCCACTGACACAACAGCTCTCCATAATTCTCTCTTCCTTGGTCACTTTTGTCTTCTCAGCCACCCTCTGGTGGAATGGCTCAGAGTAATCATTTACAGTTTATTCAGTTTGGGTCACTCTTGGCCTCACCACAAGCTCTGCACTTGCCTCAGACTGACTTTGAGACACGTCCTGATCATTCAGTTTGAATCTGCAAATCAGTGGTTGTTGTCACCACTTCTTCAGCAGCTTGTCTCACTTTCTTTGTGTGGAAGGCATGGACCTCCTTTGACAGACATATACACTTCACAGCAGTGTTTATCACAAAGATGACTTGAAAGGGGGCATGACAGAGGGGGTCCAATTACAACTTCTTTGTGTGCTTCTTCACCAGTACTCCCTCTCCTGGATTGAAATCATGACACTGTTCTTGTATTGGATGGGGAGTCACCAACACAACCTGGTTAGAGACAGAATGCACCCCATCAGTAAGTCCTTTGCAGTAGTCATGCTTTATGAACCATAATATTCACAAACACAGCTGCAGGCACAGATGGAAGTCTCATGGATCCCACTATGAGGATTTCATGGGGGGACAGTCCTGTTCTCAGGCCACGTATGCTTCAGAGACTCATCGGCACTAAGGGAAGGGCAACAGGCCACTTGAGGGAAGGGAACACATGCACTTTAGCAAGTCAGGACTTCGACATCCCATTGACTTGTTCAATAATGCCAGACTTCTCAGCTGTGTAACTAACATGGAACCTCTATTCTACCATCAGCGCTACAGACAGCATTCACATGGCTTAATTTTTTTAATTTGACTCTAGAGCAACCGGTAGGCAGAAGTGAGGTATCAGCTCCCCCTGTAAAAGTTTGACAGCAGTGAGGCTGTCGTTAAAGAACGTGAGTGCACGCACTTCAGCAAATCAGGACTTAAGCATCCCTTTCATTTTTTTGACAATGTCAGCCGCCTCTAGCTTGTCTTTACAATGGATCCTCTGTTCCATCTTCAGAGTTATACACAGCATTCACATGACTACATTTTTTTAATGTGTTCTATAATCTGACTTCAGAGAAACCAGTAGACCCGAACTGAGGAATCACCTTCTTTAATAAAAGTTTGTCACTCTGAAGCTGTGGTTTCTTCTAGCCGGGTAAGCTTCTACCCAATGGGAGAAGATGCACACTACCACAAAGATGTAGTGGAGCCGTTTGCGCACAAGAATCTCAACAAAATTAATTTGCATGCAATTGAAGGGACCACCCAATCTTCCTACATGACTGATGGTAACAACTGTCCTCCTTCCTGCATTTAACTAATGCATCTGTGGCATAGGTTCTCTGCATAGACATTGAAACTTCGATTAGACCAGTAACTTTTTAATAGAGACAACCATTATGTCTTTCCTTATATGGGTAACTCTGTCCTGACTGGCCCCAAGGCCAGATGTCAAAGAAGGAGGGTTATGCTTGGCACTAGCTACCCCACCAGAAATTATGCTGTATTCTGGACACGAGGAAGAGAATGCCCCACATACTCAGGGAGTTGCACTATTGATAATGTCAGCAGCCAACAGATATCTGACTGTGAACTGTGATTGTGAATGTGAAGAGGTCTCTGGCTTCCCTGATAGCAAGTGTAGCCTGTTGGGAGTCTGTCTGCTTGAGCAGGTGCACCAGCAGTCATGTTTCTCCGGATTCATAGTGACGATATTTAATTCAAGCGAGTGCTTTTTCAGCTAAGGAGTTGTACATGGAGATGAAGGCCAGCTTGGCCTGCATTCATCATCAGAAACGTTCATGTCGAGCCTACACAGTAAGACTTCTATAGAAAGAGCATCATCTGTTCCAATTGTAGCTTTGTGGTGGCTAAAATATTTTTGGAGGGCAGATTCCTGCATGATTTGACCTCACACATAAGCCTTGCAAACTACCCAGAGGATCTGTAGATTCAGCAGAACCAGGATCGGAGTCTAGGTAAGTCTGGAGATGGGCTTGTAGACTTTATTTCGCTTGTTGATCTTTGAATTTTGCTGTTGAAACTTTCAAAGGCCACAGGGTTGGGGGGCAATATCCAAGACCAGGAGCACTTGGATGAGGGGTTGGTCTGGGACTGTGCCTGAAGCTGTATGACAGCTTTTGAGTTGAGTTGCAGGACTAGCAGAAAAAATCAATATTTGATTCTGTGGTATGTAGGTGGGAGTACAAGTTGTAGTCACAGTCTCTAGGATGGAGAAGGCTCCAGGTACTCAAAAAGGAAGTAACCAGCAAGTGAGTCCAACAGTGCTATCTGATCTCCTTTGGGCCTAACGTCCAGAGAACCCGTCCAGTCAAAGATTGGGTCCTGGGCATGTTCCAATTTCCCTCCAGGAGAAAAGCTGTTGCCCACAGCCTGTAAGCAGACGATGAAGGTGAGAGAAGAACGTTAGTATGGAGCCTCTGGGTGCATACATACTCCTCATGATAAGATGAGATGATTGTATAACAAATAACCTGGGCAGCCAGTGTTTGTGTAGCAGAATTTCAGTGCCCCCTTTCTTGGAGGGGTTGCAACTGGCATATTATACAGTTCCTACCCAGTCTCTCTTAAGTTTTGGGGTTTAGTTTGAGACAAGTGGGATTCCTGGAGCAATGCTATGTCTGGATTGTGGGCAGTCAGGAATGGCAGTATCTTTTTTACATTTAATGTAATTGTTCAAGCACTGAGTACTGAGGGAGAGTACTGTCAAGCCGTGGGCCGGCATAACCAATCAAAGACAGACAGAGGCAGTTATGTCTCAGAGAATAGTGTTCACAAATATGTCCATGCCTTATGATAGGCAACGATCAAGAAAATAAATGAGTAGGGGTTGTAGTGTAGTACCGTGGCAAGGAGAGTGCAGTCAAGTGAACTGTAGTTGGGGAGTAGTAGAACAAGGAGATGAGGCACTGTGGGTGCAGTGCAACAGTCAGGGATCAGTGCCATGAATGTCCTTATTCACGTTCAGCAGCGATCTTGGCTTGTCTATATTGCTGGGTGGGTCTCTAGTTGGCAGAGGTATACACCCTGTCCAAGTAGGGACCATAATCAGACATAGAGTAAGTCACAAACACAACCTAAATGATCCTGTGCTCACCCTCCAATAGCTTGACACAAAGCAGACATGCTTAGCTTAGAAGGCAATGTTTAATGTATTTGTGCAATAACATAGTAACACAGCGAAAACACCACAAAATGAACTCCACACCAGTTTAGAAAAATAGATAGTATTTATCTGAATAAAACAAGACTAAAATTACAAAAATCCAATATGCACAAGTCAAGATACCCCTTTAAGAGATTTCAGTAAGTCTTAATCCATAGGAATCAAAAGATTTATCTCTTTAGCACAAAGTACCTGGAATGTGTCACAAATAAAGCAATGCATTGGTTCTGTACTGCACAGGGGAGGTGAGGCACCAGAGAGCAAAGATATGCTTCAATTTTCCCAGCACGGCAGAGGTGATGTGTCAACTCTTTCCTCACAGGAAAGGCAATGCATAGATTTCCAGACACACAGAGCCTTGGTTCCTTACTTAAGTGAGGAGTTGATGACAAATTGATGCACGGGGACTATGCATGTAAAATCCAGATGTGCCGCGATAATGAAACATGCGCTGCGTCGATTCTGCAGGCTCCACATCGATTTTTCAGCAGGGGAACAGGCTCTGTATCGATTTTTCAGCCGTGGCATGTTGATGCATGGATTTTATTTTTTTATGTGAAGTCTTTGATGGCCCTGACACTTCTTAACAGGAAGCAAGCTAACAAGCCCTTGGAGGTCACTTGTGCTGGGAAGGCAAAGTCAGAGAGCAGCAGGGCAACAAGCAGAAGAGCAGTCCTTCCAGAAAGGCAGTCCTGTTGAGTCCTTTGGGCAGCACTATAGTCCTTCTGGCAGAGTCCAGTCGTACGTCCAGAAGTGTCTGTTTTTAGGGCAGTCACAGACCCAGTATATATATATATATATATATGCACCAGTTTCCGTTTCAACCCAGTCCTATCTTCTAGGAGATCTGGGAGGGGGGAAGGTTATCAGTCCATCAATCCTTTGTGTGAGGTCAGGCCACTAGCCTTTGAAGTGTAAGTGAAAGTTACTCCACCCTTCATGCTCAGGAAGACCAATCAGTATGCAGATGTAAGCAGATGCAGCTGAGTGTCCTGTGTTTATGTCTGTCTGGGTGGAATTCACAATGGAAGCTGTCAACCAGAACAGACCAGAGGTGGATTACAGACAGGCTGTATGGCACAGAGAACAGTAAGTCCAGAAAAATGCCTACTTTCTAAAAGTGGCATTTCTAAAACAGTAATATACAATCCAACTTTAGCAGTAATCAGGATTTCTCACTAGCATTCCAATCATTTTAAGCATGACAATGCCACTCCTTTCAAATCAGAAATTACCACTTAATAGCATATGAGAGCAGTTCCAGTGCTGGCCTATGAGAGGAGCAGGCTTCACAATAGTGAAAAACGACTTTGGGTGTTTTTCACTACCAGAACTTGTAAACCTTACAAATACATGCCCTGCCTTTTACTTACATAGCACACTGCCCTATCGGATACCGAGGGCCTGCCCTAGAGGTTTCTAATAGGTAATAAAAAGAGAGTTTAGGGCTTGACAAGTAGTCCAAAATGACAAGTCGAATTGGCAGTGAAACTGCACACACAGGCCTTGCAAAGGCGGGCCTGAGACATAGTTAAAGGGAGCACATGTGCTTTAGCACTGGGCAGCAGTGGTAAAGTGCGCACAGTCTTAAAACCACAAAAAAAAGATCATTAAAATGGAGGGAGGCAGAAAAAAAGTTGGGGGAAGATCACCCTAAGGCTGTCAGATCTAACATATGCCCTCCCCCCCCCCAGCTGAAAGTGGGGAGAGCTACCCAACCCCTTGGGAGAGCTCTTCACTGAGGGGGAAGAATCTGGAGAGACCATTAGCATTGGAGTGGTCATTCCCCGGCATTGCTCCACCGTAAAGCCCATTCCCTGTAGGGAGATGGACCACCTCAAGAGTTTAGAATCTTCACCCCTCATTTGCATGAGCCATCTGAGGGATCTGTGATCTGTCTGAACCCAGAAGTGAGTCCCAAACAGGTTTGGCCTCAACTTTTTTAGTGCCCAGGCCACAGCAAATGCTTCTGCACAGTCGCCTCCTTGCCAGCCAGGACCATGGCAACCAACTGTTGGATGGTAGCAGGGGAATTCTTCAAGCTAAAGGCCATCACCCAGAATTGGTAATGCCCCTCAGGGGTTGAGAATGCTGATCTTTCCTTTATTCCCTCAGTCAGGGCAATATGCCAGTACACTGATGTTATATCAAACGTACTGAGGAATTTGGCAGTGCCTAGCCTGTCAATGAACTCATCAGCTCTGAGCTTGGGGTGTGCATCAGACTTGGTGATAGAATGTAGGACCCTGTAGAACCAGAATTCTGGTTTGGTGCCTGGTTTTGTACCAACACCACAGGGCTGGATCAGGGACTGCTGGAGGGTTCAATCACCCCTAAAGCTATAATCTTTGAGAATCTTCCAGGATGCTGGCTCTAAACCGGTCTGACAACCTGTACATTTTTTTCTTTACAGGGGGACTGTCTCCTGTGTCAATGGCATGGACGAACAGATGTGTGAGTCAAGAGGTGAGTGAGAACAGTGATGCAAACTATGCCAGCAACTGGTAACAGTCATGTTGCTGCTCTGGAGTCAGGGTGGCAGAGAGGTTGACGCCCTTCACTGACCCATTGTGCTCCTGTGCAGAAAGGAGGTCTGGAAGTGGTTCACTCTTCTCCTCCACACCCTCATCTGTCACAAGCAGCATGCTCACTTTGGACGTTTCAAATTGAGGCTTGACTCTGTTGACGTGGAGCACCCTTAGGGGGTGCCTAGAGATATGGAGGTCCACTAAAGAAGTGACCTCCGTTTTATGGTCCTTGATTTTGTATGGGCCAGTCTGTCACGTACTGCGCTGGACTTCTCACCTCTGGATTTCGGATTGGCGAATACACCAAGTCTTCTACAGGTCCTGGATACTCCCAGATAAGGGCTACCCCTTCTAGTAGCCACAGTGCCGCTTGACAGGCTACGCCAAAGCAGACCGTACCCTCCAGAAGGAGTCCCAGAGGGAAAAAAAAACAACACTGGGGAAAAAACCTCTAACAGGAACTCCTGAAGGAAAACAAGAAAAAACAGGACTTGACAACAGGAAACAAAAACAGGCAGTATCTAGGGTAAAAGGTAGGAAAAAAGGAACAGGTAAAAATCTCCCAAGGCAAAAGCAGGAAAAAAGGAACAGGCAAAAATCTCCCAAGGCTAAAGCAGGAACAAGGAACAGGCAAAAATCTTCCAAGGCAAAAAAACAGGAACAAAGAACAGGAGCGAACAGCACAACTAGAAGGAAGTGTTTGCAACGCAAGGAGGAACAAGACTGACTGACTTATATACTGAGAAAAGGGAAGTGACATCACAGGAAAGGGAAGTAACACCATCTTGGATTGGGAAAAGCCCATAGACCAGTATAGGAAAAAGGAAGTAGTATAAAAGAAAAACAGAGCATTCTGGGACAAAAACACAAAGAAGACAAGATGGACACAACATGGATAGAGACAGGCAAAGGACCAACAAAAAACCCACCACCAACAACAAAAGAAGAAAAAAGGCTACAAGTAAGTGTAGCGCGTCCGGAAGCGAAATATATGCTTCCCAGAAAGCATAGTCAAAAACCGCGGGGAACGGTGCTCCGAATATCGGTAGCGCGTTCCACCCACGAGGACAGAAAGAGACGCCGCGTCAGAGCGCGGCGTTACAGTAGGTCCCCTCTCGGAGGCACCAGGTTTGTCAGGATGATTGTAAAAAAACAGGCGAACCAAACAGGGAGCATGGACGGAGGAAGCATCCTCCCAAGAACAGTCACTGAGGGGGTATCCTTTCCAATGGACCAAAAACTGTAGCTTGCGTCGAAAAATTCTGGAATCACAGATCTCCTGGACTTCATACTCAGGCTGTCCGTTGATAGACAGAGGAGGTGGACGTTGGAACTGACGATGGTAAGGATCAGGAACAAAGGGTTTTAACTGGGACACATGGAAAACAGGATGAACCCTCCAGGTATGAGGTAAGCGGAGACGCACAACTACAGGATTCAGGATGTGCGAAATTCGAAAGGGTCCATAAAAACGTGGTTTGAACTTATTGGTGGAAAACCGGGATGGTACAAAATCTAGAAGAAAGCCATACCTTGTGGCCCACTTGATACAAAGGTGCGGCTTGCCGATAACGATCCGCCTTTCGTTTCATAGCTTGTTTCGAAGCTAGGAGAGTTGTGTGAAGTAGGCCCTGGATTCGACGGATCTGTCGTGAAAAAGAAGTGACTGCAGGCACAGAAGAGGATGTTCAAGAAACAGTAGTGAAAGTCCTCGGATGAAATCCATAAGTACAATAAAAGGGTGTGGTCTTGGTCGCACTATGTATTGTGTTGTTATAGGAGAACTCGGCAAGAGCAAGATATTCTGACTAATTGCTTTGTGTGGCATTCCAGTAACATCTCAGATACTGCTGAAGTTCTTGATTCACTCGTTCAGTTTGCCCATTCGTTTGTGGATGGAAACCCGAGGATAAAGAAATCTCAATGTTAAAGAAGGCACAGAAGGCACTCCAGAAACGTGATACATATTGAGGCTCTCTGTCCGAAATGACCTCTTGAGGAAGACCGTGGAGGCGAAAAATATCCCGTAGAAAAATGCGACTCATTTCTGGGGCCATTGGTAGTTTCTTCAAGGCTGAAAAATGGGCCATCTTGGTGAATGAATCTACGGTCACCATGATTACTTGGTTACCAGAGGAGGTAGGTAGAGAGCATATGAAATCCGTGGATAGAGTACACCAAGGAGCGGAAGGAACCGGTAAAGGTCTTAATAAACCTGCCACCTTAGTTCGGGGTGTCTTAGTCTGGGCACAGACTGGGCATGCTGACACATAGGTTTCAGTGTCTGACTTTAGCGAAGGCCACCAAAAAGATCGCTGAAGCAGCTCCTGGGTCTTCCTGATTCCCCGATGACCGGCTATAGGAGAATAATGGCACATTTTCAGGGCTTCTGTCTGCACTTTCTTGGTAGGTAGGAAAAGAGCATGTTGATGATATAAGTAGTTGTCCTTCTTCTGCAAAAAAGGAGTCACTTTATCCCATTCTGAAGCAGACAGAAACTGGTACTCAGATTGAATGCGTTCTTGAAAAGATTGAGTAGCTCTGATGATCCTGCTAGCCTCAATAAGATGTGGAGAGGAGTTCTGGGCTATGTCAGGATATCTGCGGGATAAGGCATCTGCCACTAAATTCTGGGAACCAGGTATGTACGTGATCACGAAATCGTACTGGCTAAAGAAGAAAGCCCATCGAGCCTGACGACTGTTGCAACACTGAAAGCTCCGAAGACACTGGAGATTACGGTGATCAGTCCTAGCTTCAAAAGGCTCTCTGGAACCCATCAGGAAATTCCTCCATTCCTTACAAGCTACTTTGAGAGCGAGTAGTTCACGTTCCAGTACAGAATAATTTTGTTCAGCCTCTGATAGAATATGAGACAGATAAAAGATAGAATGTTCCAATCCATCATTGTCTTGCTTCTGCAGCAGAACTGCTCCAATTGCTCTGTCTGAGGCATCAGTCTCGACGATAAATTTCCTGGTATTGTCAGGATGACGCAGCACGGGTGCTTGGGTAAAGGCTGTCTTTAATTCTTGAAACGCGCGTTCAGCCTCCTTGGTCCAAATGAAACCCTTCTTCAGGTTCTCTTTCTTAATTGTTTGTGTTATGAAACTTTGTAGGTGGGCAAAGTTATGAATAAACTGACGATAAAAGTTTGATAAACCAAGAAAACATTGTGTTTCTTTAATGGACGTTGGAGAAGGCCAATCTAATATGGCACTGACCTTGTCAGGATCCATGGATATTCCGTGTTGATTAATACAAAACCTGAGATACCTTACTTCAGATTTATGGACCTCACACTTCTCAGGTTTACAAAACAATTGGTTCTTCTTGAGTCTTTCCAGGACTTGCAGGACATGATCTACATGGTGCTCAGGATCACAGGAGTATATCAAGATATCATCCAAATAAATGACTACATATTGATTGAGTACATCAGAGAACACTGAATCCATAAATCGTTGAAAAACAGAAGGGGCATTGGTCAATCCAAAGGGCATAACACAATACTCATAGTGCCCAAAAGGGGTACGGAACGCAGTCTTCCATTCATCTCCTTCCTTGATCCGAAGGAGATGATAGGCACCCCGTAAGTCTAATTTAGTAAATATCTTGGCTCCTTGAATGGCATCCAATATATCTCTGATTAAAGGCAGTGGATATCGATCCTTAATTGTTATTCTGTTGAGTTCACGAAAGTCCACACAAGGACGCAGATCCTTAGTCTTCTTTGGGACGAAGAAGAGAGGAGCCCCAGCGGGGGATATGGAAGGAGCAATCAAACCATTGTGTAAGTTGTCATCTAGATATTCCCTTAGCACCTTCTTTTCTTGGTCTGTCAGAGAATACATTCGACCGAAGGGGACGACTTCATCAGGAATCAAGGGAATAGCACAGTCATAACTGCGATGAGGTGGCAAAATAGGATTACTAGGTTTCTGAAAAATCCTGATATATTCCTGATAACAATCTGGAACCCCCTGGATACTATTGATAGAGTTAGTGTTATCCTTAATTGACTGACAGGACCTTTTTGGAGTCCAATAAGAAGTAGTGGAATAACAATTCTGTTGGCAAAATGAAGACGTTAGGAATATAGTTCGTGTTTCCCAATTGATATAGGGGTTGTGTCGAGCTAACCAGGGAATTCCCAAAATCATGATGTGATTTGGTGAGGCTATGAGATCAAAGGCAACGTGTTCTTGATGCCCCCCAAATGTCAAACAAAGAGTAGGAGTTGAGGCCACCACAGGTCCTGAGGTTAACGGAGAGCCATCCACCGTGTGAACCTGTTCAGGAGTTTCTTTAGGAATGCGGGGAATTCCTTTACTCGTAGCCCAGGTCTCATCCAGATAGAGTCCACTGGCTCCACAGTCAAGGAGAGCCAGAAGATGTTCTTCTTGATCTTGTGAACTTTGTAACTTGACCGAGAGGATAAACAGGGTGGACATGCTTTCTTTGGAGGAACATATTGATGGTACTTCAGCTCCTCCCGTCTCCTTCCTCCTTACAGGGGACAGGAGCTGGCGTTTCCCTCAGGCCTTGAGGGACGTACCGGACAACTACGGATTAGGTGGCCAGCCTTACCACAGTATAGGCAAAGTCCCCTTCATCGTCGTTCCTCCCTTTCTGACTCCGTCAATGGCCCACGAACCAGATCTATCTGCATGGGCTCTTCATGGGAGGTGGAGAGGCTTCAGATGGACTATCTTCCGTTCGCCGACTGCTAGCACGGAAGGTACCGGACTGGTATGGAGCTCTAGTTCTACGTCTTTCCATCTTGCGCTCTCGAAGTCTATACTCGATGTTCATAGATTGATCCATTAATTCTTTCAAAGAACAAGCTGGAGAAGAGTGTACAAGCTCATCTTTAATTTCTTCACGCAGGCCTCGGCGGAAAAGGGTTACAAAGGTGCGTTCTACCCAGGAGGTTTCAGCTGCCAGCTGTTTGAAGTGGGTTATATACTGCAGTACATCCTGATTACCCTGTTGAATGTCACATAAGGCTTCTTCAGCTGCTGCTTCTACCCCAGGTCTCTCAAACATTTGTTTGAAAACAGTCAGGAAAGCGGAATAGTTAGCCAGGACTGGGTCATCTGCAGAAACCAGAGGAGTCACCCAAGCAAGCGCTGGACCAGACAAGGCGCTGATCAGATAGCCCACCTTAGCCTTATCCGAAGAAAACTGGATTGGACGAAAAGCAAAGAAAACCGTCAGGGCGTCCAAAAATTCCTTCATCTTTAAAGGATCTACGGAATATCGAGAAATAGTAGCAGATACGGGTGGTATGTCCATTGATCGTGAAGACAAGACATGTCGTAGTGCAGGGTTCTCTGCCCGTAACTGTGGTAACTCTTGGGCTTGTTATTGGACAGTCTGTAACATGGCTTGAGCATTTTCTGACGCCTCTTCCTGTGGATCTTCCATGGCGCTTTCGCAACGCAGAATCTTTTGGCGTTGCAATCAGTCACGTACTGCGCTGGACTTCTCACCTCTGGATTTCGGATTGGCGAATACACCAAGGGGGTGATTCTGATTCTGGCGGGCGGCGGAGGCCGCCCGCCAGAATTCCGCCCCCATTATACCGCTCCGCGGTCAGAAGACCGCGGAGGGTATTATGAGTTTTTCCCTGGGCTGGCGGGCGGTCTCCAAAAGACCGCCCGCCAGCCCAGGGAAAAACTCCCTTCCCACGAGGATGCCGGCTCGTAATCGAGCCGGCGGAGTGGGAAGGTGCGACAGGTGCAGTGGCACCCGTCGCGTATTTCAGTGTCTGCAAGGCAGACACTGAAATACTTTGCGGGGCCCTCTTACGGGGGCCCCTGCCGTGCCCATGCCATTGGCATGGGCACGGCAGAGGCCCCCAGGGGCCCCGCGACCCCCCCTACCGCCATCCTGTTCATGGCGGCTTTCCCGCCATGAACAGGATGGCGGTAGGGGGGGTCAGAATCCTCATGGCGGCGGAGCGCGCTCCGCCGCCATGAAGGATTCCCCCGAGCAGCGGTAAGTCGGCGGGAGCCCGCCGACTTGCCGCTTCTGACCGCGGCTGAACCGCCGCGGTCAGAATGCTCGTGGGAGCACCGCCAGCCTGTTGGCGGTGCTCCCGTGGTCGGTGGCCCTGGCGGCCACCGGCCGCCAGGGTCAGAATGACCCCCCAAGTCTTCTACAGGTCCTGGATACTCCCAGATAAGGGTAACCCCTTCTAGTAGCCACGGTGCCGCTTGACAGGCTACGCCAAAGCAGACCGTACCCTCCAGAAGGAGTCCCAGAGGGAAAAAAAAACAACACTGGGGAAAAAACCTCTAACAGGAACTCCTGAAGGAAAACAAGAAAAAACAGGACTTGACGACAGGAAACAAAAATAGGCAGTATCTAGGGTAAAAGGCAGGAAAAAAGGAACAGGTAAAAATCTCCCAAGGCAAAAGCAGGAAAAAAGGAACAGGCAAAAATCTCCCAAGGCTAAAGCAGGAACAAGGAACAGGCAAAACTCTTCCAAGGCAAAAAAGCCAGAACAAAGAACAGGAGCGAACAGCACAACCACAAGGAAGTGTTTGCAACGCAAGGAGGAACAAGACTGACTGACTTATATACTGAGAAAAGGGAAGTGACATCACAGGAAAGGGAAGTAACACCATCTTGGATTGGGAAAAGCCCATAGACCAGTATAGGAAAAAGGAAGTAGTATAAAAGAAAAACAGAGCATTCTGGGACAAAAACACAAAGAAGACAAGATGGTCACAACATGGATAGAGACAGGCAAAGGACCAACAAAAAACCCACCACCAACAACAAAAGAAGAAAAAAGGCTACAAGTAAGTGTAGCGCCTCCGGAAGCGAAATATATGCTTCCCAGAAAGCATAGTCAAAAAACGCGGGGAACGGCGCTCTGAATATCGGTAGCGCGTTCCACCCGCGAGGACAGAAAGAGACGCTGCGTCAGAGCGCGGCGTTACACAGTCCAGTGGTCTTGGAGAGATCTAGGCTCTACTGGCACCATGACCCATACTTTTTGGCCAGGCTGAAACTCTACAAGAGTGGTATTCTGGTCATACCAGCCTTTCATTACCCCGTGGCTGGCCTCAAGGTTGCTCTTGGCCGTTTTCCAGAAGGGGTATATCTGGTTCTAGAGCCAACATGTAGCTGACCACATCCTGGGGTTGGGGTTTCTGGGAGCTTTCTCCCACCCCACTTTGACAATGCTTAGAGGGCCTCTGACAGGGTGGCCATAAAGGAGTTCAAAGGGACAGAACTCTACTCCTTTATGTGGCACCTCCCAGTAGGCAAAGAGAGGGCATGGTAAGAGAATGCCCCACTTATGCCTCATGGCCTCAGGTAGGCCAGCAATCTTGCTTTAAGGTCTTGTTTAACCTCTCAATTAGACCACTGGTTTTGGGGATGATAGGATGTGATGAACTTATGAGTTACACCACATGCATCCCACAAGGACTTCATGTACAAAGGCAAGAAGTTAGTGTCTCTGGCAGACACTATCTTTTTGGGGAACCCCTCTTGGGTAAAGATCCCCATCAAAGTTCGGACAAAACAGGGTCAGTCAACATCCTCAGAGGGATTGCCTCTTGGCAGCGTGTCATGGTCCACCAAGACCTTGATGAACCTGTTGCCTAGGGTGGTCTTGTGGTCCAAATGTTGATGTCCCCCCTTTCAAAGGGGGTGCCAATGATAGAAAGTGGGATCAGGGGAGCTTTCAGCTTTCTCCCTGGCTTTCTACTGTGCTGGCAGGTGAGATTGGACCTGTAGAATGCATCGAAGGCTGTTTTCATTCTGGGCCAGTAAAAATGGGTGGCATGCATGGAGAAGGTCTTGTCTTGCTATAAATGTCCTGCCAGGGGAATGTGATGAGCCAAACCCAGTAGGAAGACCCGGTAACACTGGAGGACTACCTGCCTCTGTACTTAGGCTTTGGCTTGCTGTAGAGGAGATCATTCTCCAAGTAGATTAAGTGATCCCCAGAGTCTTCACCTGCTGCATGGACTGAGATATGTTTCCTCAAGCCCTCAAGAGTGGGGCACTCTCTCTGCACTTTGCAGAATCCCCCCCTGGTGGGCCCACACTTAACTTGACAGCCAGCAAGCACAGGTAGGTCACCTAGGGTGGCAATGTCTTCCCTGGTTGGTAGAAGGGCCTCCTACTGAGGGACCCCATCAACCTCCAGAGTGGGAGCTTCAGGGACTGGTTTCCCACACCTCTTGCCCCTCTCTTTGGCAGCTGTCTGGGCCATTGTTCCAGGCTCCAGACACCTTTGACTCCCTTCTTGGGCAACTATGGACCGTGTGGTCATACATACCCACTCAGGTGATCCCATTACCTCCAAGTTAGACAGAAGCTATACTTCTCTCCAGGTAGTGTGCTCCTGGTCATTGCCTAACAAACAATCTGCAGGTGAAGATGACGCGGTGCACAGGGTTACTGTCACTAACAGGGAAGGCAAGCTCTTACCTCCTCCAAATTTGGACAGCAGGACCTTAGGACAGGAGTGTTGCATAGCAGAGTGGAGTGTATTATGCATGGTGTGGTAACACACTGCCATTACAGACAACACATTTTTTATTGAAATGACCATTACATTGCACGGACATACAGTTTTTCAAATAAAACTATACAGAGCATGGAAGATGATGTGTGGAAATTGCATCACCTAATGCAATGGTTTGTTTTAATCACATAAAGGTATTTGTTTCCAGCACAGTTCAGAATTAACAGAAATGGGCTTCATTTTTATTCCTAATTCAGATATATTCTGAAGTTTATTTAAATGTTGTAATGTGATAGAAAAAACTATTTCCATCCCCAGTATCCTCCAAGATTGCTGCATAAATACTCTCACTTTAAAGTCAGAAAAAGAACACACTAAGTTCCCATTGAAGACAGAGCCTGATGTTTACCATTGTTCTTTGAATACACAGCAAATGTGATGAGATAAGAACAAGATTTACAGGCCTTTTTACAGAAAGGAAGCACTCAGAAGGATACTGTAGGTAAGGTGGGTAAGGGAAGGGATGGTCTCAAGCTGCATAGCCTTAAACAAATAAAGCCAGCAAATTGAAAGCTAGAAATGTGAGTTACAAACCACAAAGGTAATGGCAAGCAACGAGGAGAATGCATTCCCAAGGAAGCTCTTTGAATGTACTTAAAGTGACAGCTGTGTGATACTTTCTGGGGAAAATATATTATTTTAGTCCAGTCCATATCTTGCAGAGGTTTGGCCACATCAATCACCCTGTAGTATGACGAGAAGACCTGGAGAGGTCTCACTGTTGCAGGAAAGGTCTGTACACCCATTCTGTCAGTTTGCCACCAGTCCCTATGGTGTAGAGGGTCTGTCACACCTCATGTAGGATTAGTGCTAGGTGGCAGACATGAAATAAGGCATTTAATGATTGTTTAAGGTGGTTGTAAGTGAGGAGTTGACCGGGTGAAGATAGTAGTCTGCCACAAGGGTTTGGAAATTTAGTAACTCACCGGCCAGAAACAAATCCCCCAATTTTAAGACACATGCAGCATGGCACTGATGGAGTTGCTCTGAGCACAGCCATCCTGTGCGAGTGGGAAGGCTTAGCAAAAGTAGTGCAGGAGCACAGGATTTCTTTGTGTCAGTGAGTTTACAGGTTCTAGCAAGGCAAGAGAAATGTGTGCATGATAACCTGATATGGTGATCCGTAGAATGGTCAGTCGGAAACAATGAGCAGCGCAGTAAGCCCTCCTTAAAAGTCTTTACGGATAAACCTCATCTCATGCAGGGGGCTGGCAGAAAGTGAGCAAGCCACCCATTGGACCTATGCAGCTGAATAATAAGTTTCTAATTCCAGAAGGCCTAATCCACCCTCAGTCACGCGTAGCTTTAGAGTGGAAAGAGCTGCCCGACGGTGTCCCAGCAACCAAATCAGATGCGAGGCATGTCTGAAGAAAGAAAGAAGGACGAGCAGGGGAAGGTTTGCAAAATAATACTATCATCGGGGTAGCACACCATCTTCACTAGTGCCACGTGGCCCACTATAAAAAGCATAAGAGAAGACCAAAAAGCAAACTGGGCTAGGAGGGACCGTGATGCTCTGCCGAGATTTCCATCCTGCAAATCAGTGGGAGAATGGTAGATATTAATCACTAGGTATCGAAAGGTAAACGGTTCCCAGTTGAATCTGAGGTCTAATTGTATATAAAGGGGAAAACAGTGCCATATGTTTAAGGAACACTAATTACAGTTGAATTTTTTTACATTTTGTTTGTACAATTTACATCCCAAATATTTTGAAGATTCTATGGGATCTATGTGTATTTGACACTTAGGGCTAACCCAGATCACTAGTTTGGCTTTTGCTCAACTTCAAAACCATTTAAAGACATGGACAAAGCAGACAATTGCCTTGTACAACGTTGCAAGGGATCTGGCTCTTGCTCACCCTTCACAAGCATGAACAGCTGACCATTGCAACAGAAGAGTTTGCCAAGGTGGATGGGTGCTGCTTGTTCAACCACTTGACAGTGCATCTTCTATGTCCCTCCTGTCTGCAGAGACAACTCCCCAGGTACCCAATACCTTCCGATAGTCTTGGTGAACCCATCTTGTCTTATTTTAGGAATTGTCCTACCTTGTTCTTTTCTTCCTTATGTATCAGGTTCTCACCAGAATCCTCCCATTTGTTCTCTATTTCATCCTCCTCTTTTATTATCTTTGATTGGTTGTCCGGGCTCCCAGTTTTGAGATAAATGTAGAGCCCCAGACATACACTCTAGTGCTGTGAGACTACAGACAAGTTGTGGGTACCTCACATCCTGACATTAGGTGTGAGACTGTCACCCACACCATCTGCCCTGCTTCATTATTTATTTAATTTTTTTTAGGTTGAAAGTCCGTGGGTAGTTGGGTTGAGCCAGATGTTTTTGTTCAATTTGTTGAAACTAGCATAAGGTTAATTATTACCTTAATGGTTCCCAAACTGTTTGCCAGGGGTATTAAAATGTTCAAAAACATAATCAAAATGTTGTTGTTACTTTCTCTTTAAGAAAGACTGGATAGATTTGGATAGGTGTAATGGCCTTGACAGTGCTGAAGGGCACTAATTTACTACTGAACAAGGACACAATGTGACACCTGAATGTAGCATACCAGGAGGCAATCACAAAAAGACCAGAGTGAATAAGTAGTTTTATGTTAAAAAAGAGTAAATAAATGCACTGATAACATAATGGGATATGGCCTCTCTTGGGTGTGTCTGTAAAACTGACGTTTGTTCTTGAATTTTTGTCCTGAATTTTGACCCCTGGTCCTGAATTCTATCCTGAATTTTGACCCTTTGTCCTGAATGTTTTACAGTCCTGTCCAGAATTTGCCTCAGTGCCAGGTGGTCACCCAAATTGGACTAATGGGCTCCAGTGCCATTCGTTCACAAAGCGCTTAAGGACTCGTCATGGGTAGTTAGTACTATGTAAATCACAATGCCACATCACACTAGAGCCAAACAGTGTACAATTATAACTTTCTGTGGCATTGTTCACTATACATTAAAATGATCTGATGGTACAATTACCTATCATTTAAAATGGATTGTTTAAATACTAATTAGAAATAGTTATTTCTCAAACAAAATGTGCTACCTTTCTCTTCCGACGGACAGCGCGATTAGGAATTCCTCTTGGCAAGCTAGACGGTCACAGGAACACCTGGCCGTTGATATAACGTACTCTAGAAAGAAATATCATGTTTAGAGTTTCCATTTAAATGTTCTCAGGAAGGTTTCCCTCGAGTCTAGTCTGAATGCAGCTGGTCTTGTGCTCTACAGCCCGGTGTTCTGATATTTTTGCTGTGGCTGACGTTTAAAAAATGAAAAGAATAAAAGTTCAAATCCCTAGTCGTTTTTTTTCTGTTTTTGAACAGTCACATTAAAGCGCAAAGGTGTCACAAATCTTCTCAAGCACAGGCATTTAGGGAATCTCAGGCTATGTCATAAACTGTTTTGAAACTAGACATTTCTGCAGTCCTACGTAATGCACTGCCTTGGAGAACAGTGTGGAGAAAAAAAATACAGCTGATTATTACAATAAAGAACAACCACCATTTAATGACAGCCGCACAGGTGTGCCACGTAAGCAATGAACACCACGGCGATACATATAGCTGCCAAGTTTTCAGTTTGCTCATGTGTGACATTTCCTTGTATAGAGTGTGTTATGTATGACGTCAAGACCTTTTGTATTCCACTTGAGTGACACTTCAGTATGAGTAAAAACAAAAGGCTTTGCGTCCATGTCACCAGACAATTGTCAAGAAGATTTACATGTGTATCTTATATTCAAGGGTTTCAAAGGGTCCTTAAAAGCCACAGCAGCCTGAAACCACTAGACACAAGCAATGTGGACAGTGACATATCAGAGGGGATCCTGTGAGGCATAGAGTATTCATAGCTGAAACTGCGAGCCTACTCTGCTCATCCTAGTCTGTGGAGTCAGGCATTGGAGAAGAGCCAGAGGCTGCTTGGAGTAGCAAGGCCCAACATATTGGTTCTTGGACCATCAGTGACTTAACTGACAGCCTGATGCTGAAAGTACACTGGTTGTGTTAGTAGCATGGTTTGGGAATCCCATCTTTGTCATTGATTCTTCAAATGTAGTGCCTTTTTAAAATGAATTGGGGAATTCTCCAACAGCACCTACCTCTAACTCAGATCTTTACACTGACAGACCACAAGAAAGCCAAGTTAGTGTGTGAGAGGCACTATCTGCTCTTTTCTTTTTCTAGACCAGTAAACTCAAAGTACCCTTTCTCTTGCCTCCTCTCTCCATCCTTTGCTTTGTCTTTCTCACTTCCCTCCCATTGTGACTTCCCTGCTCTCTGCATTTGCTTTCCATCCTCCTTTTCTCAATCACTGCCCTGCTTTAGTCTCACTCCTCTTCTCTGTCACAATAACATTTCTCCTCAGCCTTTCAGCTTTCTATCCTTTCTTTATCCTCCATCTTCTCCCTCGTTTCTGCACCTTCTGATATCTTTCACTTTCACCTTCTTTCTATATTACGCTAGCACTTTTCCTCCCTCGTTTTCATTACCGTCTTCTCTCCCTCTCAACGCTGTAATCCCTTTTGGTTTCCCTCCCACCTCTTCTTCATGTCCTCACTCGTTTCCCCCTCACTCATGCTCTCAAGCCCCTCCTTACTCGCTCATCTGTCTCCCTGCTTCTGCCTACCCATTTCCTTCATTCAGTTTTCCCTTCTCATTTTATCTCTAGTTTCCCTCACTCCCCTCCCCTTTTTTGTGCACTCTCATCACTCCAATTCTCTCTGCTTTCTTCCTTCGAACTCCCTCTGCAGCTATGTAATACACGACAACTCTACTTACTCCATGCAGTCTCTTCTCAACTCTCTCCCACCACCTTTGTCTCTTTTGTTAGTCTTTCTCCCTCCTCATCTCTCCCTCTATTTTCGTCCCTCTTTCCTTCCCTTGCATCACTTTTATCCCTCTCTACCTCTCTCTTGCCTTCACTCTCCCAAGCCTCGGTGACTGCTATTCATAGTTGGCGCTTCTGCCTCTGATGTGAGGTGGGGGTGAGGCGGCTTGGATTCCTCTAACCACATAGCATAGTATGCAAAGAGCTAGGCACAAGTGGCCTAATTTGCAGATTAGGGGATTTGGTGGTTATTGTGTTGTGGGACACGACAGGCTAGATCCGAGTGCATCAGGTACCCTGAGATGTGCAGATAGGTAAGTGTGGGTAAGGTGCCTCTGGGCATCAGGATTCTTTGTTCATTAGAAGTGTAAAGGGAGTTTGGCTGTTTCAGAGTGCTAAATGAAAACATAAAATGGTCGTAAATCTTCTTGTTTTTAATGCATACCCGACATTAGAGGGATGAGTTTAGAATTAACATGACAATATATATAATAATATGCAGCTTCTTAAAGAAGCCGTTTTAGTACTATAATTTGCGGTCTATCTGGGCCATGGGGTTGGCAGTTGCTATATCTGCTATGATATATTTACTGCATATGCATGATTGCATAGCTATGAAGACTTGATGTACATTGCAAAATATATTTTTACCTGTGGCTATAAAACTCTAGGGCAGTTTCCCCTATAAAACCACAAAAAGTAAATAAAAAAACGAAATCAATGAAGTAATGTGCTAATATTTCCGTTCCTTTACTTTGTCTGAAACTCCTCAATTGCTTTGTCTTTAATTTTACTTGCAGTGTGTTGTAGAGTACACTGTGAAGGAGAGCAAGTGCTGCTGTTTAGTGCTCGTCTGTGTCCAATAGAGGGGAACAGATGTCGAGAGAACAAAGCGATTAGAGGGGACAAATTGAGTTAGAGATCGGGGAAAGTGGAATGGGAGCGGGAGTCGGAAGAAAGGGGGAACACGAGGTTGCTGGGGGAGAGTAGCCTAGAGAAGGGAGGGCATTCAGGGAAGAAATCAAACCTCTTTTGGTCTTCTTCCTCTACAAACAGGCTGAACTTGGCGAGTGATAAACCCCCCATTCATCCGTGCAAACCTAGCCCTGACTCGGTACGTCTAGCCCGGAGAGAGGGGGGAGGATGGAGAGAGGGAGCTAAAAATACGTTAGACTAACCCCTGATGCGTGATACTTGGCAGTGCTGGATACATTGAGCCTATATACAGTTCTGAGATGGACAATGACACTGGTGTCACACCTCTAACCTGATATCAGTCAACAGGCTTTACTGTCCATAATAATTAAACATTACAAACCCTTGTAGTCTTCCTTGTCATAGTGCTGACGTATGGGCCACCCCACGCTCCTGCTAGGGATTCCTATACAGCAGTTTATTACACCAGTGGTTGTTGGTGTATAAGGCAGCATCCCTCCAGCTCACTTCGTACTTCATTTCCTGACTTTAAGACAGGGATTGGTACACTGCAGTGCAAATGCTGAACGCTGAAAAGTAAGGTAAGTATCTGTTGTTTAAGACCTTACCACCTTCTGCCTCAGTGATCACGAAGGTGCTACAATGGTCTCCTTGCTTCCCCACCCAGGTCCTCCAGCTGGTGCAGGGTAACATACTGCAGGATCATTGAGCCTTTAGATTTTTGCCAGAGAGACTCCTCTGCTGTGTCTGACCGTGGTGAGTGTGCGTGCTCAGTAGGAGGTTAGCACAAGGTATGTGAGCACTCCAGTCTCAAGCAATACATTAAAACAGAAAATCACAGACCTTTTGCAATTTATCCTGTAGAAATGGAGCCTGTGCCAAGAACACTGAGAGCTCTAGAAGAGGAGAGGAAATTCTCTCTATTTCACTCTCCTTAATGAAGCTGTAAATGCTTCCTTAAAAGAACCTGTAGCTAAGGGCCAGAAAACCTTCATGAAGATGACAGTAAAAGTGAGCCCATCAAAAAGGGAAAATATATTCAGGGGGCCCGATTTCAGGAAGTTCTGGGGGACACAAGGGACATGCTAGAGTTCTAATTGAAAATCCTCATTTGGGTGATTTATTTTCCAGTGTAATGCCGCTCCAGTGAATCGTTTACTAATTTACAAAGTGATTAACAACATGTTGACTAAGGAATGTCCTGGGCAAATATGAGGATAAATTTCCCCAGTTTCTTATGGTCAACACCATCCTGGCTATGTGCCTTCCTCTTCTTCTCTGGCGTCTTAAGAGGCTGCTCTTTGAGGCCTGAAGGACAGAAAGATTATAGGATCCATTAAGAGATCATATGCAGCCTCTAGAATTTCTTTAATGGCATCAACGTGTGCAGGTAATTCTATTCAGACTCGCCTCGGAGCCTAATCTAATTAATGAGTCCCACTCTGAAACTCTGGGCAGTAACTTGCTTAATCTCAACAACGGCCCTCACAGCGCTTGGATGCCTGGCTTCACCCTGGGGCTGTCCTGGAGTGGGTGCCTCACAGGGAAAAGCCAGGAGGGGTTCCACAGCGGTATGCGTACAGCGCCTTGAGACCCTAACGGGTGAGTAGTGCGCTATACAGGTGCGAAGTTTACATTTTTTACAGTTTTACTCTTTTGAAAGATTTTCAGTTATTATATGACTGCATACCGGATCAGAAAGACTGTACACTAATTTTTGCTAATATGGAGCTGCTTGCTCCATTATTATCAGATATGGCTTTTATTATCAGATATGGCTTGTGACTCCATTTGGATGTACCAGTGGCAGGAGCCTCCATTTCTGCGTACATCTATTATGGGTCACATTATGGAGCTGGATCAGTTTCAGAAATCTGTCCCAGAAGTCACTACTCTTGCATTTGCCTTTTTTGGGTGATAAATTACATTTGTCCCATCTAGATGATCTTGTCAAAAAGGCAAATGAAGAAAAGAAAATGGTTCAGTCATGTAGACCTTTCATGCCAAATAAGTCAATTATTTCCAAGATATCTAAGCGAGGTTTTCAAGACAGACGCCCCTTTTGTGGCTGGGCTCAAGTTCGGGGAGCTGCAGCAGAAGAAAAAGAAAACGGCCACAGCTGCAGTCTCGAAATTAGCAGCAAAGACAATGACAATCAATCTCATATAAGGGGAGAATATGCCTCTGTTTACAAAACCATCATCCAGTAGGCTATGCAATAGATTGTATTTCTCCTCAACCCAAAACATATTTTGTAAAAACTCCATGGCCAAAGGACCTGATAAAAAAATGTGACGACGGAAGGAATTGAGGCTTTCATTCTGAAAGGAGCAGTGACTCCAATCCCACCTTCAAAAGACGACACAGATTTCTTCTCAATTCTTTTCCTTGTTCTGAAGTAAGATGGATGTTTTCCTCCAGTCCTATATCTAAAGAACCTGTGGGTGACTACAAACTGTATTTCTTATTTCTCTAACAGTAAGAGGTGGATTATGGCAACACCAGCATAGAGAGCCCTGATAAGCTCTGTCCTGTCCTTTGCAAAATGAAATATGGCCTTATCAAAGGCTCTCTCCCCTGTTGTTTCCCATGACTGAATAGCAGCACCACCACATTGTGAGCTTCTAAATATTGATGATAAATAGAAGAGAACAACTACATTTGCTGTTAGGAAGAATCCAACAGCCCAATAGGCACAGGAGAGAGAATCTAGAAGAAACTCTAGTCTAGCACCTATATAGTCTTACTCCATCTACTATTGTTAGAGGAATAGGAGATACAGTTTGTCACATCTCTTGAAATAGTCTCATTGGGGATGAAACTCGTGTCGGCTGATGATTATGTACTTTGTTGGAAGCGTATAAAGATGATAATATATCACATGACCTTGGACTTATGGGCTGACTTTTCTGTTTATTTCTCCCCAAATAGAGTTATTTAAACAAATAGTTGTACTGCTCCAGTATATAGGGGCATATTTATACTTGTTTTGCACCGAATTTGCGTCATTTTTTTGATGCAAATTCAATGCAAAGCTAACTCCATATTTATACTTTGGCCCTAGACCCGTATAGTGCCACATTTATGGAGTTAAAGTCATTTTTTGGACATGGAAACCTACTTTGCCTCAATGATATGCAAAGTAGTTGTTCCCATGCAAAAAATGTCTCTATGGCCATAGCGCCATATTTATCCCCCATGCTAAAGTCATGCACGGGGGAGGAGGGGTCAAAGTATGGTGCAAAGCTTGCTTTGCACCATTATTTAACACTTGTGTCAGGGCAGGTGTTAGGGGACCTGTGGGCCTATTTCCACGGTGGAACACCTTGGAATAAGCCCACAGGTACCCTCCCCAGGCCCCAGGGACACCCCCACCCACACCAGAGGGACAGCAGACGATGGGGGACCCCATCCCAGGTAAGTATAGGTAAGAACAGGTAAGTATTCTTTTTTTAAGTGCCATTGGGGGCCCTGAAATGAGCCCCCCTGCGTGGCACTTGGTGTAATGGCCATGCCCAGTGGACCCTGGTCCCCTGTGCTGGCCATTGGGGTGGTGGGCATGACTCCTGAACTTTTTAAGACAGGAGTCATGTGGTATGGATGGTTTTGTGCCAGAAACTGACTCTAGGCTGGTTAGAGTCATTTGTTTTTTACTCTAACCTGCCTAACGTCATTTTTTGGTGCAAAACCCCTTTCTTCCATACTGCCAGCCCCACCCTGCTAACATCATTTTTTTTACGCTAGCTTACCCTTTGCACCAGCTTGCACCATTCCATAAATATGGTGCCTGGCTGGTGCTCAGAAATGGTGCAAGACGGTGCTAAACCTTTTGGTGCAAAACTGTGTTAGTGCAGTTTTGCACCAAAAAGTATAAATCAGGGTCATAGTTTTATTATTTAGTGGTTTACTATGCTTTGGAGTAATACCACTATTGCCCTTACAGGTAACAGGGGCACATAATGAGGTAGCACCAGTCTTTGAACAAGTATTTGTTCTGTAGACTTTCTACCCTGACTGAGTACTATGCAACACCTTTTAGTTATTGTCACAGCTTCCTATCTGTATTTATCAATTGCACAACCTATTTCAATCCAAGTCAGCTTCAGCCCATTACTAGTTAAGAATCCGGGGTCTCACGGCTTAGTGTACCGCAGTGGCTCTATTAGCTCTTCATCACCTCAAGCCCCCAGTACTTCATCCCCTGTCCAACTGGTCCCTGTCATCCAGGAACTACCGTTCTCAAATCTCAGTGTCACAAAGCACAATCCAAGATATTCATTAGCAGTTGATCCTAACAAATGCGTTGATAAATGCATTGAAAAATCTAGAGAGGGTACTCTGTGATACCCCTCCAGCTGCTGCTATGACCCCTTGATAGCTCCCTGAGGCGAGTAGGTGGAGGGAGCATAATACCTGCACATGGGTGGGTATGCTGTGGGGCATATTTATACTCCGTTTGCGCCGAATTTGCGTCGTTTTTTTCGACGCAAATTAGTCGCAAAACGAACTCCATATTTATACTTTGGCGTTAGACGCGTCTAGCGCCAAAGTTCATGGAGTTAGCGTCATTTTTTTGCGTGAACACCTTCCTTGCGTTAATGATATGCAAGGTAGGCGTTCCCGTCTTAAAAAATGTCTGCTATGCATATGCGTCGTATTTATACTCCCGGGCAAAAATGACGCCCGGGAGTGGGCGGGTCTAAAAAACCCGCATTTGCGCCAGATTTTAGCACCTGGGTCAGGGCAGGCGTTAAGGGACCTGTGGGCTCAGAATGAGCCCAGAGGTGCCCTCCCCTGCCCCCAGGGACACCCCCTGCCACCCTTGCCCACCCCAGGAGGACACCCAAGGATGGAGGGACCCACCCCAGGGACATTAAGGTAAGTCCAGGTAAGTATTTTTTTTTGTGGCATAGGGGGGCCTGATTTGTGCCCCCCTACATGCCACTATGCCCAATGACCATGCCCAGGGGACAGAAGTCCCCTGGGCATGGCCATTGGGAAAGGGGGCATGACTCCTGTCTTTGCTAAGACAGGAGTCATTTCAATGGGGGATGGGTGTCGTAAAAAAATGGCGCAAATTGGGTTGTGGCGATTTTTTTGCCTCAGCCTGACTTGCACCATTTTTGGACGCCCATATGCCATTTTCCCCCTACGCCGGCGCTGCCTGGTGTACGTCGTTTTTTTTAACGCACACCAGACAGCGCCGGCGGCTAACGCCGGCTAACGTCATTGAATAAATACGGCGCCCGCATGGTGCTTCAGAATGGCGTTAGCCGGCGCTAATTTTTTTGACGCAAAACTGCGTTGGCGCAGTTTTGCGTCAAAAAGTATAAATATGGGCCTGTGGGTCCTTAGTGTTCTGCACTGCAGTATGGGTTGTAGCTCAGTGATCAGATCAAGTATCATGGCTGAGTTCAACCGATACCTCTCATATATATCCTCCTCTGTCAGGTTAAAAAGTGTAATGCGCACTCTGAAAATGTGCTCCTGTCTCCTCCTCCCTCTCCTCAAACCTGCTAAGAGCCTCATCCTCCTCGCCATGACGTAGAGTGCAGCCATTGTGGAAAAGAGTCTGAGGCATTCTGGGCCTCTTTATATAGGTTGCACCTGGTTACCACCTGGTTTCAGTTCATGGTATTTTGCATGTGCAAAATGCCATTCTGCGAAAAATCGCAATTTGCGATTTTTTGATGCATCTCTTTGCGATTTGGATTTTGCTAATCGCATTTTGCACCTCGCAATTTCCTACTGGAAATACCAAATCGCAAAATGCGACTCGCAATACTAGCTCGCAACACAAAAAATCTAAAAAATTGCGATTTCTTATTTTTGGTCTGCAAATGCCTTTCGTGCATCGCAGACCACGTTTTTGCACTCGCAAAAGGCAGATTTTTGCGATTCGCACCGTTTGCAAGTGCAAAAACTTTTCATACATCTGGCCGAAGGTGTTTTGTTCAATGTAAGCTGATAGAGCACAGACATGACTGATCTGTCAAATTAGTTAACAACCTGGTCTCACCAGGAAGCACGTTTATTTTAAATCACTTTGTAAAATATATCAATGAATTCTGCTGAGCGTTTGAGATTGCCATTGATAGTTTAGACCTGTTTTGCACTTGGGCCATTATGTAAAAACATGCACAACAACATAATCATACACTCCTACATATATCTTTAAAAGGGAATTACATATCCATTTTTCAAAATTAACTTATTTAGGGAAAAAAACATCTCCTTAAGTGTTTGTGGGTAAAATACTTAACGTACAGTGTGGTTATACAGTAACAACAAACAGAATGTGATAGATTTCCCCGCTAATAGTTAAAAAATTGGACACTTTTTAAGGCATGCAGAGAATATAAACAAACAACATTTTGAGTAGCCATCACAGTAAGTTATGGAGTGACATTTATTTTTACAAATCAAAAGATAACATATTAATGTTGAAACAAGCGCACTTTGAAATTACTTTAACAGTACTTAACAGCATGCAGCAAGGGCAATTTGAATAATTGTTTTTTTTTTTGCGCATTCAGTTTAGTGCAAGAGCGACCAACATTTTTAATTGGAAGTTTAATGAAACAGATTGCAGTACATAAGACCAAGGATGGCTTTTGATTGAGTCATAATAAACTATTAAGTTAATTTTTCTATCAATGTTGGATTTACTTTAGCTAACGTGTTTTTAAATATTTATACAGTTTGCAGGGGCATAGCTTCCACTGGTGCAACAGGTGCCTCAGAGGACTGAGCGCCTACTGAAGCCTGATTATTGCTGCATTTGATAATTTAATTTGAAGCTGGGAGGCCATTTTCTTCCTTGTACTAGGGTCCTTGACACACTAGCTCCGATGCTGATCTCCCCTTCATGTAACTAGATGTGCTACTGAGTGACCAGAGAAGTATTGTTTACATTTTAGTGGGCTTACAACTCGCCCACAGTATACCATTAATTGTTTTCATTGTCACTCTTTTTTGCAATCTTTTGATTGTTTAGCTCCCCTAGACCCCCCTTCCTTTCTTGTCTTAGCTCCTCCCTGGAGCATGAACCAAGTACATGTGTTCTTCCTTGTCTTTGTTGTTCCTCATCTTTTTGCAACACAGTGTTTTTTCTGTAAGCATTTTGCTTACCTACTTTCAAAAAAGGCATACAGCTTCTTATACATATTGCTTTCACACAAGCTGTTGTTTTTATTGACATTTTAGTAACTTACACCTACCACTCTACTCTTCTACACCACTCTCTGCTACTCCACAATATTTTAGTCCACTCCACTCCACACCACTTCACTCTACTCTATTCTCTATCACTCTACTCTATGCTGCTCCCATCTACCCACTCTACCCACTCTACACCACTACACTCTGCATCACTCTACTCTAAGCCACTCCACTTCATGCTGCACCATTTCACTTTATTCCACTCCTATGACACTCCATACTATTCCTCCCCACTCCACTCCAGCCTATGTCATACTACTCCACACTGCTACACTCTATACCACTCCACTCCACTCTATGCCACTCCTCTCTATGCTACTCCTCTCTACGCCACTTCACTCTACGTCAAGCAACACGCCTCTACTCTATGCCACTCCACTCCACACAATGGCACTCTGTGCTACTCTACTGTATGTCAATACAATCTACTGCACTCTACTCCAGTCCATGCCACTGTATGCCACCCCAATATATGGCACTTCACCCCACTCTATGATACGCTGTGCCCTGCCATGCCACTCCATTTCACATAATGTTATTCTACACTGCACAACACCACTCTACTCTGTGCCTCTACACTATACACTACTCTGTGCTGCTCCACTCTACACCACTCTAGTCCACACCAGTCTATGCCACCCTTCTCTATGGGACTCGGTATCACTTTACTGTATACCCCTCAACTCTACACCACTCCACCCTACTCGCCACTCTGCTGCACTCTACACTACTTTACTCCACTCTACTCTGCTCCACTCTACTCCACTCCATGCCACTCTACTCTATACCACTCTACACCAGGCTGATCTATGCCACTCTATTCTTTGAAAATCTGTGCTACTCTGCTCTACACCACTCTTCTCTATGTCTTTGAACACCACTCCACTTTACACTATTCCACTCTATGCCACTCTACGCTGTTCTATGTCACTCCACTCTACTCCACCCCACTCTATGCCACTCTACGCTGTTCTATTTCACTCCACTCTACTCCACCCCGCTCTATGCCACTCTGTGCCATTCTACTCCATGCCACTCCACTCTATATCAATCTTCTCTAGGTCACTCTACTTCATGCCACTCCATATCACTCCAATTCAGTCTATGCTACTCTACCCCACTCCTCTCAACACCACTCCAGTCCACATCACTCCACTATGTGCCACTCCACTCAATGCCACTCTACGCTACTCTACTCTATGCCACTCTGCTCTTCACCATTCTACTCCACTCTACTCTGCACTACTCTATTCCATGCAAATCTACAGCACTCCAATCTATCCCATTCCATTCTGTGCCACTCAAAGCCACCTCACACAATACCACTCTGTGCCATTCCACACCACTCTATCCCATTCCACTCTGTGCTAATCCTCTTTACACCACTCCACTCTCTGCTAGTCCAGTGTATGCCACTCTACTCTATCCCACTCTACTCTACTCTGCACCGCTCTACTCTATGTGACTCTGCCACTCCACTATATGCAACTACACTCTTTGTTACTCCACTCAATGCCACTCCACTCTATGTCCCTTCATTCTACACCACTCCACTCTACTCCTCTCTAATCTACTCTCTTCTATGCCACTCTAATCCACTCTCCTCTATGGCACTCTCCTTTATGCCACTCTACATCAAATCACTAACTTCTAGCCACGCTGAACAGCAGCCACTCTGTAAAACATGGCTAAAAGACATTGGCAAAGCCAATAACTCTCACAGAGGCAAGACATTTTGGCTTTGACAATGCTTGTTATTTTTTTAGAGCAGTTACTTAGACTCGAAAATTTGGCTCCACTCATTTTTTCACAGGGTGGAGACATGTAAGTCTACGGTTTAGCATAACTTTACACTCAGATTTTGTAAAGAGCCCAAAGAAGTAAAGTTATTGAAAAATGTAAGCGCAAATAACACATGTAAATTGCTCACACATGTGTCATCATTATGAATAGTAATGATAATGTGGAAAAGTTTGATTCTGCTTTTTATTTTCTCCAATTGTCTTCAAATTTTAGAATATTCAGAATGATTTTGACAATTTTTTCTCAGCCAAATTTGCTATTAGAGGAATTTGGATGAACGCATCCTCAAATAATGTAGATCATTGGCTGAAAGCATATTAAGCATATGTTAGACCTGACAGCCTTAGGGTGGTCACCCCAACTTTTTGGCTGCCTCTGTCCACTTTTTGACACCGTTTTTGTTGGCTTTAGGACTCTGCACACTTTACCACTGCTAACCAGTGCTAAAGTGCATATACTCACTCCCTTAAAACATGGTAACATTGGTTCATACCTAATTGGCATATCTGATCTACTTGAAAGTGCCTAGTAAAGTGCACTACAGGTGCCCACGGCCTGTAGATTGAATGCTACTAGTGAGCTTGCAGCAATGGTTGTGCCATCCACATAAGTAGCCCCTTAACCATGTCTCAGGCCTGCCATTGCAAGGCCTGTGTGTGCGGTTTTACTGCCACTTCGACTTGGCATTTATAAGTACTTGCCAAGCTTTGAACTCCTCTTTTTCTACATATAAGTCACCCCTAATGTTGGCCCTATGTAACCCAGAGGGCAGGGCACTGTGTAAGAAAAAGGCAGGACATATATCTGGGAGTTTTATATGTCCTGGTAGTGGAAAACTCCTAAATTCGTTTTCCACTGCAGTGAGGCCTGCTCCTCTCATAGGCTTACATTAGGGCTACCCTCATAAACGGTTTGAGTGGTAGCTCCTGGCATCCTGGCAGACAGGGTTGTACTGTAAGGGGACCTTGTGCACTTCAAAACCACTATTTGAAGTCTCCCAACTTCAAAGGCACTTTGGGGTACATAAACTGGGTCCCTGACTCTACCAAATTAGACACTTCCTGGGAAAGAAATTCTGTACCAGAACCTACAACCTGCCAAGAGAAGCTGCGTAGCTCACATGGACTGCTTTGCTGTAAAGGACTGCTGCCTTGCTGTTGCCCTGCTGTCTTGCTGACTTCTGGCTCTGCTGAGAAGTGCTCTCTAAGGACTTGAACTTGTTTTCTTTTTCCTGAAGTCTCACAGCCAAAAAGACTTCATTTCTGCAAAGAAACTCCCTATGCAGTGAAAATCGATACACAGCCTGCCAGAATCAATGCACAGCCTGCCTAGAAGTGAGAAAATCACAGCATCACCGAACCGAAACGACTCAGCCCAGCTACCCGAGTGGAGATCAATGCACCATCAGTATTGAAACTGGAACTTCGATGTACAACCCAACGGATTGATGCATCGCCGAGCCGGAATGACGCAGCCCGACTTCCTGCAGGAGGAATGGATGCAGCGCCAGCCGTGCAACAGAAACTTCCACGCATCGCCCACCGTTTCGACGCAGCACCTGTGACTTTGTCTAGCATGCCCATGACTTCCCCGTATCATCCCTAACCATCAAAAGACCCTGCATCGCTTCAAGCCTGTATGTTGGAATTCGACGCAAAGCCCTTGCTGCATGGAAAAGGATCGACACATCGTCAGCATGCGCCCAGAAATCTGACTTACACCTACCTTTTTCCACACATCTCCTCTTCTGTGATCTTCGTGCGTGTAATTTTGGCGTGAACCAGGTACTTTGTGCTTGAAATAAACAATTGTTGCTTTTGAGAACTAAAGGCATTTTTTTTTTATCATTACTACAGTGATATTTCAACTTGTGATTATTGAATCTTGATAGTTTTTTACCTTAATTTAATCAGATAAATATCTTATATTTTCTAAACCTGTGTGGTGTCTTTTTGTAATGTTCTCACTGTGCTATTGCATGATTTATTGCACAAATACTTTACACATTGCTTTCTAAGTTAAATATGACTGCTCAGTGCCAAGCTACCAGAGAGTGGCCACAGGATAATTTGGATTGTGTGTGACTTAACCCTGACAAGAGTGTGGGTCCTTGCTTGGACCGGGGGTAACCTGACTGCCAACCAAAGACCCCATTTGTAACAGCATATTGTGTCAATTCTGATACTGAAGCCACTACTTTACTATTTCCTTTAAGCATGGGTATTTGCTATCTATTGTACTCTGCATTTATTTTTGCAGTCTTTGTATTTCTCTCATAAATGTAACCATTCCTGTATTATGCAATGTCTGCTGTTATATTTCTACTTTGCCGATCATGTTAAATTGTTATCAAATCAGAAGTTCATCATCATGTAAAAGTGGCTGTAGTGACTGTGGCATTTAGAAGTCATTTAGATGCTATTGCAGAGACCTTAATTCATCATTTTTCTGCATCAGACGGGCGTGCAATGGGGGTTGCAGTAGGCGTTTCATCACAGCACCAACAGGGGTGGCGTTAGCATGGCAAAACAAGGTTGATTTTTTGTGTGATGCATTTTGCAGCACACATAGAAGAAGCAAAATGCCATGGATGATTGTATGCAGGAACGGATACCTTCCTGCACATAAACAATCACTCCCCTTAACGCAGACACCCTTGCACTATGGTGCAAGGATGCATGCATTGGCGCAGGCAGCTTAATTTAGTGCCTGTGCAGGGGGAAACACAGGGCTGAGCCGTACTGTTGTGAATACGGCGCAGCCCTGCATTTCAAAACTGTAGCAGCGCTGCGCTGCTGATTTTGGTGCAACTCCAAGCTTTGCCAGTCTGTTTTAAATCTGGCATTAAGTTTGATGAGTGGGAAACCTTTGAATGGTTACAAGTTAGCACCTTCTGGAGGCTTAAAGGAAAAATAGTCAAGTTAGTGTATGAAGGTCACCTGGCAAGAAATCAAACCAAGTCCACTCTAAGAGATTTATACTGGTAGGCAGGAATAGACAGAAAGGTGGAGGGAGTAGTAAAGTATTGCATGCTTTGAGCAAATAATGACAAGAACAAGGCCTCAAACACCTCCATTATCTCTAGTAGAGTTACCAGAAGTGGGTGGATTATCTATAATTCATCAAAGAGCAGCCCTGAATTCACCTCAACTACATGGTTTAGCAGAAGGAATTACAAGATGGTAACATCTTGTGCAGAAAGAGCATCGGAATTGAGAGTGCCCTTGATGGAGTTCTTTGTGACACATGGTGGGTATACTGTAATGCGCCTAATGACATAACTCAGATTTCACCCTTT
Organism: Pleurodeles waltl; assembly: GCF_031143425.1. Classification (NCBI taxonomy): domain Eukaryota; kingdom Metazoa; phylum Chordata; class Amphibia; order Caudata; family Salamandridae; genus Pleurodeles; species Pleurodeles waltl. The sequence goes on along the minus strand of NC_090440.1, from coordinate 1,258,886,388 downwards.
TGTTGTTTGAGGGGGAGAATGGCCAGGATAACCTTAAGACTGGCATAGCTGACATGCAAGGATGCCTGGAAGGGTAAATAAGATTAACAACGTGGGTGTTTCTTTGATAAGATACTATTATCAAAAGTTTAATAAGAGACGTTATGAAGGGAAGAACAATACAAAGAATATTATATTGATGGTTGGTGATGTAGTGTTGTTAAGGACATCAGGCATGCTAAAGAATGTCACACCTAAGTTCAGGGGTCCAGTGTCCATATGTACAGTGAAGAAGAATGTGTTGTTTTAGACGCAAGTGATGTTTGGACATGTCTTGATTGCTGAGGGAGAGAGTACCAGAAGGTTCAGATATGTCAACTAGTTTTGTCACACGATCCTCTGTTGAAACTCTGCCATGGCCAGTCCCCAGCCCAGCTGTGAAAGGAGGAGGATTATGAGTGGGGCTTGCTAACATACCATGTAAAAAAAATCCTAGCTACAGAAAAATCTAACAAAAGACCAAAAGAAATCCTAGCCTTGGGGAGAGAGGACTATTCTTCATGGAGAGTTATGACACCTTGTGGTGAAAGCCAGAGATCACTGCAAACCACAATGCCGATCCTCCTGCTTTTGACCAAGACCATCACCATTGATATACGGAATGTGAGGACCATGTACGAGACAGACAAGGCAGCCCAAGTGGCAGCGCAGATGAACAAATACAACTTTGCCCTGTTTGGTATCAGAGAAACCAGTTGGGCACATTACAAACAGAAAAGACTGGCTCTAGGAGGAGTACTGCTGTATTCTGGACACAAGGAAGACAATGCCCCACAAACTCAGGGTGCAGCACTGATGCTATTACCAGCAGCTAATAGAGCTTTGATTAGATGAGAAGCCCATAATCCAAGAATCATCACAGCAACTTTGCACAAAGAAAAAGAGGATTAAGATGAATGCTGTCCAGTGCTATGCATCAACAAATGACAGCAAAGAATAGGAAAAAGATCAGTTTTACATCAGGCTAGAGTTCATCCTGGAGAAAAATCTGAAGAGAGACATTGCCATGCTGATGGTGGACCTCAATGCCAAGACTGGAAGCAACAACACTGGTTACGAAGAAGTCATGGGTAAACATCGACTTGGTGACATGAACAAGAATTGTGAAAGGCTGTCATATCTCTGTGCCGTGAATGGTCTGGTGACAGGACATAGGCCTTCATTATGACATTGGCGGTAAATTCCGCTTACCGCCATGCCGACTGCTGCCAACAAACCGCCGACACGGCAGAGTACCGCAACCCATATTATCACACACACATACCAATCCGTCACTATACAGCCACACACACAAGTCTGCCAGCCCAAAGATCGGTGGTAAAGTGGTGGTATCCAAACCCACACTGCTATGCCAACAGAACTACTTCCACAATATTATGACCCATGAATCACTGCGGCGGACATTCAATGGTGGTAGACCATTGACTGTACATACTGCTGCGCTCAAAATACACACACAAATACAAAACAACACCACATTGGACAATTTAAATAACGCACACCTGACACACATACACACACCACACCCACACACCCACACCACTATAAAACACACACCCACATTACCCACAACCCTTTCCGACTACAAACAATTGCCAGCATAGAGAGACAGCAAGAGCACCCACACAACCAGAGCCACATAACACCCTCAACCATACACCACCCACGCACCTCACATCACACACCCTAAAACATCACCCCACACACCCTCACCAACACCACTCACACTACACCCATGGCACCACAACGACACCCCAGGTTCTCAGAGGAGGAGCTAAGGGTCATGGTGGAGAAAATTATCTAGGTAGAGCCACAGCTATTTGGATCACAGGTGCAGCAGGCATCCATTGCTAGGAAGATGGAGCTATGGCTGAGAATCGTGGACAGGGTCAACGGCGTGGGACAGCACTCCAGAACAAGGGATGACAACAGGAAGAGGTGGAACGACCTACGGGGGAAGGTGCATTCCCTGGCAGTATGTCACCAAATAGCTGTACAGAGGACTGGCGGTGGACCCCTACCTCCTCACTACAACTAACAACATGGGAGGAGCAAGTCTTGGCAATCATGCATCCTGAGGGCCTGGCAGGAGTAGCAGGAGGACTGGATTCTGGTAAGTCAAATCTCTATTACTATCACCCTCCTACCTGCATGTCATCAAATACCCCCACCCCACACTCACTCCCATCACTCCACTACCTCCCACACACCCCATCATCACAACCCACTCATCCCAATGCCAAGCCCTGCATGCAACACCAAAGCATGGACACCCATTACAGACCTAGATGGACACCTATTACTAAAGCATGCACACTAGAGACAATCAGCTAGCCCACCAAATAACTCACACATGGAAAAGCTGACAGGGCAATAACACCATAGAGGGCAACTCGCCCATGCACAAGATGTAACACGCAGAAACAATAACACTGCAATTACATCCCCACAGGTCCCCGAGCCCATGTCACCGAAGAGGAGGTGCCAGCAACATCCAGCCCCCCCCGAGAAGAGGCTCACAGTGATGACAGCAGCTCTGGACGCCCAGATCTGGATGACCAACCTGGCCCATCAGGGATCTCCAGACAGTCGGTTACCTAGGCACAGTCCCATACAACCACAGAGCCCCCCCCTCAGGAAACAGCAGTACAGCACCCACCAAGCAGACCCATACCTCTGTCCCCAGGACACATCAATCAGAAGTGTGTCCACCACTACAGGGACCCCAGGCAACACCACAAACACTGGATGATCAGGGGCCTGGGGTCAGTGGGCACACCGTCCAGGGGACAGAGGCACAGGACAACAGGTAAGCTGGGAGGACTGCTGTGCAACAAGGGGAGGACAGGCCCAGGGAAAAGACTCTCCAGGAGGAACTCACCGCGAACCTGGGAGCATATCAACATTCCCAGGATACGCTGGGCCAGATACTGGACATGATGCAGGAGAACCAGCGGCTGCATGAGGAACAGTACCTGGGGATCAGGGAGGACTTGAAGGACATCAACACTACCCTGGTCACCATTGCAGGGATGCTGGCAGACATGGCCACACAATGAGGGAGGCAGTGGCACAACAGCAGGCCTCTGACACTAGCCACACTACTGAACAGCCCTCCACCTCCTCTGCCTCTAGTGGACAGGAGGCCCCGCCACAGGACCAGCAGACCACCAGCACCCCTCCCCCTGCAGAAGGAGAACCTTCTGCCCAATGATCCTATATCCCATCGTAATCAATCCCCCCAGCCCCTTCCTAAGAAGAATTTTTCCTCCCACTCCTTCACCACTAATTTCTCTCCCTCCACCAACATTAATTCACGGCTCTCCAACCTTGAATCCCAACTAAAACTCATCACTCAAGGCATTAACAAACTAGCGAGAAGCCTTGACTCACTGTTCCCCCCTGTGCCGACCCAGTCACTCACGCTTCTATCGGCCAACAACTCTTCCCAGTACATCCACTGGCCCTCTATTCCCCTTCCTCGTAACACCCCGAGACCTAGAAGAACCAGCCCTCCTCTATCCCATAAGGAAGCCACCATTCTCCCTCTCTCCTATAACCCCCCCTCCCCAGACCGCCCCCCCCTCCAACATTCCAGTCATCACCGGTCTCAGGAGACAGCATATACAACCTCCCTCTCCCAGACTCCCTGCCCAACTCGTCCTTATCCCCCCTCTCCCTTCCAATCCCGAGCCTAAGATCCATCCTCGCACCAACTGCATGCTCATCAACTGTAGATCAGCAGTCAAACACGCTACGGATCTTGCTGACGCTATCCTCAGCCATAACATTGACATTGCCTTCATCACAGAGACCTGGCTAACCGAACTCTCTCAACCAATCCTGGACACCCTTGTCCCTCCCGGCTACTCTATCTACAACAAAGAGAGAAAGAACCGACGGGGGGGAGGTATTGCCATCATTCACAAAAATACCATAGAAATTGATTTCAAAGAAACTCTCATTTTCAATTCCTGTGAACACTTGAACGCCTCCTTGAAGACCAACGCCAACTCTAAGGTGTCCTTCCACCTTCTCTACCACCCCCCGGGTAATACCCAACCTTTTGCGGATCACCTAGCTGACCTAATAACTCACTGCTCCCTCTCTGACCCCAACTTTATCATCTTGGGCGATCTCAACCTTCGCTGGAATGATGAGAACAATGCACTCATCCAATCCCTACAAGACCTCCTTCACAGCAACAACCTTTCTCAACACTGCAAGGGCCAAACCCACAGCAAAGGTGCTATACTAGATGCGATCATAACACATAAAGATTCCCTCAAGGTCGTTGACATCCTTCCTGTCGACTGGTCAGATCATCACATCATCCTTTTCCATCTCAACTTTATCCCCCAACCCACTCCCCATCCCCAAAAATCCTTTAGTTGGAAAAGAAATGTCAGCCAAATCCCCTTATCTACCCTTGAAGAAAAAATCACCTCTCTTCTTCCCCCCCCCTCGACCATCCTCTCCACGACGGACTTAACCACCCACTACAATTCAACTATAACTACCATATTGGATCAGCTTGCCCCTCTAAAACTGAAAAAACTGCGAAATATCCCATCTAGAGCTTGGTTCAACAATGACCTCAACTCTGAGAGAAGACAACTCAGAGCCACGGAAAGACTTTGGAGATCTGACCCCTCCTCCACCCACTTAGATCAGCTCAGATGTGCACGGAGAAGGTACAAAAAACACATATATAATGAAAAAAGATCCTTCTTCCAGAATACCCTTGACAGAGCCAAAAACCGTCCGAAAGAGCTCTTTAACATCATTAAACAACAAACGACCAAACCTACTCCCAACCCCTTACCCTCCACTGAGACCACCTGCGTTAACTTTGCCAACTTCTTCAACGATAAAATCACTGAGATTGAACGTTCTTTAGCCAGGGACTCTCCCCCCAACATTGTGCCCCTCCTCCCATCCACTGTCAATCTTACCCCCACTCTATACCCCTCCGACAACTCTTCCCCCCTAACCGATCGCATCGGCCGGCCCCTGCCAACTGGAGTTCTTTCCAACCCCTCCTGGTATCGGACATCTCCAAACTCATGTCCTCCTCCAAAACCTCCTCCCACCTAGCTGACCCCCTCCCTTCCTCCTTGGCAAAAAAACTCCACCAGTCCCTCTCCCCTACTTGGACAATGATCATCAATAGCTCCCTTCAGACTGGCGTGTTCCCTGACTGCCTAAAACTAGGCCAAATCACGCCAATTTTGAAGAAACCAGGAGCAGACCCGAACAACCTCCACAACTACAGACCTGTCTCCAACCTTCCCTTCCTGGCCAAAATTCTCGAAAAATGTGCTCTCCAACAATTAACCCAACATATTGACTCCAACAGCCTCCTAAAACCCTCTTCAATCTGGCTTCAGGAAAGGCTGCAGCACTGAATCCGCCATCCTCAACATTGTAGATGACCTCCTCGTCTCTCTTGACTCTGACAGACCCTGCCTACTCATTCTCCTTGATCTTACAGCAGCCTTTGACACTGTCGACCATAAACTCCTTCTCGACTCCCTCCAAAAGAGAGTAGGCATTGAAGGCACTGTCCTCCTCTGGTTTTCCTCCTTCCTACAAAACCGTACACAACTAGTAAAGCTTCTAAACTCGACCTCGCCCACCTCCCCCATTACCAGAGGGGTCCCCCAGGGTTCTGTCCTCTCTCCAACCCTCTTCAACATCTACATGGACCCTCTTACCACTATCCTCACCCGAGCTAATATCCCCTTCCACCTCTATGCGGATGACACGCAACTCTATATTGAACTATCTTCCTTAGATGACATCCACCACCTGAACAATACCCTTAAAGAAGCCCTTTGCTGGCTCTCTCATAACCACCTCAAACTCAATCATGAAAAGACGGAAATACTCCTCCTCTCGAAATCTAACCAGCTTCCTCAACTGCAAGAATGGCTAAAATCTATTGACGCCCTTAAATGCACTCTCTCCCCATCTACCACGGTCAAATCCCTGGGAATCTCTCTGGACTCTAACCTGACCTTGCAGGACCATATTAAGTCAAACGCTAATAATGCCTTCCGCAGCCTTAAACTTCTTCACAAAATCAAATCCTTCATACCCCACGATGACCTCAAACAGGCCACTCAAGCACTGGCACTCTCAAGACTAGACTATGGGATCTCTATCCTCACTGGCACGGCCAAATCCCGACTCGCCCCTATGAGGTCCACTCTTCATGCAGCAGCTAGACTAGTGACAGGAACTAACAAATTTGAACGCATCTCCCCAGCCCTGAAGAACCTGAAATGGCTCTCGATTGAGGCCCGCTGCCTGTTCCGCACTGCCTGCCTGACACACAAAGCCCTTCACACTGGAAAACCTGAATATCTCGCTAACAAGCTAGTGAAAGCTGGTCAAACCAGATCTCTGAGAAGCACAAACTCTCTCCTCCTCCTCCTTCCGAAACCCAACAAGCAAAAAACTCGATCATGCTCATTCTCTAACAACGCTCCGAGAATATGGAACTCCTTACCCATCCACATCAGATCTAACACCTCCCACCTGTCCTTTAAGAAACTACTGAAAGAATTCCTCCTAAACCACCCCTCTCATTAATAAGGGTCTCTCCCTCTCCACCTCCCCTTCCCCGAACTGCCACCCTTCTATCCGTGAGAACCCACTTGTACCCCCATTGTACAAAATGACACTTGACTTGTTGTGTTTCTTATGTTTATTCTTATGTTTATCATGTTTATTCTCATGTTTACTTCCTGTCATGCTGTAAAGCGCTCTGTTACCCTCTCGGTCTTGCTAGCGCTATAGAAAACTCTTAAAAATAAAATAAAATTAAAATAAAAATAAAAATAAAAAATAAAAAAACCACCCCGCAAACGTTCCCTATGATCCAGGCAGAAGCCAAAGACTATTGCCAAGACCTCCGCTAGGAAATAAGACTCTCCTGATTGTCGCCCTTGTGTCCCACTCTGTCACCCTGTCCACCTTGAACTGCCATTGCTCCCCTGCCTATGCCCCCTTGGACACTGAACCTGTGATCCACATAGACTGGACTCTATCCTGTACTTTCCTCCACCATCACCCAAGCCCATTGCACATCCCCCTCTACTTCTTAGCACTTAAATAAACACCCTTTAAAAAAAGTATGGAGTATGTCAAATGATTTCAGTAGGTATTAGTTTAACAAGGTTTCAACATTACAGTTCAACTGTACAGACCTGTAGTTGGCTGCAGTCAACACACCAGGCATGAGAGTGGGGCACAAATATCTGCAAATAGAGATACCAAAGAGTACAGTGAGTGGCCATAGAAGTGGGAAAATCAGCCTGCCAGTGACAACAAAACTGTCAATTAAATCTTAAGTTGCACTGTCTTACCTGTGTGTCATTGGAAGTATTGACGTATGATTACACTTCTGTTGTCCTCATCCTCATCATCTGCCTCCTCCTCTTCACTGTCCACAGGGTCCACTGCTGCCACACGGCCATCTCTAGCTTCATCCTCCTGCAGAAAAAGCACCTGGCGACGTAAGGCAAGGTTGTGCAACATACAGCATGCCACGATGATCTGGCAGACCTTCTTGGGTGAGTAGCACAGGGATCCACCTGTTTGATGGAGGCCACGAAACATAGCCTTCAGGAGGCCGAATGTCCTCTCTATAATTCTTCTTGTTCGCCCATGTGCCTCATTGTAACGTTCCTCTGCCCTTGTCCTGGGATTCCTCACAGGGGTCAGTAGCCATGAGAGGTTGGGGTACCCAGAGTCACCTGCAAATATCGAGGGACAACTGTTAGCCACACACTAACCCATAGGGCCCACACCATACCCATACAGCAACAGCCACTGGATGGGAACCAGGGCTCACCTATTAGCCACACTCTTTGCCTCTGGAGTTGAGCCATCACATATGGGATGCTGATATTCCTCAGGATAAAGGCATCATGCACAGACCCAGGATACTTTGCATTGAGATGTACTGGTCTGCCAAGCACACTATCTGCACATATATTGAGTGAAAGCTCTTTCGATTTTTGAACACCTGTTCATTTGTCTGGGGGGGACAAATACAATATGTGTACCATCAATTGCCCCAATGATGTTGGAGATATGTACCATTGCATAGAAATCAGCTTTCACTTTGGCCAAATCCTCCACCTGGGAGAAAAAGTTGTAGCTGCGCATGTGTTTAATCAGGGAAGCCAACACTCTGGTCAGCACTATTGAGCACATCAGCTGAGACATTCCTGCTGCCAAGCCCACTGTCACTTTGAAGGAGCCAGTTGCTAGGAAATGGAGCACTGTTAGGACTTGCACAAGAGGGGGGGTCCCAGTGGGGAGACGGATATCAGATATCAGATCAGGCTCCAATTGGGCACACAGCTCTGTGATTGTGGCACTGTCAAGTAACAGTATATTGTTGGAGAGGTCTAAATGGTGCTTATGTGTACTGTGACGCAGTTAGGTGCCATGGCCTGCCCCCTGCTGAAATGGCGTCCGCCTGTCCTCTATGGAGGGACATGTGGAAATGAGGTAATTCAGCTGACGTTGTGCGCTGTTGCGGGTAGCCGGTCGAGAACCGCAGTGCAACTCCTCATTGTTTATTATTTGCCCCTATGGGGTACAGTGGCCAATGCTGATGTACGCCGGCGGTGACGGTACGCACCCCACGGACGTAACTGCCATTTTCTGTCTGTTCACTCACTTGCTACCTGACCTTCAACAGGAGAGAACCTACACTGCATTTGCTGCTGTGACTTGTGTCTGGAACTGACCACGGCTCGTGTCACTGGAGAAAGGGCCCCTGCCTTCACCTCAGTGGAGCTGGAGAGACTGGAGGATGGGGTCCTACCCCAGTACCGAATGCTGTATGGGCCTCCAGACCAACAGGTGAGTACACCGTGAGCACGATGCATGGAGCATGAATGCATGGAGTGGTGTGTGTGAAGGCCTCGTGTGGGGGGGTGGTGGATGGGCCCTGGGTAGCGTGCAGCATGTATGCTGGGCCATGTCTGTGCTTAATGGGATGTGAAGGGCCGTGGTGGGCCATGAGTGTAATAGGCAGGACGGTCTGACTGATACCTTTTCCTATGTGTATTTCTCTGCAGGTCAGTGCCCATCAGAAAAAGGGTAAATGTCGTGCCATCGCCAAGGACGTGTGGACGCTGGGGTTCTACGGCAGGCAGAGCACCCACTGTCGGAAACGGTGGGAGGACCTGAGACACTGGGCACGGAAGACGGTGGAGGCCCAGCTGTGGATGGCCTCCCAATGAGGAAGGGGTGCCAGTCAAACCCTGACCCCCCTGATGGCCCGCATACTGGTGGTGGCGTTTACGGAGCTGGATGGGCGCTTGTGGGCATCACAGCAGCCACAAGGGGGTGGGTACAGTGTCCCAATACACTACTTGCATGTGGTGGGGTGGTATCCGGGTGGGGGATGTGGTCCTGTGGGTGCCCCTAGGCCAGGCCGAACACTGCAGGGTAGGACCCACGTTGGGCAGGGTCTGATGTAAACTTTTTCAAACCAAGCTAGTAGGCATCCACTACTGGGCAGGGGTGTGTGGGTCTCAGGTATGCTACAATTGTCGTTAGGTGTCCCTGTCCATGGTCTAGTGACTAGCATTGTGACTGGCAGTACATTGCCTAGTGCGTAGGACTGTTCCCTGTGTGTGAGTGTGTCTTGTATGCCAACAGTGGTGTTTTTGTCGCCAATGACCAAGTGTATCCTTTGTCTCTTCCCCCCTTTTTGTTTTGTCATCCTGTCCTTCTGTACATTAGCGTCATCTGGCGGAGGAGCAGAGGCACCAGCGACGGAGGGAGCTGCATCCCACAGGATCAAGGAGGCCGAGTCCACCGAGGGTGAGGGCACCAGGGGGACGGAGGGCAAGGGGAGCACCACAGCAAAGACTGAAGGGGAAAGTTCTGACAGTGATACCTCCTCCGATGGAAGCTCCCTGGTGGTGGTGGACACCTCTGTGCCCACCTCAACTACAGGTACAGCCGCCACCCCCGTACCAGCACCACCCTCCCAGCAGCCCCTCAGCGATCCATCTCTGTTGGGCAGTCAACCATTGTGAATGCCATCTAGGGGCTGGCAGCCCAAATGGAACAGACAACTGCATTCCTGGAGGGCATTCACACTGGCATGGGGCCCAACAGAGATCAATCCAGGCTCTGGCCTCCTCCCTGTTGGCAGCCATTGTCCCTGTTTCTAGCCTCCCCCTCTAACTTCCTCTACCCAGTCCCATTCCCCTCATCCCCAACCTATCCCAAGCACACAGGCAGACCAGCATGCACACAAGCCAACACACAGGAGTGGGTCAGGCAAACACAAGCACCGCACATCATCCCACAGTCACTCACACAAACACCATCCAGAATCAGACATACCAACATTCACTGCCTCCACTGTGCCCCCCTCCTTGTCCACCTCCCTCCCAGTTGCGTCTCCACTCACACCTGCATGCACTACATCCTCATCCACTACCACCATCACCAGCACACCTTTCACTACACACCCCTCAGTGGCAGTCACCACCACTGCATCCATGCACACGTCCCCTGTGTCCTCTCCCACTCTGTCTGTGCTCCCTCCTCCCAAAGTACACAAAAGTAAGCACTCAGACACCCAACAGCCATCCACCTCACAACAGCATCTAGCCCATGCACCTGCACCCAAACACAGCAGACAGCAACCTCCTACAACCACTTCCTCTTCCTCCTCTCCCAAACCTTCACCCTCTTCCCGCCCCAATGTCCCTAAGAAGCTTTCCCTCTCCACCATTGACCTCGTCCCTACTACTCCACCCCCATCCTTCACGTCAGGCCAGGGTGGTCAGAACCCACGCAAGCACCTCAGCCATCCACTATCGACAGCTACTCCAAGTGGGAGAGGATACCGGGCACTAGGCAGCCACTCTGAAAGGGTGTGTGCACCAGGTGCTGCAAGGAAGGTCAAAGAGGCACCACCAGCTGCCTCGAGGAAGGGCAAGGAGGCACTCCCAGCTGCTACAGGAAAGGGCAAGGAGGCACCCCCAGCTGCTAATAGGAAGGGCAAGGGGCCTGCACCTGCAGGCACGAAGGACAGGAGGCCTGGTGATGGGACTCATTCAGAGCCCCCACCACCAACCATGGTGGTTCAGACGCCCAAGGCTGCAATGGAAGGGCTGGAGCCTCCCCCCACCACTGCTAGCACTGCCACCAGCACCACTGCCAGCAGCAGCAGCCCTAGTGGGCAGACGTCCGAGGTTGCAGGGGGGTGGGCTTGAGCTTCCCCCCACCACTGCCAGCTCAACCAGCAGCACCACCACTGCCACCAGCGAGCAGCCGTCACTGTTGGCGGACAATGTGTAGTCCTGCATCCATGGGCTGTTGTGCGGCCTGGCCCCTGCAAATCTTGTGAGTTTGGCACTCAGGTGAGAGACTGTGACCTTGCACTCCCCAAGATCTGCATCACTGGGCACAATGCCCCTTCCAGAACCAGTGGAGAAGCCATCCACTCACCCCATCCTCCACGGGATGAAGCTCACTGTGCACAATGCCCCCTCCAGAACCAGTGGAAGAAGCCATCCACTCAACCCATCCTCCACAGGATGAAGCTCAATTGGCACAATGCCCTCTCCAGAACCAGTGGAGAGACCATCCACTCACCCCATCCTCCACAGGTTGAAGAACACTGGGCACAATGCCCCCTCCAGAACCAGTGGAAGAAGCCATCCACTCACCCCATCCTCCACAGGATGAAGCTCACTGGGCACAATGCCTCCTCCAGAACCAGTGGAGAAGCCATCCAATCACCCCACTGGGCACAATGACCCCTCCAGAGTCAGTGGATAAGCCATCCACTCACCCCATCCTCCACAGGATGAAGCTCACTGGGCACAAAACCCCCTCCAGAACCAGTGGAAGAAGTCATCCACTCACCCCATCCTCCACAGGATGAAGCTCAATTGGCACAATGCCCTCTCCAGAACCAGTGGAGAGACCATCCACTCACCCCATCCTCCACAGGTTGAAGAACACTGGGCACAATGCCCCCTCCAGAACCAGTGGGCAAGACATCCACTCACCCCATCCTCCACAGGATGAAGCCCACTGGGCACAAAACCCCCTCCAGAACCAGTGGAAGAAGTCATCCACTCACCCCATCCTCCACAGGATGAAGCTCAATTGGCACAATGCCCTCTCCAGAACCAGTGGAGAGACCATCCACTCACCCCATCCTCCACAGGTTGAAGAACACTGGGCACAATGCCCCCTCCAGAACCAGTGGAAGAAGCCATCCACTCACCCCATCCTCCACAGGATGAAGCTCACTGGGCACAATGCCTCCTCCAGAACCAGTGGAGAAGCCATCCACTCACCCCACTGGGCACACTGACCCCTCCAGAGTCAGTGGATAAGCCATCCACTCACCCCATCCTCCACAGGATGAAGCTCACTGGGCACAATGACCCCTCCAGAACCAGTGGAAGAAGCCATCCACTCACCCCATCCTCCACAGGAAGAAGAACACTGGCCACAATGTCCCCTCCTGAACCAGTGGAGATGCTATCCACTCACCCCATCCTCCACTGGATGAAGCTCACTGGGCACATTGCCCCCTCCAGAACCAGTGGAAGAAGCCATCCACTCACCCCATCCTCCACAGGATGAAGCTCACTGGGCACAATGCCCCCTCCAGAACCAGTGGAAGAAGCCATCCACTCACCCCATCCTCCACAGAATGAAAAACAATGGGCACAATGCCCCCTCCAGAACCAGTGGAAATAGTCACCCACTTGAGAGACGGTGGCCTTGCAGGCCCCAGGAGCAAGCAGTGTGCAAACCATCCACTTGAGAGACAGTGACCTTGTACTCCCCAGGAGCAAGCAGTGGGAAAACTACCCACTTGAGAAACTGTGCCTTTGCACTCCCTAGGACCAAGCAGTGGGAAAACCACCCACTTGAGGGACTGTGGCTTTGCACTCCCCAGGACAGTGCACAGAGCATGTAGCCCCCTCCAAGACCAGTGGCGTTGTACCATCTTCCGGCTGAGGTGCCCCCCTTCCCCATCCCCCTGAGGTGCCTCTCTGTTTTCGACCTGATTCCCATGCAGTGTTCTTTCCGTGTTGTTGCAGGTGTAAGGTGGGGCCTTGGCCTATATGTTGTGGCCCTGTGGCCCACGGACATTGAGGACTGGGCAGTGTCCTTACATTTGTAAATATGTATATACGTTTGGATTTTGATGCACTTATTCATAGCATTTTTACGTATTACACTCACTTTCTCCAAATTATTTTGTCCTTGCATTATTCCTAAGGGGTACGGGGTGAATATGTAAAGTTACTGCATCTGCTTTTGTGTATGGTGTTGAGGTCGTGTGTGTTGCGTGTGTGTGCCACTCTCTTTTTCCTCCACCCTCCCATGTGTGGTAGGTGGCAGTAATCACTGTGGTCGCTTCACCGATGTTGGTGTTCATAATGAAGCAGAAGATAGACGAGCATGGGGAAGGCATGCACCTCGGGCTCCATGGTGTTGTGGTTGTTCCCTGAGTCTCCAGAGGTGAGTTGTTTCCCTTCTATGCAGTGTTTCCACCAGGCGTCTGATGTCGCTGGTACCGCCCCCGAAAAGGTGGTGGATAGGCCGGTCATAATGCAGTGTGCGGAACATTGTCTTACGCCTGGCTGTTGGCGGTTACCGCTGTGGTGCTTGTTGGTTCCACCCTGGCGGTCGGTGTGTTAAAGAGGCTGTCTGTCTGAGCGGTTTCCGCTGTGGTCATGATTCCATTTTTGTTCCCGCCCACCTGTTGGCGATATTACTGCCGCTTTATCACCAACCACCAGGGTTGTAATGAGGACCATAGTGTGTTCCCTCACAATGAAACAGAGAATCAGATCGACCATGTCTGCATTACCAAAATATTCCGGAGGTCCCTGCAGGATGTGAGAGTGATGAGAGGAGCAGACATTGCGAGCATAACCTTGTCATGGCCAGGCTAAAGCTAAAGCGGAAGAAACCATGGATGGAATCGACAAACCAATACCAGCGATACAACACCACCCTCTTCAAAGATGCACAGAAATAGATTGAATACTCAGGCACCCTCAGTAACAAGTTTCAAGTCCTGTAAGAACTAGAGGTTGACAAAGACTCAGTAGGAAGTAAGTAGAAAAAGATCAAAGAAACATTGACATCAGCCAACCAGGAGGCACTGAGTCCCAAGAAACACCAGCATAAAGAATGGTACTTCGTTAAGGCTCTCTGCAAAATCCAAAATAGAGATGAAAAGAAAGATGCAGTCAACACAAGTTGAACAGGAGCAGAATAAGTGAAAACTCAAGGCCTATACATCGAAACCAACAGGAAAGCAAAGAGAAGCTTAAAAGCAAGTGTGCAAACATTCACCAATGGTCTTGCCACAGAACCCCAGGAAGTAGCAACCCGGAAATCTTGAAAGAACTCTATGACTTAACATGGGAAATCTCTGGCAAATACAGTAAGCTAGAAAGACCTGTTAAAGACAAAGCTGGTAAGACAATCATGGGTAATGAAGGTCAACAATGAAGATGGGTGAAGCACTTTGAAGAACTACTGAAACAGCCCATGTTGCAGTCTCCACAAGATGTACATCCAGCTAAAAAGGACTTGCTATCGACTGCAGCAGACCAACCAATCAACAAATACAGCAAGCCATCAACAATCTGAGAAGGCAGGGGAGATCAGCAAGATCTGACACCATTCATGTAGATGCACTGAAGGCTGATACTGAGTCTTCAGTAGACATGCTCTACCCCAAGTTTAGAAGCATAGGGTAAGAGGAAAAAGTGCCATAAGACTGGAAACAGGGATATCTGGACAAGATCCCAAGAATGGTGACATGAGTAATTGTGCAAATTGGAGAGGGATGACTATTCTATGAATCCTACACAAAGAGTTCAACTGAGTGTCCTTGAACGCAATGAAGGAACAAATCAGCGCTAAGTTGTGAGATAAGCAGGTTGGCTTCTGCAAGGATAGATACTGCACAAACCAGATTCCACCACTGAGCATCATCATTAAGCAGTCGATGGAATTAAACTAACCCTCCATGTCAACTTCATCGACCATTAGAATGCATTCAACAGCTTGGATGGAGAGTCACTTTGAAAACTCCTCCCCCACTACGGTGTACCAGATAAACTCATAAAAATCATCAACAACTGTTATGAGGGAATGACCTGCAAGCTAGCACATGGAGGACAACTCACAGATGCCTACCAGGAGAGGTCCTAAGGTTGCCAGCTTTCCTCTTCCTGCTGATCATTGCTGTACCACAAAAACATACACAGCAAGGAGGCGAAATGGGATCCAGTGGACACCTTGGATGTAGCTTGATGAACTGGACTTTGCAGATGACTTGGCCCTACTCGCCCATTCCCATCTGCAGATACAAGGGAAGACTGACAATGTGGCAGCCCCCTCAGCACAACTTGGCTTCAACATTCACAGAGGAAAAATAAAAATCATGAAAGCTAACACGGCCAGCACAACTGCAGTCACTCTTGCAGATGATTCACTGGAAGAGGTTGAGGGCTTCACCCACCTGGGCAAAATCATAGATAAGCAGGGCGTCACTGACACCGATGTTAAGGCAAGAATCGCCAAAGAAAGAACTGACTTCATTCAGCTAAAGAAGATCTGGAGCCCCAAGGGCATAACGCTGCAAACCAAGATCAGGCTTTTTAACACCAGGGTAAAATGTATCCTTCTGTATGGAGCAGAAACTTGGAGGACAACATCACCAACAAAGTCCAGACCTTCATCAACACCTGTCTGAGGAAAATCCTCTAAATCCACTGGCCAAACACCATCAGCAACATTGACCTATGGCAGCAGACTTTCCAACTCCCTGCTCATGCCAAAATGAAGAAAAGATGCAAAGGCTGGATAGGTCACACCCTCCACAAGCCCACATCAAACACCAGGAGGCATGCCCAGATCTGTAACCCTCAAGGGAAAAAGAAAAGAGGAAGGCCAAGAAGTAACTGGTGCCAACACCTCGAGGCTGACTGCAAGGATATGGGATACGCCTGAAGTCAGATTGAAAGAAAAGCCCAGGACAGAGATCGGTAGAGAGTTTTGTTTGTCATAGGTTTCGACAACCAGATTAAGTGACCAGTGGGAAAACTGGTTTTAATGTGAGTTGAATTTTCTTGCAGATATATGTTTTTCTAGTAAAATGGTTATGAGGAATATGTCCAGTCTTTCATTCAGATGAATTTAAATGTATTAATTTCATGTTATTAACTATGATTTTTCTATGTTTTTATTTGAAAGAAAATGTGTTATAGTTCACTACAGCGTCTTTAGTAAGTTCAATTAATGATCTGGACATCTCATTAATGTTGTTATGCCATCTGTCTTCTAGAATGTTATGCTAGAGCATGTGGGCAATAGTGTTCTAACTTTGACAGTTGGGGTCAAGCTGCCCTGCATGCTGGTTGGTGTCTCATGGGCATATAAAAAGCCTTTTTTGAACTTCATCATGCATGAATCCTGTTTTCATTAATACCGAAGACTTAACAGATTATTAAATAACTAGACATTTGTCAAATACCTCCATGACTATTATCCTGTATACATGAGGTGAATGGCATAAACATACATATTTTTTATGGAAATCCTTCTGAATTCCCTATATGAAACTCACATTTCCTAACTCCAATTTGCTATTCATGTGATTTGGTTTTCATTAATCAAAATAGGGATCCACATTATGCTTCAATTTGCTTCTCGTTATTTCATCAAATTTGCAGTGTTTTCTTAATGCGATTTTTAAAACTTATCAATAGTGTGTTTATTTCATGCATAGTTTCAGACAAGTGGCTCCATATTTTCATTCTTCTGGAGTTAAAATATTTTATACATAGTGTATCACATCGCTGTAAATGAACACAAAACCCATATGTGTTTACCATTCCAAAATATATGAATGAAAAATCAGATCAATCTGATTTTCTACTGTAGAATATGTGTGCCATGGTGAATATTGCAACTCAAGGGTAACTATATTGTGCTAATCAAAGCATAGTCTTTTAATGCCATTTAGGATATTATAACTTCAGTTGCTTTTCAAGGTCTTCAAAATAAAGCACTTGAAACTACAATTGTTTGGTCAATAGCTTCAATCATATGTACAGGCATACTGAAATGAACTTTGTTTTAGAAATGTTGATTGTAAGATGTTTTAATTTGTGTTGTCTGTCCTGGGTTAAATATGCATAAAATCTCCACTGTTGAGGAGGTTCAGGATGTTGGAGAGGGTGACCATCCAAAATGACTGTTTGCGTACAAATTTGTTCAGTTTTCTTAAGTCCGGGATGGGTCTCCATTCATTCTATTTTCTTTCTTATCAGGAACCTGGAAGAGAGGCCTGTGCCTCTTCGATTGCTCCTTTTGCAAGTATGATGAGGGCTTCATTTTTCAATATGTGAAGATGAGGGTGGTGTTCCCTTTTGGGGGTATGACCATAATCAATCAAGTCTAACATCCATTTGTCTGCTGTTATTTATTTCCATTGTTGTAAATGTCTGAAAATCTTTGCATCCACTGGACGAAGAGATGTCACTCTGGCTGGTGCCCATTGTAGGACACTGTTTGCGACCTGTTTCCCTGATCTGGGTGGGTTGTTTTTGGCAGGGGCCCTGTTTGATGTAGGCCGCCGCAGGGGGCTGCCGGTACTGATGTTGATAAGATAGTCTACTGCGACTGAAAGGGATGATACTGTTGTCGTTTTTAGGCACCTCTATAATATGAAAATGCTCTTCGCAAACTCCCCAAAAGGGAGCTTTTTTATTTTGAAAGGTGCATAGGGATCTTGCCGTATACATGTTCATCTTAATCAGTAAGAGTGCATCGTCAACGTTCATGTGGAATAATGTCTTCCTGTCGTAAGCCATGTCAAGGACTTTGGACTGTACCTCTGGTCTGAAAGATGTTGATTTCAGCCATTCTTGGCATCTACGTACTGCTGCCCCGGCCAGCAGGCAAAACCCTGTTTTAACCATATCTAGAGCGCAATCTATTACCTCAGAGAAGGTGCACCCACCTTCCTGCAATAGCTTGATCACCTCTGGTTTCTTGTCATCTGTGATGAGGTCTATTATATTGCCAGTGTCCAACCATATCAGTCTGTCACAGCAAACTAATATAGCCAGGGCATTTGAAGCATGCACCACAGTGGCAGACATGAGGGAAAACCTTTTGTCCATGTTGTCTAATCATCAACCTTCTCTGTCTGGTGGTGTGGAGATAGGGGCTGTAAGATTTTTGGATCCTCTTTGAACTGCTTGTGAAATAACTGAGTCAGGTTTAGGATGACCAGTTAAACATGCAGGGGAATTCTCAGGGGCCTTCATTTTTAGTTCTAGCCGAGGTGGCACTGCTACCACTGTAGCTGGGTTCTTCATATTTTTTATCCCCTCCTCCCAGATGTAGTCTATTATGGGGATGACTCCGACATTCTTCCTTGCTTGTTCCCTGAAGTCACAAAGGAAACAGTTGGGCGGTTCGACCTAAGTTGGGAGGTGAAATCTGTTGGCTGCTGTTAGACTTGGCATCATTGGCGTAGTCTCCCCTAACTTTTTGCCTCTGTTTCCCAGGTTGTTGATGTGTGCTGCACTCTGTTTTTGCTGTTTTTGTTACTCTGGGAACTTTACCACTGCTATCCAGTGCTAAAGTGCAAGTGCTCCTATGTAAAATGTATGTGTAATTGCCTCTACATGAATGGCATATTTGAATTACTGATACGTCCCTAGTAAAGTGCACTGGAGGTGCCAAGGGCCTGTAAATCAAATGCTGCTTGTGGGCCTGAAGCACTGCTTGTGCCACCCACATGAGTAGCCCTGTAATCATGTCTCAGACGTGCAACTGTAGTGTCTGTGTGTGCAGTTTTAAACTGACAATTAAACTTGGCAAGTGTACCCACTTGCCAGGCCTAAACCTTCCCTTTTATCACATGTAAAACATCCTTAAGTTAGGCACTATGTAGCCCCATGTGCAGGGTGCAGTGTATGTTTGAGGTAGGACATATACTAATGTGTTTTATTTGTCCTGACAGTGAAATACAGCCAAATTCATTTTTCACTTTTGCAAGGCCTATCTCTCTCATAGGTTACCATGGGAGCTGCCTTTAAATATGATTAAAGTGTAGATTGCCTTTGGGAGCACATAGACATGTGGAGTTTGGGGTCTCTGAACTCACAATTTAAAAAAACATATTTTAGTAAATTTAGTTTTGAGATTGTGTGTCTGAAAATGCCACTTTTATAAAGTAGGCATTTTCTTTCTTAAACCATTCTGTGAGTCTGCCTGTTTGTGGATTCCCTGTCTGGGTTAGTTTGACATTTGGGCTGTTTTAATCTCTCTCTAGACAGTGACACAAACGGAGCTGAGTTGTAGCCTGCATATCCTGATGAGCCATCTGTACTAGGAAGGAGGGGAGGAGTGGTCACTCACACCTGAAAGGGCTGTACCTGCCCTCACGCAATGCAGTCTCCAACCCCCTGGTGTGTGTCTGGGGCCTGGCCTGGGCAAGGCAGGGTCTCACAAACAAGAGAGATTTTCCTTTTAAGTAGGCCTAATTCAAAGGCAGAAATGGGTATAAGAAGAGCACCCAAAACCCTGAAAATTAGATCACTTCTAGACTCAAGAGGAACCTCTGCCAAGGAGAAGAGCTGAAGAGCTGAGGAGAAGTGCTGCTCTGCCTGTGACTGTGCTTTGTGGAGCTATCCTGCAGTTGCTGCTTCTGCCTGTAAAAAGGGACAAAGACTGGACTTTGTTGTGCATTCCTGCTTGTGAAGAAATCTTGAAGGGCCTGACCTGAGCTTGCTTCCTGTTGTTGAAGTCTCAGGGCCATCAAAGACTTCCCCTGTCAGCACCTGGACTCTCTGCTGAGACTCCTTCCCTGCCAACTGGTGCCCTATCCAGTTCCTGGGCCCTTGAAAGGTAAAACTGGCAGTCCAAGACTGAAAATCCACATACATACAGCCGTGCAGGAAAGTTTTCGACGCACCTTCTGATACGCAGCTGAGAAATGACTTGCCGCCAGCTTTGTGGCTGATATCTACACCCCACCTGCACCGCGGCTGGAAGATCGATGCAACGCACCTGGAGAAACGATGCGCAACACCCGCTAATGTAGGCTCATAACGACGCAAACCCCACGCAGAGCAGTTTTGTGACACCGTGCGACTGGATTGTCGACCCAACATCACTGGGCATGGAAAAAAATGCAAAGCCTACCCGAACCCGAGGGTGACTGTCCGGATCAACACATCGCTCTCCTGCAGAGAGGAAAATGACACACGGCGACCTGACCGGAGGAGGAACAACGCACTGTCTCGCTTGCGAGTGAGAAATGGACACATCACTGGCCTTTTCGCCCGTGTGGTGTCATTTTGACGCAACCCAAGTACTTTGTCATGGTAAAAGTGTTCCCACTGTTTTCTAAAGGATTTAAGACTCTGATTCTTTAAAAATTCATAACTTGACTTGTGTATGTTGGATGTTTGTCATTTTGGTCTTGTTTTGTTTAGATAAATATTACCTATTTTCCTAAACCTGTGTTGTGTCATTTAGTTTGTGGGGTTTTCACTGTGTTACTGTGTGTGATGGTACAAATACTTTACACATTGCTTCTGAAGTTAAGCCTGCCTGCTCGTGCCAAGCTATCAAGGGGGTGAATGGGTTAACTGAGGATGATTCTCCTTTACCCTGACTAGAATGAGGGTCCTTGCTTGGACACAGGGTAACCTGACTGCCAACCAAAGACCCCATTTCTAACAGCTGTTCTAACCATCAAGTTGTGAAAACCTCCTATGTCTTCGGGCGGTGACTCAGATGGATGTGGAGGTGGAGGTGAAGGTGTGGCAAAGAGATATTCATCCCACTCATTTTGCAGCTCAAGATTTTCTTGGATTTCTCCTTCTCTCTCCTCAGAGGAAGAAGGATACTCTCTTGGTGGTACTGCCATTGTTCAACGTGGTGTAACTATTGAAGTTACTGGGGGAGGAATAGGCAGACCCGTAGATGGTGTGACAGGCAGAGGAGGTGGCACGTAAGGTGTTGTGTTAAGAAATCTTCTTTTGCATTGCTTGCAAGTCTTGCACTAATGAGACAGGTACTTGTATGTTTTTCTGATAATGATAATGTTCATATTCTGACCTGTGTTGAGGAGCGTGATATTGATGCTAATATTGGTCCTCTTCCTCACAGACGTCATCTTCATCATCCTGGCATTTAACCAGGAGCTCAGATGGACTATGGGCAGTCCTGAATGGCCCTTCCTCATCAGATTCCTCTAAATCCTCTAAATTGATTTCATTTTATTTAATTGGGCATGGGTACTAACTAGCCACAAGTGTGGCAGTGCAGGGAAAGAGCTGAGGATCGCTATATCTTATTAGATAAAGTGCTTTTAAGGCCTCTCCCATTCCCACAACACACCGCAGCAACTTTGCTTGCTGACATACATTGCCATAAGATACGCTGGAGGATAGGGAGAGGCCTTAGTTGGTGAAGTAATAAATGGTAAAATAGTTTTTTTTGTCACTTTGAGTATAACCGTCGATGGGCCCGTCAACTATGTAGTCAACAATGTTGTCGTCAATTATATTTCAGGCAGTGTGGGTTTTGTTGTTGTTGTCTGTGCCTTTGGTGTTGCTATTGACGGTGGTGTCATTGATGATGGTGCCATCAACAGTGCTGTCATCGACTGTAGTGTAGATGGTGAAGAAATCCTTGTCTGCGGAATGGGTGCGTCGATGGTGGTGATTGTCGTAGTTCCTGCTGACAATGGTCTTGTCGATGAGAAGGTAACAATCATCGCCTTTGTAGTCGTCGACAAGAGTGCTGTCAATTGTGATGTCATTAATGGTGGTTTCTTAACAGTTATGGAGATGGAAGTTTCTCCAATATTATGGGATGGAGTAGGAGGCTAACAGGCGGCTTTCTCTGAGGAGATATGATGTTTTTTTCTTTTCTCAGAGGGTCTTTACAATGTGATTTGAAGGCCTTCTTGCCTTCCTCATGTGGTCTTTCTGAGATCCTTGCCCTTTTATTTGACCTTTCTGAAGAGTCGCTGTCCTCTTTAGAGGTGTTTGCGATTTGACCCTTGGACTTCTTTAGCCACAGAAGCAGCGTACATTCTGTGCTTTTGTGGAAAAGGTTCTACACAGTTTGCAGTCCTTCACCTTGTGTCTTGGGTAGAGGCAGTAAAGACATTCTTTATGTGGGTCTTCCGCATGTAGATGTTTTCTGACACAGAACTTGCAGGCTCTGAATACACCTTTCTTTGAGGTTTCAGGCATTTTGAAGAGATAGTAATCCAAACAAGTGGATAAAACTGAGCAGAGCTCAGGGGGACTCCCTTCACACGATGTGATGTAAAAAATCTGAGGGAAATAGCCTCTCTGGGGAGTGTTCTACAGGGTGCTGTTGCCTGATTGGTCATAGTTCAAGTTTGGACCTTTAAAAAAAAAAAAAAAAGGACATGGATATGTGTTAAAGAGATTGTTCATTGCCATTAAGGCCTATGGTAATGATGCATACTACTATGTTATGGTACCAGGGGACTCTCATATCGACGACGGGAATGGTTCAGGCATGTGAATCTTTGAAAGATCCAATAATGGATAACTATAAATGGTATACACTATTGGGTTATGCAAAGCTTCTTGATTGTTACAATTCATGCTATAGATATCCAAAATAAAAGGATATCTCAGAAACCACAAGACTGATATATTCTAGTGTTTCAAACCATAAATGATGGATGTGCGCTCTTGACTGTCAACATCATATGCTATGACTCTCAGCGTTTGGAAAGCAAACAAATTAAATATAATATTCATATTAAAGTGGCTCGCATATTAGATCTAAAAGCAACTAGAGGTTTGTCACGAAGCACCCATATCATCACTAGGTTATATATAACGCACACAATTTATGTGTCATAATAGTTGTGGCTCAAAGGATGGCTGTCAGTTCTAGGAAAGCATGCACATTGATCATAATAATCTATACTGAAAATTATGACACAGAATATCTTTACAGAGGCTCACATAATTCTAAAATGTACTGACATCCAGTGAAAACCTTGGGCTTTCCAACCACTGCAACTAGTAAGTTACACTTAGGCACAGATTTTTGCAAAGGAGCGCAAAGACTTAATTGTGATTCACAAAGCCACACAAGGCCTGATTTCCGTGGCTTTGGATGGCTTTGTAGAGAAATGTATTGCAATGCAGCAGCATGCGGAGCATTACATTTCTTAGTGGTACACATTCCATGGGTGGAGCTTGGGTGTTCCCGTGCATCCACCCAAGGTTGTCAAACAATTCCAGATTTACTAAGGTGTGTTAAGCTGAAATTACATGAGGAAGTAACAGCGAGAAATAAAGATATTTCTCCTCTTTATGCTCTCTTTGTGGTAGACATGATTTCATGCAATTTCATTGGGCATAGGTGCTAATCAGCCGCAAGTGTGGCAGTGCAGAGAGAGAATTGAAGATCTCTATATCTTAGTAGATACAGGGCCATATTTATACTTTTTGACGCAAAACTGCGCTAACACAGTTTTGCGTCAAAGAAATTAGCGCCGGCTAACGCCATTCTGAAGCGCCATGCGGGCACCGTATTTATTCAATGACGTTAGCCGGCGTTAGCCGCCGGCGCTGTCTGGTGTGCGTTAAAAGAAATGACGTACACCAGGCAGCGCCGGCGTAGGGGAAAATGGAGCTTGGGCGCCAAAAAATGGGGCAAGTCAGGCTGAGGCAAAATGTGCGCCGTAACCCGATTTGCGCCATTTTTTTTTTACTCCCAACCCCCATTGACATGACTCCTGTCTTAGCAAAGACAGGAGTCATGCCCCCTTGCCCAATGGCCATGCCCAGGGGACTTCTGTCCCCTGGGCATGGTCATTGGGCATAGTGGCATGTAGGGGGGCACAAATCAGGCCCCCTATGCCACAAAGAAAAATAAAAAAATAAACTTACCTGAACTTACCTTAATGTCCCAGGGGTGGGTCCCTCCATCCTTGGGTGTCCTCCTGGGGTGGGCAAGGGTGACAGGGGGTGTCCCTGGGGGCATGGGAGGGCACCTTTGGGCTCCTTCCGAGCCCACAGGTCCCTTAACGCCTGCCCTGACCAGGCGCTAAAAAACGGCGCAAAGGCGCCTGTACGTCATTTTATTTGACCCACCCACTCCCGGGCGTAATTTTTGCCCGGGAGTATAAATACAAAGCACATGCCTTGGAGTCAGTTTTTTAGACGGGAACGCCTACCTTGCATATCATTAACGCAAGGTAGGTGTCAACGCTAAAAAATTACGCAAACTCCGAGATTTTTGGCGCTAGACGGTTCTAACGCCAAAGTATAAATATGGAGTTAGTTTTGCGTCGGAATTGCGTAAAAAAAAACGACGCAATTCCGGCGCAAACAGAGTATAAATATGCCCCACAGTGCTTATCAGCCTTCTCACATTCACGCAACACGGGCAGCAACTTTGCTTGCTGATATACGTTGAGTGAACGTTTGAGAAATATGTCCTGAGTATCTAGCTCAACCCTATTTTGTGACGAGGCATTAGCAATTGGTGTTGACAATTCAGTATGTTGATATTCTGTGTTTGAATTTGGGATGCCATCTTAGAGTAGTTCACTTAGCTAAACGCAAAAATTGAATTTAATTCAAATTTGAGACATATGGCGAATCTCCAATAAAAAATGTATAGCTTTGCAGCATGTGAATTATGAGTAATACTTAGGCCCAGATTTACAAAAATGATATATCACTTTTTTGATACAGGGCAACACAATTGGTGTTTTGGCATTTTGGTATTCACAAAGCAAAACAAAAATTGATTTTCTGTTGCTTTGTTAAAAAAGGTAATGCAACGCAGAGCATTTCACTGCCTTATGTTACTTTGCCTTATGGATGATTTCCATCGATGGTGCACTGGCATCACCTTGCGCCCACCCAGGGATTTTGGCTCAAACCCATATATCCAGAGACTTGTAGACATGGGATTGCATCAAAATGATGTGCTTGTTTGCGTCTGGCATAACGAGGAGAAATTTTCTTATTTCTCCTTGTTATTCCATCTTTGGATTCAAAGAGGAAAAGCCTCCAAGAACATTTTTGTGCAGAAAGGTATGCCTTCCTGCACAAATAGTATTCTGATCATAATGCAGCACCCTTGAACTATTGCTTAAGGCTGCCTGTGTTGGCTCCAGGGAGTCAAAGTACGCCTGTTCAGGAAGATAGCAGAACAGCACCATTTCTTTGAAAATGCACAACTCGGCTCTCTCCCTTTCACACAACGCTGCACAGAAACTTCACCTGCGCTGCCTTGCGAGAAACATTTGTCAATCCGGGCCTTAGTTCCTATCGCCCTACTTATCAGCAAACACATGCAATAGTGCTTATTTACAACACACGTAGTTTGTGAGTTATAGTCATAATTAATATGGACAGTTCATTGTGTGGAATTCTGAGTTGAACGGAGAACTTCACGCTGCTCACATAGCTCAAAGACACAATTGCATCCAATAAAAATGTTAAACTTATGATTGTTACACATATTATTTCTCAATTGTACTATATTATTTCTTAATTGTGCTGCATGTGAAATTGAGAAATACTTAGGCCCAGATCTACAAAAAAGTAGTGCAGTGTGGCACTGCATCAAAATTTGCAGCTCGGCGCTGCACCACGCTTGAAACGCAGGGATGCATGGTATTTACCAAAATACGGCACACCCCTGTGTTTCTCCCTGTGCCAGCACTAAATTTTGCTGCCAACACATGCATCATTGCACCATAGTGCAAGGATATCTGCGTTGAGGGGTGTCATTGTTTATGTGCAGGGAGGTGTCCCTTCCTGCACATAAACAATCTACAATGGCGATTTGGCACTTCTGTGTGGGTTGTAGAAAGCAGCATACATCCAAGTACCAAATCGTAATTTCTGAATGATTGTTTATGTGCAGGAAGATGTCCCTTCCTGCAAATAAACAATCATTCATGGCCTTTTGCTCTTTCTATGTGTTGCAGAATGCAGCACACATAGAAAATGCGAAATTGAGGAGAATAAAAGTATTCCTTCTCGCTGTGCCATGCAAACGCCACTCCTGGGATAGCATTTGTTTTTAGCGCTGCCAAAGTTTTACCATCTTTTCATAAATCTGGGCAGCATCAAAAGCAATGGGTGTTCCAGTGGAACGCCTACAGCAACACCCATCGCACTCCCCTCTGTTGCAGAAAACTGCGTTGGAGGGGCCCATATTTACAACTAGGAGTTAAGCCACAAAAAGTGACTTAACGTCTCCTTGTAAATATGTTGCAGTGAATAACGCCACTGGAGCGTCACTAGAAGTGACGCTCCAGTGGCACTAGGGCCTTGGGCCTTGTAAATATTGTAAATTAGTGGTCATTGGGCCCACTTCATCAATACCAAGAAATCTTTATTCGGCCATGAATCGCTACAATCGCTACATTACGTTAAAGACAGTCACACAGTATAAATAAATAGTAAGATAATTTTAAAAACATTTGGTGCAAACTGCAGTTGAGACAACATTATCTAATAGAAAAGTCGTACAAACTCAATGCCAGCAAAAGCTAGTATACCCCAAACATTACGGCTATAATAACTACCAGGCAAAAACAGCAGCATATAATACAAACAAAGAAAATTGGGAAAAAAATACAAGGGCCCATATTCATACTTTTTTTAGCGCCCCATTTCATCATTTTGTTACACAAAGGCGACGTAAATTTACAAAATATAATGGAGACAAATGCGGCACTAAAAAAGTATAAATATGGGCCAAGGTGCACAAAGTACACTCTGATTAACAGAGCAGGGATGATTACAAATATGCATACATACAGAAGGCCACTGATGGATGTTGCAAGCGATGATAATATTCATGATGTAAAGCAGCAAAAAGTGGCAAAGCACACCCAAAGGCTACCCATCCATAGATTTTCTGGCTCTCACTACAGCTTTAAGAAAGGAACTAAGGGCCAGATGTAGGAAGCCTTTTGCGCCTCGCAAATGGCGAAAAACGCAGTTTGCGAGGCGCAAGAGGCTGAACGCGATGCAGAATCACATTTTGCGAGTCGGTACCGACTCGCAAAATGTGATTCCGATTCGCAAATAGGAAGGGGTGTTCGCGATGTAGAGTTGCTTTGTGACCGCGAAAGCGGTCGCAAACCAACTCGCAGTTACCATCCACTTGAAGTGGATGGTAACTAATTCACAAAAGGGTAGGCCCTTTGTGAATGCCCACAAAAATATTTTTTCAGAGCAGGCAGTGGTCCTATGGACCACTGCCTACTCTGAAAAAACCGAAACCAAATGGTTTCGGAATTTTTTCTTTTTGCAGCTCGTTTTCCTTTAAGGCAAACGGGCTGCAAAGAGAAAAAAAAAACTGCTTTATTAAAAAAGCAGTCACGGGCATGGTGGTCTGCTCTCTCCAGCAGGCCCCCATCCCCGATGTTTGCCTGCCTGTTTGCCTGCTGGCCAATGTTTTGGGCGACATTCACAAAGGGGAGGAGATCCCATGGGGACTCCTTCCCTTTTGCGAATGAGTTAGCACCCACTTGACATGGGTGCTATCTGCGAATTGCTTTGCGACCGCGTTCGCGGTCACAAAGCAATTCTGCATCGTGGTGCAAATCGCAAATAGGAAGGGAACACCCATTCCTATTCGCAAGTCGCATTCCCATTTTGCGAGTCGGTACCGACTCGCAAAATGGGAATGTGAATCGCGATGCGCGTTTTGCATAGCACAAACTGCGAATTTCGCAGTTTTCAGCCATGCAAAACGCTTTCTACATCTGGCCCTAACCATTAAACATTAATCAAGGGTGCTCAGCAACTGCAAATGAAAAAAGCTACTCTACATATGCAGTGCCCCAGAATAATTAGTGAAGGTTTAAGAAAGTGTCTGCGCTATAGGTTGAAAAAATTACAAAAAACGTAAAGTGCAGGAGTGTTTGCTCTGCTGATCCATCTCAGTGGCAGGGTGGAGTTAGGCCCCACAAAGTCTCTGCATCTCCTCTGAAACACAAAAGCTGCCAAACCGTGCCTGCCCTAAAGCGGAAGAGGAGAGACCTCTCACAGTGCATCAGATCTAGTCATAGGTAAAAGGTAGAATCAGCGGAACAAAAGACCTGTAATAGTTCAGCATCATGCTTTTTGATAACTTAATTTTCAGCCTTTTTTTCAGCACTAAGGAACATATTTATACTTTTTTAGCGCTGCGTTTGCATAATTTTTGGAAGCAAAAGCGGCGCAAACATTCAAAATACAATTGTATTTTGTAAGTTTGCGCTGCTTTTGCATTAAAAAATGGCGCAATCACTGTGCAATCACTGTGCTAAAAAAGTATAAATATGGGCCTAAATTCTAAGAAGCTGTGCTTAACCCTTTATTTGTCCTCTTTATTAATACTCAAGGAGGTCGAGGATAAGAGCTCAGAAAATGTTTGCAATGTAAACCAGTCAGGGTATTGACTACTCCAGACTAAGGCTATCCGTGATGATATCTCTACTTAATGACACTTCCGGATTAGTCCACACACTGACCCAGAGCAAAAGGGGGGGGCAAATTGACCTTATTCATTATATATTGCAGATTTAATTCTGAGTGCATAATCTAACTGGAGCTTGGCAGCGGGAGGTACAGAAACCTCTGGCAAATATGGTTTCCCTCAAATTGGAGCTGAGCAATATCATGGTTGCCCCAAATGCCTGCCCCATACATGGCAGACGGCATACACTGGGAGTTGTAAACATTTATTAAGGGGGAAATTGTCCCTTGCCCAGTGGATCTTGGTAAGGTAAAGATTGCTCCAGCTGCATGCTCGACTGAGTTTTAGACATGATCTATTTAACTGTGACTGCCAAGACCCCAGCAGCTAATGATTACTCCTAAGTAGCTAAAGTCACTTACACTACTGAGTGACTGGCCCTATACAGAGATCCAGGCCACATTAAATATACATGCCACACTCCATAATGTCTGACTTTCTAATGTCGGTAACCAGGTCAGGGCTGCTCTTGGAAAAAAACTAAATAGTCTACCAGTACCGATATAGCATTTGAAGTGTGTGCCAGCAAGACCGTGTCATCAGCACAGAGCACTGCTGGAACCTGGTTGCAGGCACTCCTAGGGGTACCTACCGGGATTAAGGTCAGATGGGAACACATGCCATTAATGTAGATGAAAAGCATATTATCTATCAGGCCCTCCTATTTGCAGCCATGTGTTCATAAAGGTACGTGTTATAAATTACTGTAGGGATTTAGCATGTGGCTGCCCCAACAAAACTGTTTATTAATGCACTTGTTCTCTGAAGATTTTCCCCAGGACTGACCACCTGTTTCAATTAAGTAGCCCAAACAGTGAAGCCCACAATAGTTCAAATCTCATTACCTGTTGTGCCAAGTGCCCAAAAATTAACAAAGTGACAGCATACTATTCAACCACAATATTGGAAAGGCCCTGTTTTATAGGTGACTGATATGATCAAACCTGGGAGTCTGTGGTCTAATTTGCATGGTCTAACAACATTGTTGTTTCTTTGATAAATCTATCTGTTACTTGGATAACTGTTGTAAGCCTAAATCTAATAAATGCTGATAAGAGCTGACCTACAGGGATGTGAGCATTTATCAGAAGAAAACCAATAGGGGCTCATCTGGAGGCTTTTGGTGGCTCTAGATGACCTCAGATAAATTGCATGTCCCTGTGATGGTGAAGATACATCTAGATGTCTGCCCTATCAACTTCCAATGTTACTCTCTGTGCCTACCAGGGAAAATCACATTTCATTCTAGATAGGAAGCCTTAGAAATGGCTACCACATCCAAGTAAGGCAGCAGGTGGGCAAATTACCCCTCCTGAGTCAGGAAGGTAGTGATGAAAACGAACAATAGAGGACTCTTTTGGAGCCTTGTAATTGCAATTAATACATTTAAATCCTTTAATGAGGATCCATTGGATCGCAAGTCTGCTGTCAGCAGCCACTGTAATTGTAACTCCTATAATATATATGGAATTAGGAGCTCATAGTTGGATCTTGTGATTGAGATGGCTATCTGACACAGAGCAAGATACCACCTGTTCTAGCACCTACTTGTCAGCATTCACTTGATGCGGTTGACTGAATGTCCTGGCCGTCTGAAGCATTTACTTTGAAATAATTAGAGTGTTCAAAGCATGCTTGTTGTTGGACTACTTCATCTAGGAATAATGGACTAGGACTTTGGTTCAATTTTTTTGGTTTTAGGAATTGGAAAGTAACTAAGAGGGACGATTGGCAGCATTTGTGCTATTTGTGCTATTAGAGGTGAATTTCTTGCTCCAGCACAAGACAAAGCAAAGCAAAAACATTTAGCACAAGTATTTTTTATTAATAAAGGATATAAATCTGAGGTCATATAACGTAATAGTTCAGACTATAAATGTAGACAACTAGCGATCCAACAACATTGTTTTCATGACCAGCTGAGTATCTTCCAGGAAAACCAAAGTCTTTTTGTTCCAGTGGGAGTATAGTTGCCAAACTGAAACTTGACTGGATTGACAAATTGGCATGACAATGGTAGGAATGGAGAATATGGGTTAGTTTGATTTAACACAGGAAGCCTCACCTGGCCCAAATAGAGAGAGGACTGACAGACTGATAGCTGTTTTTTGATTCTATGGGTGGTGAGGCAGCGCTATTCTTAGCTGGTGGAGCGATTTGTCTGGTTGATTTTAATAAATAATGAGACTCATCCATGCAATCTAGATTTGCAGCTCTCATGAGTTGGTGTTTAACTTCCTAAAGGCATAAGTGGCATTCTACCACACAACATTAAGCAATGACAGGTATCTAATGCTTTTAGAATGTTGGGGCTGCATGCAATACACTGAATGGATGAACATGTGTCTACACTTCACAGCCAGGTGCTGGTAACCTTCGGAACCTTCTTCATGATAGGGATTGCATTTATTTTTCATGAACAAGGAATTCCGATTAAGTGGGGGTCTTAAGCCTGAGATGATTAAGTCTTTGCTTCATGTACACACCACACCCCACCACTACCTATTTATTGTTTTAGTGAGGTCCTCAGAGTGTCGAGGAGCAGATCAAACTTGACTATCTAGAGAAAGTAAAACTTCTAACAAGGTTTCCATAGGTGAATCTGTAGAAGGATCATTAATGGTGGAGTGCCCTGAGCGAGTTGCAATGCCAGCCTAAACCCTCCCAGATGAGACCCACCCACAGATCTTTCTCCCTCCCCTTGGGTGCTGGCTGGCGGAATGGTCTGCAGACACTGAGATCTTCGGTGAGAACCGTGTGTATGTGGGGGGTCCTCCACCCCAGGAAGACCCATCCAACACACAAGGGACCATGGTGGGTGCCTTTGGCCTCTTTGGGAGGGGCACAATTTGAGAGACAGCCCTCCTGAGATGGAACTCATGCTCACCCAGCACAACCTCTGGGGAAAGAAATCACAGTGTTTTCCCGGTACTGGACCCTAAAGTCCCTGCCACCTGGCCCTTCCTGTGTTCGATCCCAGCTCACCTAATGAGTGTACATTAAATGTCAATTGTCCTGGTACTCTCTGAAGACATGGCTGGGAAAGTTGCAGGGAGCTCTGTTCCATCTGTCTCCCTAAGTTCAGATGTTGATCACCTATTGCAGGACACCCAGTCCTGGTGCAGAGGTAGGCTGTCCATGCCCCTGATCTTCCCCTATCTTGATGGGGCACACTAGTGACCAGTCTGCCCCAGGTGTGAAAAACGTTGGGTGTCTGGCTAAGTGATGGGTGTGGATGATATCCAAGGCTGCATGCATGCACTGCTCTACTGTAGCCAGGGTCTGCTATTGGATTCCTGTTTTGACACCGATCCCCATGGGCTTTTGTCTCCAATCCAGTAAAAGATACTCTGCTGTGATCATCTTGTTTGACAAAGAGGAAGCCCCCTGCTATGCAGCCCAGGGACTGATCTGGCTCCTCCACCGTTCGGCA
Source organism: Pleurodeles waltl (assembly GCF_031143425.1). Classification (NCBI taxonomy): domain Eukaryota; kingdom Metazoa; phylum Chordata; class Amphibia; order Caudata; family Salamandridae; genus Pleurodeles; species Pleurodeles waltl. The sequence continues at coordinate 1,258,854,305 of NC_090440.1, read as the reverse complement.
TCCAATTACAACCTCAGATAATCTGTGGTACCCCCCGCTGAATTTAAGCCCATTAGAAAAATAAACTAACCAGGTTTCACTCAGAAATAGTGAATGAAGAGGGGAAAGGCCAGAGCCAAATTTATGTCAGGTGGTGTGCTTGGGATATGTGGCATACATAAGATGACTCCCCGGCATCACTCAGGCTCATGTCTTTGTGATTGAGGCTCAACCCACAGATGGTTTTAGGCTCCTGGAAAGCCGGGATAGGCCTTTTCAGAGTCAGGTTGCTTGGGAATGTAGCTCAAGACAGGTGTTAAACTCCATTGAAGGCTAAATATGAGCTGGGGATGACATCCAACAAGTACTCTCAGGGGAAAATTGAAAAGAACTTGGAGAGTTTGAATGGGAATGAAACCGTTGAGAGATAAACGGGTGGGGTCTGTGCAGTCTGCTTGAGGATTCAACACGGCAGGAAGGTCAGTCATGTAAAAGAAAATTTAACCAAATTAAACAATATAATAAAATTACAGCAAAATGGAAATATTGAGGAAAGATTCAAATATACCCAAAAATGCCTCAAACACAAACTGCATAAGGCAACAATTACCTCCGCAAAATAAATTAAAAAGTTGAAGAAAAACAATCAATCATCTTACAAAAACACACACACACAATTGTGAGCAAGTACATGGCATAGAACAGAGGAAATCTTTGGTTACATTGGCTTGATTCCTGAGCCCAGCATGACCGTAGCCACCAACAGACACAAAACGCGGACAAAAAATAACCTCCATTTAGCATAAATATAAGGCCATCAACAAGCCTCTAAAATAATAATATCTCTAGCAAAGTAGCAGTGCCAATGTGAAAATTGCATTTAAATATGCCCTATGCCTACAGCAGATCAAGTCCCAAAAACTAAAGTAAAAGGAAGGCAAATCAGAGCAAAATTCCAAAACAAATGGAAAAGGAGAACATATTATTACCCCAAGGCCACCACAATCGATTGATGATCTTTATCCCTAAGCTACCCTAGGCTTGCCATCAAACCCACCCCCAACTCAGGAAAGTTCATGCCATCAGCAAGATGAAAAATGAAACAAAAAGGAACAAAAATAGAAGTGTCTAGCAATACAAACATTTTGCAAAGAACTGCACCAAATTTACTTAATTTTCCTAAAAGGAAAAGATTTCAACTTCCAATGATGGAAAATATAGCAGATATTGCAGACAAAGTGTTGCTTTCCCTCCAATATCCACATCCAAATTGATCAAGGGCTGGTAAAACAATAGGGAGGAGTCTTCAGGACAGGAAGTGAAGAGGAAGTTGATAGGGTATATACAGTAGCCTCACTTTCTTATGGTACTTCTTCTGTAAACCAAAGATAAATAAATAAATTTAAAAAAGATGCATTTTGCCTTCAAAAGTCCACCAAATGCTCCGCTCTGGTAAAAAAGGGAATGTGAAAACTCTCTTAAACTATTTTATTGATGCCTGCATTAAAGAGTTGCCGCCTGTATTCAAGTCAGTTGCGTTTTTGCCACACATTAATAATTTTGTTCCTATGCTCTTGAAATAGAATTTTTCCTGGAACAGATATCTAATTCATGGGAAGTGGCATAGTGGCCTAGTCATGGGTGTTACGTATTATTTTCACCACCTTTCCTCAGAGTATGCCAATTAGGCCAACAAGATGAATTACAATCACAATGCTATTGTTCTTATTAGCTTAATAGATTCAGTGTTGATACTCTTAGCTGATACTGACAGTATCATTGCTATTGTTGTAGCTGGTTTCACAGAGTTGTGGACAGCTGCAAATGTGGATTTTTAGTTAGGGTGGAAAGTAGTCTACCACAAGCAATAATGTCACTATCCTGCTGCTACGTCCAGTAAAGCTTTCAGTAACTTAAACCTGAGCTTCACCCCTGATAACTATGGCACAAAGCAGAAAGGCTTAACTTAAGAAAACATGTAAATCATTTAGCAGCACAAAAACAGTTACATAGTCAAAGAGACAATACAATGAAAATCCCACTCCAATTTTTAAAAAATAGGTAATAATTTAATGAACAAAATGTCAAGTTGACAACCCAATAAGGGGAACTGGAGATATGAATTTTTAAAATTTGATAGAAAAATAATGTCAAAAAGCATTAACCACCAGCTGCGGACCTCTGGTTGTGCTTGACTGGTACCTTGGTGAGATTTAAGGCCAACTGCAATAAAATGTGGATTGGATAAAGAAATCAGGTTCGACCCAGTCTCAAGTAAAAAATCCTCAGCTGAGCAAGGCAATAAGCTATGGCCAAGAAGTGCTCCATTTGGGTTTGAAAGCTGTTGGTTAATATCACTGTGAAGTCATTGACTTTTGGCAAGAAAGTTTAGAGCAGAAGAAATTCAATATTTGCACCCAGGGAATGTCCCTCGCAGGCTGGATACTTTTGGTGCCTTCGCCGGTGAAGATATGTGAGTTCAGACCTAGTAACATTTTAAGGAACTCAGATTCCTCCAGTGGGGCAAGACTCCAAGGTTTAGCTGAACACTGCTCCACAACTCTGGATACCTTCTGTGCAATGTTCTGCTGAAACAAATTTGCTGCTTCAGAAAGACTCCATGCAGGTGGAACCTGAATCTTTGGCCTAGCAGCAACACACCTTCATCAGAGTGACGTGGCAGGTTTGTCCTGGTCCTCTAGAGGTCTTTGGAGTCCAAAAGTTTCCAAGTCCCAGAGTTTTAAGGATGTTAGGAGGCATACTCTTTAACACAACCAAGGGTCCAAGGACCTCAGGGACAGCACTTGGGGGTCATGAACCACTCCAACAGGACTATCAGCAGGGTCCAGGGCAGGTCCATATGCAAATGATCAGTTTGGTCTTTTCAGGAAAAGGAGGTTTTTGCAGCTTGTTGTGCCCCTGTAGCCTTACAGAAGGTTAGTCAACTAACCCTTGGAGACCACTTCTTTATTGGAGGTACAAGTGGGAGCAGGTCCAGCCTTTCATGTCTCCTCACAGATCTCAATAGCAAGTGAAGTACTGAAGGAGGTACCCAGGGGGGCACATTTATACCTGGCACTAGCTTGTGGGTGGGGGGAGACACTTGGCCCCTCCCTGACTATTAGGGAAAAGGTTCACTGGGGTAACCCACCAACCTTGGCAGCAGTGCACATTTGCCTTACAAAAAACAATCCCACAGTGTATCCCTCTACCTAAATGCAACATAGCAGAACATTTATCCATCTATGCAGAGCCTGTGTGCCCAACCTAGAGGTGTGGGCAGGTAAATGAGCAACCCCTTTTCTTACGGAACTTCAAAACAGTTCTTGGGGCAGATCCTCTCTCAATGGCATTGTTGGCTGACTGACTGGGGAAACAAAGAAGCAAATAAGGACCCTGCCCGGGTGTCAGCTAACATTGGCCTGTGATATGGTAGGCCTCTTTTACGTTAGTCAAGTCTGTGGGAACAGCCCAGGTGGTAATCCTGCCAAAGGAACAGAATTACCTCCTCACACACAAGGTCTTTGTCCTACTCAAGGAATAGATTTCACACTTCATCAAGGGGGCTATTCAGCTGCCAGGTGACATTTGGTGCTCTTTCAAATTGGTCTCCAGAGGCTTTGGGTGGAGAAAATGTAACTTTCTCAAAGTACTCTCTCCTTAATAGTTATCACAAATTGTATTTTACCATCAAATTGGGTTTGAAATAACTATCAATAAGTCTTTAGATTACATTCTAGCTGTTTCCTAACCACAATTAGTACTATTAAATATAATAATGTAATCCACTGCTTTCCTGTGGAACAGCCAGTCTTGCTGAAGTGAGAATAGCTTTTTAGAAAAAACGCGCACTCACCCTCATTGTAGGGACGTGTAAAAATACATTTCCCTGTGTACCACTTTTAAATACCATACACTCTGTGTAAGAGATTATGAGGCCTGCATCAGGGTGACTTACTTATTTTTAAAAGAAAGATTTCTGTTTAGCAGAATCCAAATGAACAGAGTAAAAACAAATAAAACAGCTGCATCAGTCCACCAGTCCACAAAAAATGGGGATGACCATGTAAGAAAAGGCATTTTTCTGCAACAGCGTTTCATGTGACCTAGATGCAGGTGGTGTTCTTCAGAGGGGAAACAATATGCAGGGTGATTAGCTAACTGAAGTGTTCCAGGCGTTTTGTTCCCCCATATGATTGAGTTCTGTGGTTTTCAGGAGCTGTGAACTTCCTGCTATCGTTGTTTTCAAATGGAGGTAATGAGAACTTTGGGACATAGGTGTCATATTATGCTCCAAGTCCTTGAGGTGCAACATGATGCTCAAATGAGGTTTATATATACCTTTCTGCTCTTTCTCCTTGTTTCCAATATTTTACCAAGAAGCGGAAAGGAAAGCACTTGAGTTGTTAAGGTTGTGCATTTTTGCCCCTATCTAATTTGGGAAAATCTTCTTCAGATTCTGGTGAGGGTCCAGAATGGCCTCCTCCTATTCCATCGTACCAGTTAGAGACCCAGCCTTGTCAATGATTTGCAAGGGACTCCGAGGGAACATCTCATTATATCCCAAATACAAACCAATACCTCCAATTTATGGGACAAAGCAGCAAGGCTAGTTTAATTTGGGTTCCTACTCTTGAAAAGGGACAATTAGGACACACAAACAAAGAAAAACTGCTGCAGCTGGTTGATTCAAACTGTTTATGGTAAAGTGGAACAGCTGGGGTTGAGCACTACTTTAGGTAAGAGAAAGAACATTTCACAGCATTCTGAGAGCTGAGTACAAGCAACAAGGCTTGTCATACAGTAAAGAAATTAATGGTCAAGTTATGATGTAGGCCACTTAACAGGTGCTTCATTGCATCCTGTTGCCTATGTTGCCAATTTGGGCCTATGTATACTTACCACATCTGTAAAAACCCAGAACAACTGAGGGAACCCCCTTGAAATAGTAACTAAATAGAAGACACACAAAGAGATTTTAGGGAAACTGAGGGGTGCAAAGGATGCACTTTTTGAAAGAACCACATCAGAGAACAACGGGGTCACAACTGAGGAAAGCAGAAAACAAGAACAGTACAGGGATGGAAAAAATGTGTTCTCAACCTAAATGTAGATTGTTTGTCTTAGGTTGAGATCAGGGATGTGCAAAAATTGTATACTTTGCTTTCACACAATTACTCACAATTTCAGGTAAAATATGTGAAATTGCTCAAAATTCCAATCCGTCATTTATCACTATATTTAAAAAAAAAAATCATCCTTCAATCAATTTTTTTATGTGAAGTCACATTGTATTGTAAAACAAAAAGTGTGTGAAACACTAGTGGCAGGAACAACAGCCTAAGGAGTTTTAATGGACATGATGATCATGGACACAGCTAATCTTTTTTATCATTTGGATACTCAGCTGTTCATGGTAATAGTGTCCCATTGTGTGTAGATTTTCTCCAGTAGACCATTATTTATGTGAACTATATTTAGGACACTAACCGAGTGCAGTGCCACTTTCCCTGCACCCCTTAACGCCCCCTACCACCACCATGTGTGCGCGTATTTAAAATACGGCGCACCATGGCGCAGGGTAGGGGGCAATAGCGTCATTTTTCAGGATGCTATTGATGTACTCTGCAGGAGTGGCACCAAATTATTGGCACTACCCCTGCAGAGTACATAGGTGCCTATTATAACTAATGGAAGCCCCTTCTAACGCCTGCTCTGAGCAGACATTAAAAGTGCAGTACAAGATAACGCAAGGAAATCTGTTGGATTTCCTTGCGCCATTTTTTCAGCCGCCCTAATGGGGGAATACCCCCTTTGCATACATCATGGTTGACGCAGGCATAATGTAGCTCAAAGGGTTACAACGTGGTGCAATGCATGCATTGTGCCACATTGTAAATATTGCACTAGGATTTTAGCATTGTTGAGCCACTGTTGCATAAAAGAAATTATGCTAATGTGCTGCAAGGTGGTGCTAGGGGCTTATAAATATGCCCCTATGTTTATATCAGTCTAATCATAAAGCAGGATTCTCTTAATGAAAATTGAAATGCCCCCTCCCTCACAATGGGGGCTATCTCCCATGCTTAGATGGCATTGGGAAGTTTCAGTGCCTCCTATTACCCTTTAAATTAGTTGTAGGGGCACAGAGGTCAACTTTAGATAGCCATTACTCTGTCAGGCCATCGGACAGGTGTAACCATATCGGAGACGGATAAGTGCCCACCATGATTACACCAAAGGTCTGTCTGCATTTAAATCAGGTGTGTGGACAATTACGTTGGTGGTAAGGATACTCAGTCACTGTTGATAAGGAGTATCCTTAATGCCAACATATAACTCAGTAACGGTAAAGTACATTTTTCAATATAGAAGGCTACCCTTTTCCTGCTTGAAAATCCTGAAGGCTAATTTACATGAGCCTTCAACCTGTCACCTAACTGATGAATGGCCCTGAACGTCTACCAGAACAGAGACAAAAGACTAGGCGTTGGGAAGCGTTTTTGTTTCTGTGGTAGGATGAGCAGTTAGTCTGCGCTCGGGAACTTAATTTATTTCACAGGGGACTCCCCTGTCACATGAAGATATTAGATGCCACCTGGCTAGGCCATTTTATTTGTCATACAAGCACAAAACCCAGTCTGGGGGATGGACCCCTCTAAAAAAATGGTTTGGAGTGACCACAGAGGAGGGACTGCTCATTACCATGCCACACCTCTGTGTGGGCACAAAGGCTTGACCCAAGAAGAGAAGGGATTTGCCATTCTGGATTTTAGAAGTGAGGAGCACTGTTGGATTGTTTGCAGTAGGACAAACAGGAACTACTGCAAGCATAGGTAGGTCAAGTCCAGGGAACTTTTACCTCATTGGTTAAAGAGAGGCCAGGAGTTACTAGACATAAATGTACCATCCCCAGTCATCCTCCTCAGAGTACTGTTGGAACTGACGAAAAACTGAAGAACACTGCTGGACCTGAAAAATAAGAGAGGAGGACTGGACCTGCTGCCTGTGACCTGAGAGGAGCCATGAAGGACTGGAACTGCTTCCTCTTGTACACAGGACAAAGAAGTCAACTCTAGAGGTCAGTTGGGCAACCTCCTGTTTGGCAACAGGGCTACACAAAGCTACAAGAGATCTATTCCTGCAAATACCAACTGACCATTATCAATTGAACCTGATCTGGACCCTGCTGATGGTCTCTGCTGGAGTGAGTCCTGACCCCTAAGTGCTTTCTCGGAGCCCCTGGAACCCTTGAGTATGCCTGGCTGAACTTCTCCTGCATGAAAACCTGGAATCGTTTTACAATTGTAGACCGCTTGAAGAATTAGAACAACCTTCCAAGGCATTCTGCCCAAGGTGTGTTGCCACTGGACAGAAGAAATAGGTTTCTTCTTTTTGGAGCATCTCTATATCAACAAATCTAATTCAGTGTTATCTCAGCGAGAAGGTATTTGGCCCTGTGAAGGCCTCATTAGATAGAATTCCCAGCCTTGTCCCATTGGAAAATTCTGAGACAAGGGGGCAGATTTATCAGACCCTAGCACCACCTTGGTGCTGCCAAAGCATAATTGTTCTGATGCTAAAGCGGCGCTAAAGTGGCATTTTATCTCTGCCATAGTTACAAAGTGGCACAATGCATGCATTGGGCCACTTTGTAAACCCTTGTGCCATATTATACGTGCAGCTGGCATAATGTATGGAAGGGGGGTGTTCCACATTAGGGGGGTAAAAAAATAGCGTAAGGAAATCTAAGAGATTTCCTTGCGCCATTTGTTTCAGCACTTTTAACGCCTGCTCAGAGCAGGTGTTTAAAAGGTGTTTCCATTAGTTATAATGTGCTCTATTATAAGGTCCCTATGTACTCTGTAGGAGTAGCACCAAAAGTTTGGTGCTACTCCTGCAGAGTACATCAATACCGTCAAAAAAATGACTCTATTGCCCCCTACCCTGCACCATGGTGTGCTGTATATTAAATATGGCGCACACATGATGGAGGTAGGGGGCATTAAAGGGCGCAAGGAAAGTTGTGCTGCACTAGGTGCAGCACCACTTTTCTTAAATCTTTCCCAATGGCCTGATTTAGAGTTTGGCGGGGGGATTATTTGCCACAAACATGAAGGATATCTCATCTGCTGTATTGTGATCCCATTATAGCCTATGGAGATCGTAACATGGCGGTTTGGATATCCATCATGTTTGTTAGGGAGTAACCTGTCAGCCAAACTCTAAATCAGCCCTACAACTGAAAGCAGCACACATTTTTACTGAGCGAAGGTGACAAAGGTATTCAGCAGGCAAGAGGACTTCGTTAGGCCTGATATCCAAATTTACCTGCTCTGAGCATTTCCCCCCTAAACCAACAACTTCACTGGGAAAACAGCCATTTAACTTTGGACAAGGACATGTCTCTTTGCCCCACTGAAGTACTCTGACTTCCAGTTTTGAGACCTAAGGGAACATTTCTGGCCAGGTCAAAAGTGATTTATGTGTCCTACCCACACTCTATCTCGGTTAGCCTGAAATCACGCTTAGGTCATATTCTATTCTGACCAGTTGATCTGTATTGAAGCTTTCTGCTTTTTTAAGTTATTTTTACCTTCAAATGTAAAAATGTATATCTCTGGTGCCTTTCATTGTATTTTGGTGTCATTTTATTTATTTATTATTTCTGTTTATTCTAGTTTGCTTTGGGTTTATATTATTAGGTGTTTTGACTTTGTAAAGAAAGGCCTATTTTCACATGATCGGCCCTTTTATCGCATGGTACTTCCCCCACTAAATTTTGGACTGTAGCTGCTGGTTTTCAACATTGCTACAATGGCGCCCTGCAAACCAGCCCCCAGTGTAAGTGCTCAGACCCTTGGCTGATCCTTGATTGGCATGATTAACTTAGCTGGATGTCCCCAATATATGGTAGTCTGTGTATTTAGGACCTGTAAGTTAAATGTCACTAATGGGCTGCAGCACCTATTGTGCCACCACTAAAGTGACAACGTTAAGTATGCCTTCTTGTGGCCTGAGTGTGCAGTGTTTAAACTGCAAATTCGACCTTGCATAAAAACCTTTTGCCTGGCCTAAATCTTCCCTTTTAAGACTGGTAGGTCATTTCTAAGGTAGGCCCTAAATGCCAATAGGGAAGGATGCATCTCCAAAGTCAATTTTCACTGTCGGCTCTCCTGTGGAAAAACACTAGGTTACATTATGTAAAGTCAGATTTAACATTACTATTTTCGAAATGCCAGTTTTAGAAAGTTGACATTTTTCTGTCTAATGTCTTTCGTAGCCTTTTCAGAACTAATGTCCAACACTATCTGCCAGCCTGCTGGGCATTGTGAATTGTTCCCAGGAATGGGAACAAAAGAGTCTTCGCTGGAAGAAGTGCGAACTCGTCCTGACAGGATGGCCAAGGGGTTGTTCTCTTCTAAACTGCACATGCTTCAAAAGGGCATCCCCTGTCACAGAAAGATGTAACTTACACCTAGACCTACCCCGCCATTGTCTAAGTAGTCATAGTGGCACTAATCCCAATGTGGGGAATTCCTGTTCCAGAACTGGTTTATTGGGTGAGTCCCTCATTTCCCTAGACACAACGCAGGGGTGTGCCCAGAGCTTTGACCAAAGGAAGAACATTTCTGCCATTTTGGATTTTGGTAGAGCAGGGCACTGTGGAATGGTAAGGGCCAACCTCCCAGGAAATAATGTCAAAGTGGGTAGGGTTGCCCCTGGGAATGTTTTCCCTATTGAACAGGGAGTTTCTCCCATTTACAGGCTAGTACCAGGCATAATATTGTCATCCTTGGACTCCTCCTTCAGAACATTGCTGTACCTGAGGAAGACAAAAGAAGGACTGCACCTGCTGAACCCTTTGGACTTCAGAAAGAGGGCTACACCTACTGTAACCAATGGAGAGAAGCCCCAAGGGCTAAGCGTGCTCTCACTTGAACTCAGGACAGAAAAGTGAACTCTAAGGGCTCGTTGGTTAGCCTCTTGTTCTGTAAAGCTACAGTTACACAAAAACTGCAAGAAGTCCATTTCATGAAGAGCCCAACTGACTTAAATGGACTTGCCTTGGATCCTACTAATAGCATCCCCTGGAGTGAATCTTGACCCCCAAGTGGTGTCCGAAGTTCCTAGAGTTATTAAATAAGTGTCCGAATGTACTCCTCATTCCTAACTCTAAAGCTGGGACATCAAAACCTTTTCAAGGATTTTTGCTAAACGAACCAGCAGCTACAAGTGAACTGCATCCGAACCGCAGCTTCCAACGTTGCAGTGCCAATCAGACTTGACTTGCTAGTTTGCATTGCTAAAAGGATCCTAACTTCCAAAAAACTTTCTTAATACCAAGGTAGAAATGTTCACCAAGCAAAGGTGCCGAAAGTGTAAGGCCAGTAAAGGGCCTTCCTTAAGTACAAAGTTTGAATTTCTCCCCCTCTGAACATTCCTGCCAAAAGTCAATGACAACACTGGGATTTCGTCCAACAGCCTGCTGCCTTGCTCCATTGAGGATCTTCGACTTCCATTTCAGAGACTAAGGGTCTGATTTAGAGTTCAGCGTATGGTTTAGTCCATAAAAAAGTTTGACAGATATCCCATTCGCTGTATTTCAAATGCCATTGAATATAAGGTAAATGGGATATCCATCACATTTGTGATGGAGTAACCCGTCCTCCTAACTCTAAACCAGGCCCTAAGTCACAAAGTAAAACTAACCACCATACCTAACCGGGTCCCATGCTCTTTTGCAATCAGCCATAACTTTTGAATTTGACCCAGTGTAGCTTGACCAGACACCTGCAGTTGGCACTCTGTTCTTTCTGAAGCTAGAAACATCTAAAGCGTTGGAAATCATATCTCTGGCTCCCTACAACAGATTTTTGTTGTTTTGGTGTTTATATAAAGATTACAGGTTAAAGTATTGTTATAAATTGGAGTGGCATTTTTATTGTGCTGTGTTTCTACTTTTTCACTGTTTTGTTACTAATGAATGCTTTATGCATTTCTACTGAGTTAAGCCTGCACGTTCTGCGCTACAACTACCAAAATGTGAGCTGCTTAGGTTTAAATTATTGAGACCTCACTGGACCTAGTCATAAATACTACCATATTGAGTTGAAGAGGACCACCATCCACTGTCACTAATGATCCAAATTCTCAAACACCTTATTACTAGTTTGGTACTACATTCATTCTTTTCACTTTGCTTAGGTTAAGCCTGTCTGCGCTGTGACATAGCTGTCAGAGGGTTGATCTCAGGTTAATTTAGTAACTTTCAGAGTTACCCTGACAAGGGTTGGGATACTTCCTTGAGGTGGGTAGCCGTGTAGTTTCTTACAGTGCTATTCTCCTCACCTGATGAAGAACATTTTATGAACTTACAGAATGCCACTGATGGAGGTGCTAACCTTGGGATGATGCCACAAACTAGCAAATGTCTGGGGTGCTGACATAAAATCATCCCTGACTGCCAAACCATCAACACAGAAACAAACAAAACAGAAGTAAAAGTACATACAGTCATTAAAAAACAAATAGTCCACACAGCCCTGTGGAAAAGGTGGAAACCAGCAGCACTGGACAACCAGTGCTGAGTAATGGCCAAAATGTGTGCTGCCAATGGCAAGGTGAACCATTTGGCCTGAGTATGCCAATCTACAGGAACACCATAGAAACCACAACATTGCATAAAATACCAAAAAAACAAAAAAGACAAGCCTGACACCTACAAGCCATGAAACACTTGAAGATGCAGTTAACACCGCATCTTCAGATCACAAAGTCTTTCACGTAATATCAGGAGTTGAAAATGCAGCAGCTGATAAAACTAAGTAGGAACCTTGCAGCAAGCTTCAATGGCACTGGTGCAACTGTGTGTGTTATGTCGAAGAACAATTTCAAGACACTGCATCTCACACTCCAACCTTCACAATAACCAATACCTTTATTTACTTGTATGGAAATTCCACACCCATCCAACTGGTAAGGGTGTTTACAATGCAAGTAGCACATGAAGAATGTTTGATAACTGTCCAGTTCTTTATCATCAAAGTGGTGGAAACCACATTTATTAGTTGCAGAGCTGCCCAAGCACCCAGACCCATCACCTTTGCATTTGAAGTACTGAAGCAAATACTTTAGCACAAGTTAGAAGAATATGAAGACATTTCTAGAAGAATTTGCTGGATCAATGGGAAAACAGTAAAGCAGCATATAGACTCATCTGTACAGCCATTTGCTCTATCACACTGATTAATATTGTTTGACATAAGGAACAAAGATGAAGAGGAGATCACCAAGTTGGAGGAAGCTGGAATTACTGAGAAGGTTGTAGGACCCACATTCTGGGTATCTCTAATATTGGTAACTAGAAAACCAAAGCATCATGACAAAGTACACATGTACATAGATATAAGAGCACCAAACAAGGCACTTAAACATGAATGTTAAATCATACACACAATAAATGATATAATTACCGAAATAAACAACACTAATTGGATCTGAAAGATTGATTAAAAAGATGAATACTACCAAATCAAGCTTCATGAGGGACCCAGGCAACTCACAGCATTCTCCATTCATGTGGGAGTAAGACACTATGGCCCTCATTACAACCTTGGTTGAACCGATGGGCGGCCGCCAATGCAGCTGCACTCCCGTGGGGTCTATTATGAGATCCCCGATGGGCCGGCGGGCGGAACCTGGTTTCCGCCAGCCGGCTCAGCGGGGATCTCAGCCGCATTACGGGAGCTGGCTCCAAATGGAGCCGGCGGTGTTGTGGTTGTGCGATGGGTGCAGTTGCACCCGTCGTTCTTTTCACTGTCTGCATAGCAGACAGTGAAAAGCTCCATGGGGCCGTGGCAGGGGGGCCACTACACTGCCCATGCCAGTGGCATGGGCAGTGCAGGGGCCCCCAGGGGCACCACGTCTCCCCTTTCCGCCAGCCTTTTCATGGCGGTTCTTACCCTGGGGGATTTAAACCGCCGGGACCAATATGGCGGGAAACCGCCGGTCCCGGCGGTGCGACCGCGGCGGCCCCTGGAAGTACCGCCAGCCTGTTGGCGGTGCTTCCTCCAAAACAGCCCTGGCGGTCGAAGACCGCCATGGTTGTAATGACCCCCTATCTTTGTTTGAAATTCAGCATTGCGTGCAGCCGGGGTGTTGCAAAATTGTACAAGAGAGTTGTATAGATTGAGCGGCATACTCAATGAGAGTGATTGCATCCTGGTCTCTGCCATCTCAATAGACCAGCATAACAGAGTCTCTAAGCCCTTCCAGAATGGAACTGGCACAGTGTCCTCATACTCCACAATGCAAAGTGTGAGTTTCACACAGATAACATAGAATTCTTGGGTATCACTTCTCCCTGTAAGTAGCCTCTCAAGACCCCAAGAAAGTAATGGACATTCAGATAACCCAGCCCCCTGAGAACATACCCGAGGTTTCCAGTTTTATACTTATGACTACATACTGTTGCTGGTTCATCCCCAACCTTACATCCCTCACTAAATACTTTCTCAACCTGTTAAAAGTATATGCCACCCAGGAGTGACCTGAAAGCATGAGAAGGCATTTGAAAATGCAAAAGGAGTGCTGCCCCAGGAACCTAAAATGAAGTTCAATGATCCAACAAAACCCACTGATCTGGTAGTAGATGCTATCCCAACTGAGCTAGGAGAGCAATACTAATACTAAAGAGTTCAAGAGAATAATCAACAGCACCAGTTGCCTATGCCAGAAGAGCATTAGCAAGCACAATGCTACTCTCAAATTACAAGAGAAGCTACAACAGTGCTGTGGGTCTGTCAAGTCTTCCACATTTATCTGTATGAAAATCAGTCTATGTCCTCACAGACTATAAGCCATTGACACCTCTCTTTGAAGGATCCAAATCGAAGCCCTATCTAAAAATAGAACAACAGATCATGCAGATGTAGGACTGCTCTTTTGAACTAGTAAATTGCCCACACCAAACCATCCCAGCAGACTGCCATCCATGATATTACTGAGCCATGACACAGGCAGAATTTGACCAAGTCAAAAATGCAAAAGAATATATCAAGTTGCTGGAGACACTTACTACAAACCTGTCACTATCTTCAAAACAGTACAAAGCAACAAGAGAGGATGACTTCCTGACTCTAATCAAAGAAGCCTTCAAGAGTAGTTAATTCTTGGACGAGCTCAAGGATCAAGTAGACAGCACACCGAGGAAAAGCCACAAATCCATGATTTTTCATAATGTTTGCAATGAACTGTCATTAATAAACTGTCACTGGCCTGAGACGTGGGCATGCTGAAAGGCAACCAGATTGCCATTCCAGCAAGTTTAGTGCCTTACTTATTAAAACTGTACATCAGACACACCAAGAAATTGTACAAATGAAGACAAGAAAAAAATAATCTGTTTTTTGAATACGGATGTGCTGGTAGAACAAATCATTAAAAAACTGCCTTCCATGCCAGGCAGTAGGACAACTTGACAAGCCAGCACCCCAATCAGAAAACCTCGTGACCCAGCAGTGGGTTCTCCTGAACACAGAATCTGAGATGCTACTGAACAACCAGCAGTCATAGTAGAGGATGACAGCAGATACCCAAAAGTATGAATGGTAACAATAATGTCAGCCAAAGAGGTCATCCCAAAACCTGCGAAAGTGTTTGCATGCCATGGGCTGCTGCGATAATGTATGACAAACAATGGAGATTTGTTTTTAGGAAAATATATAGTTGACTTCTTTGCAGCCCTTAACATAAAACATAACAAGATCACAGTGAGGTGACCGCAAGACAGTGGAGAAGCAGAAAGGTTCATGAAAACCGTGAACAAATACTTCATATTGAAGGACTGGCAGGAGAACATGTGGAATAAATGATCTACATATTTCTACATGATTATAGGAACATACCTCATCAGACAATGAGGAATTCACCACCACCAGTCCTGATGCTCAGGAGAATAATAGCAGACACTAACCCAGGTCATACCCGTTCATTAGCTTGTTTAGAACAAGAAAATATACCTTAGAATAATAGGGGAAAAAGAAGAAAGATGCGAGCAAACACCATAAAGCAAAACACATGACCCAGGCAGCACTCATACTGCTGATGAAGCAACAGAGAAGTATCAAGTTCAATATGTGGCTTGAGGCCCAACAGTGGATAGTCATAGATACAAAAGGGACCATAATAATTATCACTCAAGGAGCCCTAAAAAGCACTTGGAATATCAGACAGCTCAATAAGTTAACCATAGCAGCTGCAGGCAGAGGGAAGTGTCACTTCCCAAGCAAATTTCGTACTTGATTCAGTCCACCCAATACTTGCTGAGACTGGACCCGCAACCTTCCCAATAACACCAGGATTGCAAAGCATAAACTGGAGCCACATGCTATACAAAACTGTTGCTTAATTTCTGTTGGTGTATTTTTTCATGTTTTGTCCATTGTTTGTTTGTATCTAAACGTTACAAGGTATGTAGTGTCATCTGCTGATGATCACCAACCCGTTGCATACTTGATACAGACCATGCATGAGATTGTGAGGCTGCAAAACGTCATCACTTGGCGACTTGTATATTCACATTTGAAAGCCTAACTTAGAAAGCTGCACTGATGTATTTTGAAACTGCTCATGTTTTAATTGATGGTGAACAAGAGCTGACTAAGTGCTAACATGATTTAGCAATATTGAAATATTTTAATCATTAGAAGGAATTACTGTTAGTGGAAATTAATATGTTTTATGATTTTTTTTTTTAAAGTTACATATGTGAAGAAAAGTAAATGCGCATCTCTGTAATATTTAATGTAATGTTTTAACAAAGAATGCAATTAATTATGAAATGTTTTTGCATAGTTTGATGATACACTTGTAATGATGATTTTATAAGTTTGCATATTATGTGTGTTTTATTAATGACAATAATAATGCATGTTAGTATAACTAGGCCTGAAGTTTTCATCTTGCAACAACATGAAATGTAGAGTAATCTTCTCTCCCTCTAACAGGAATTTTGTCATTAGGTTGATTCACATTAATAGTAAAGAGTCCCATTTTATTAAGTGTAAGTTTTTCTTTCATTGACCTTATGGTACATCAAGAGCTGGAAATTGGGAACCAAGACAGACACCATTGGTTAACAGTTCGTTCACATGAGAACTATCAGAACTATCATGAGTCATGGGAAGATGTTGGAATGTAACAAGTGAAGTACAGAGTTGCTAGTTATTGCTGGTGTCACATGTAAGGTTAGATGGCTTCACCCAGACCTGGAAATCTTCATTGTTATTGCAAATTCAACTTATGTTCCTATTTTCATTGGATATTGTCCTTTGTGAGTAATGGGGATTCATCAAACTGACCAATCAAGCTATGTGTGTATTTTCTAATCAAGGATGGACTCAGTTTCAGAGCAGAGGCCCTTTGAATCTTGAAATGTTAATCTGTCCCCTTGGTCCTTTCCTGATTTCCATGTGCAGCCCATTTTCTGCACTATCCCCCGATGGTGCGTCTAACGGACTTTTGTTGATGATCTAATTCTTTGCTGATGAA
Source organism: Pleurodeles waltl (assembly GCF_031143425.1). NCBI lineage: Eukaryota > Metazoa > Chordata > Amphibia > Caudata > Salamandridae > Pleurodeles > Pleurodeles waltl. Next base: position 1,258,837,772 of record NC_090440.1, on the reverse strand, counting down.
TCTGAATTGTATGCTGATCCCAGGACAGGTATAATCAAATGTAAATCTAATTGTCACTTTGCCTTGTTTTTCTAATTAGAGTTAACATGCTGACACCTGCCTATATTATTTTTATAGTTAGATTAACTTAGACCGAGATAGACGACTTTTCCTATGCTTGTCCTAAATTGCAATAGTAGTAGGTTAACTCTAAATTGCCCACACAATTTTGATATATTGATTCGTGAATTTAACTTGACTAAGGTCATCACCAAATGATTTGAAATCTCATTCTGTGGCACAAATTGTTTATTTTCTATATTGTGTGATTATTTTGGAATTCTTAATGTTGTTGATATTGGGTAGATTAAACTTTTTTCATAGATTTGGTCAGCCTGTGGTTTTCCTTTATTTGTATAAGTTGATCCTGCGCGCATTTTACATTATTTTGGCTCTTTGGTCATAATAAAGCTTTGAAACTTTTCACAGATTGGAGATTTTTCCATGGCCACTTTAGTTATTGTGTTGAAATGTATTGTTGCATTGATTGAGATTAGAATGATTGCATGTGGTTAATCACATTCCTTACTGGGTCCAAAGATCCCATCGCCCTCAAGAAAAGCGTTTTTGAATCCTGACTGGAAGGAGAAGATACGTTAGCATAAATAAATGTGTCCGGCCCATTTACACTGTTTCAGGCTAGACCACTAGTCCTGCGTGTCTCTTTATGTATGTCTTGTCACTGTGTGAGTTTCACTGAGGAAAAAACTTCACCACCACCCCATAACACTGCAGTGGAGTCAAGTGACCATGATTCTAGCTCATCTTTTAACCAGAATCTGTTGTGTGCCTGGTGTGAGGCCGCTGCACTGTCAAGGCTGACACATACACACCAGTAGTTTATTATTTGGTCATGATCTGACAACACCCACTTTCCACAGGCTTTTATTCACTGTCTGATGTGTATGTCAGGCTACATCAACTCTCCAACACCCACAGGGTTTTCTCTCATTCGCACCCTCCCTTGGGTATCTTACTTGGTAATGCCATGGGTTGTGCAACACCACATTCATCCTTTACTATGGAGATGAAAAACACAAGCAAGTAACATGACAAACCAGTTCTGAAACATCCACCAAAACTGAGTCTTACTAGAGTCTTCGGAGGACATCTCCAGGATTGCAGCCAGTGCTGGTGTGGATGTAGTGGAACCCAAAATCATTGTATAGCTCGGGCAGCCCTAGATTGGATCTCAGATGGTACCGCCCTCAACCATCTCTGGCAGAGGGCTCAGGAGTAAAATTCCCAGTATCAGGCAGACAGGATGCACCTTGGCTCAGTTCACTGTATGGCAGGGCTGGACTCTGTGAACGTGCAAGTACCTGAGACAGTAGCACTTCTTGAGAATTAGCAGCTCCTCCAGGAGCTTAGTCATTCTCATCCTTGCTGTTGGTCTGGCCATCCGTCACTGTGATTTCTGTTGGATCCTCTTCCCAGGAGTCTAATACAGGCGACTGGGGAGCTCTTTTGATTTGAGATATGTTTCTGGTGATGCTCTCTGTGCCTGTTTAAGCAGGCACCATTTTGCCTTTGATTTCGTGACTGTCCATGGTGTGATCTAAAATGGTAGGTGGAATTTGACACCAGGATGGCGATCTCTCACTAGAGCCCTGTCTCCAGCTCTGAGGGTGCTTGTCTTGGTTTGCCATCTTTGTGATGCATAGTTTTTGTGTACTCTTCTGGAGTCAGAGAGATTTGACGGGTTCATTATGTCAGCCCACACTGGCTGATGGGGTATTGTGTCAGTCATTATCATTCAAAAGCACAGCTTTTTCGTGGCAATGCCCATTGTGAATGGGGTGTGAGTGGTCATTCCCTTAAGAAACTGTAGAGGGTTTGCTTGATGTTGCTGTTTTCTGCTATTGCAATTCGGATCACTTTTGTCAAGGTCCCCATCAGGCATTCTACTTTCCCATTGGCCTTGGGTCACTGCGATGTGATGCGAAGGTGTTGCGTGATATCTTCAGTGCTGAGGTGTTTGAGTCAATTTCAACTTCTGGGTAGCAGGCAAAGTAATCTACCATCGCCAGAATATAGGATCCATTCAGGAGGCTGTCAAAGTCTATACTGACCCATTGCTACAGGGCAACAGGGCCTTCTTCTGTAATGATCTGTGCTAGGGGGGGGTCGGGCTGGCTGGTGTCTTGGCAGGCTGAGCAATTCAGTACAATCTATTCTAGCTTCAGGTCTAGGCCAGGGAACCAGACCTTGCTCCTCAGTCAGTTTTCCAAATTGACGATGCCCTTGTGTGCTAGGAGGCCTGCTTTTTATCTCAGGCCTTCTGGAAGCACTAGGCGTGGGCATCGCAACAGGCAGCCTTCATCTATAATAGATAACTCTTTGCATATGTTGTACAGTGCTTTGAGTGTAGATTTCACGTCTGCAGTGCAATACTGGGCTGGGCACTGAAGAGGTTGCCAGTCAGCCCACAGGGTTGCTTTGATCGCAATCTGAAGCCAGTCATTGTGCTTGGTGGCTTCTACCACTTCAAAAAGGGACATAGGAAGAGGTTTGAAGTGCTCCACTACCAATCAATCAATCACTTGATTTGTAAAGCGCAGCTTGTCACCCAGAAGGGTATCTAGGTGCTCAGGATTATCTCTGTGTGTCACAGCTACTCATCAAAGAGCCATGTCTTGAGCTTTTTCCTGAAGTCGAGGTGGGGGTGCAAGGTGTGAAGGTGGTGGGGAAGGTCGTTCCATGTCTTGGCAGCAAGGTAGGAGGAGGAGCGTGCTCCGCTGCAGCTGTATCAGACTTGCGGTACATGCGTGAGGGCTGGAGTTGTTGAACGCAGCTCCCTCGTTGGCTGGGGAAGAATAGTCTATGATTGATTAGCTCAGGTCTGATGTTGTGGAGAGCTTAGTATGGGATAGTAAGAGCCTTGAATTTGCAACTCTTGTGCACAGGCAGACAGTGTATACCTCTCAGGTGGAGGATGATGTGGGTCCTTTTAGGGAGGTCTAGGACGAGTCTTCCTCCTGTGTTCTGGATCATCTGGAGGTGGTGGAGGAGCTGGGCAGGGAGTCCGACATAGAGGGCCTTTCCTTAGTCCAGTCTGCTGGTGATGATGGCTTGGATACCAGTCTTTCTGGTTTCACTGGGGATCCATTTGAAAATCTTCCATAGCATACAGAGGTTGTGGAAGCTTAAGGAGGCCACTGCATTTATCTGCTGCTTGAAGGTGAGCTTGCTGTTGATGATGATGCCGAGGTTGCAGACGTGGTCAGTCAGAGTCGGGGTTGTCCAAGCGTGGAGGCTCACTACGAGTTGTCCCAAGGGGAGGGATTGCTCATGAAGATGACCACCTCTGTCTTGTCCATGTTCTTATTTTAAGCAGGTGGATTTCATCCATTCAGCAACGTGAGTCACAGCATTGCTGAAGTTGTCTCTGGAGGTGGCAAGGTTTCGGAATGGGAGAGTATTAGTTGGGTGTTGTCAGTGTAAGGGATGATGTTGAGTCTGTGGGAACAAACAATCTCGGCCAATGGTGTCACATAGACATTGAAAAGGGTGTGACTGAGAGAGGATCCCTGGGGGACGCCACATATGCTGCTCTTAGGTTCTGAGGTGAAAGGTGGGTGACAGACCCTCTGAGTGCGGCCTGTGATAAAGGCATGGATCCATTTGAGGTTGTTGCTTCGGGTCCTGATGTGGTGGAGTCTGGCGGTGAGGGTGAAGTGGGACATGGTGTCAAATGTGGCAGAGATGTCTAATGGGATCAGGGACGCTTTCTCTCCATGGTTGAGGAGGGACCTGGTGTCTGATACATTGCAGTAATAAGGGTGGTCTCGGTGCTGTGGTTGGAGGGAAAACTGCATTGGGAGGAGTCAAATAGGTTGTGTCTTTCCGGGTGTTCAGAAAGCTACTTATTGATGGCTTTGTCCAGGACCTTGGCCGGGAAGGGGTGCAGAGGGATGGGACAGTAATTTTGAGCTCGCTAGGGTCGGCGGAGGGTTTCTTCAGGAGTTGCTTGACCTCTGCTCATTTCCATGCTTCGGGGATGGTGGCAGTCCTGATAGAGCCGTTGAAGATGGGAGAGAGAATGCTGCTGATTTCCTTCTGGCCTAAATTGAAGCTGTAATGTGGGCATGGGTCGTTGGGTGAGCCGGAAAGGGCTGAAATCATAAGGGCAGCTGTTTCCTGGATGGATAGTGGCTTCCAGTTTGAGATGTTGTGGCTGGAGGAGTCCCCAGATGGAGTCAGTAGGCATTAGACGCTGGTCGGTTGGGGGTGAAAGTTTCTGTAGTTCGCTGTGAGTTTGTCGCTGAAGTAGTCGGCTAGTGAGTCACAGAAGGTCTGGGTGGGTGGGGTTGTGCTTTCAGTGGCTGCTGGGCAGGAGAACTTTTTGACGATCTTGATCTTTGGGGCGGTTAGTGCTCTTCTCGATGTGGCTGAGTAGGGTGACATTTCTTGCTTCTCCTAGGTCTTGATGATATTTATTCAGCACATCTTTGAATGTGGTGTAGTCTGGGGGTCCCTGCTACAATGCTACAATCTTTCTAGCCTTTTGCATTTAATCTTGTGTGTGCGTAGTTCAGTGGTGAACCACCTTATGGGCTTGCTGGATCTTCTGGAGGTGGAGCTTCTTGCGGGGGCGACCGTTGAGGATCCATTCAGAGAGATTGCCAGCATATTGTCTGAGGTTGTCGGAGAGGATGGGTTTGCTGGACTGGAGGGTGGTGGTCCACTGGGTCTCTGGGTCTATTCTCCATCTGCCGAGAGGGGTGAGAGGGGGTGTGGTGGATGGCTCCAGCCTGCTGGTTATGGCGAAGTGTACCAGGTGGTGGTCAGTCCATGTGAGCTCTGTTGTGTGGGTGAACTTGATTTCTTCTTTGGCTGTGAATATGGGGTCCAGGTTCTGGCCCGCGGTGTGTGTTTGTGGGACTGGTGACTAGTTGTTTGAGTCGATGTTGCTTAGGTTGTCCAGGAGATTGGTGGTGATGGGGTCGCTGGGGTCATCTAGATGGAAGTTCAGGTCTCCTAGGAATATGTAGTCTGGTGAGTCAATGGCTAGGCGGGCGATGAGGTGAGTAATGATCTTGCAGAACGCATGGCCCCGGGAGTCTGTATGTGAGAGTTCCCCTAATAGTTGTTATGGCATCAGTTTGGATTAGGAAGTTTAAGTGCTCCACAAGGTGAGATGCCTCTTTTTTGAAGGTGGTGCACAAGAGGTTGTTCTCATGCATTATGGCAATGCCTCTTCCATGCTTGTTGTGGTGGTCTTTGTAAATCAGTTTGTATCCTTGCAAGGTGGCATAGGTGATGTCGGGGACCGAGACGGGTGTGAGCCAGAACTTGGTGATGAACATGAGGTCCAGTCTGAGTGTGGCTATGGTGTCCCAGATTTCTGTGGGATGATTGCAGAGGTGTCATGCTTTGAGCAGCAGGCATGAAAGTTGCTTCTCGGGCTTGGAAGGTGGCAGTGCAGGAGTGGTGGGGATCTCAGTGTTACAGGTGAAGTGGCATTGGAGGCATGTAAGGGGTCTAACTGTGATCTGTTGGGAGGAGATGTAGCAGGGACCAGAGTTCGGTGGCAGAGTATCAGCGGATAGCGGGAGAGCCAGAGTTCCTTGCAATGGGTGCGGCCCAGGCAGGGACAGATGCAGACGGACTTACATTTGACATGCCTATAGCGCACTGGCGACACACCTTCTGCCCGCGCCCACTGTACATTTGCACTGTGACCATCATTAAGCAGGTCCTGGGGTAGGAAGGCATGGGGGAGCATGAAAAAAACTGCAGGATGGCAGTGGGGATAAAGATGGGGGGGAAGGGGGCAAAGGGGCACCAGCCGGGAAGAGAGGCACAGCAAGGAGCAACAAAAATGCCCTGTAACACCCTGCACCTATTCAACAGGGTGGGCAGAGGCAGACAAAGATTCCAGGCAGTGGGGAGAGCTGGCACAGGACCTACATCAGGTGGATATATTTTTCCTCATGAGCTTCAGCAATTTCTGTCACGATGGAGCATGGCGGCAGAGGAAATCCACTGGGTTGCAGATGCATGGCCAGTATTCCACTGTGAAATTGAATTCTTGAAACTGTAGGATCCACTTCTCAATCCTTGGGGGTCAGTGATGTCAGACAAGCTCCAGATGGAATGTCCGCAATATGTCTGCAGACACTTGACACAGAGAAGGAAGCTGGTGCATTTTGAATGTCCTTCACTTTGTCCGGGTCTGAGCCGATACCTTTGTTAGAGAACCGGTACCCAAGGAAGCTGATGTCATTCTTCAGGAAGTTACCCTTTTCCTTACGACGGGTTAGGACACGTTCCATTATTCTGGTGAAGACAGCCCTGAGGCGAGTGAGGTGTTCTTCTAGTGCTGGGGTGTGTACCAGGATATCATGACTCACGTTCAGTACTCCCTGGAAGGCATGCAGGACGCTTTTGATGATGTGTTGGAATACGTTGACTGTGCTGGAGATTCTGAAGTTCAGCTGGGTGTATCTTCAAACGCCAGCATGTGTTGAGAATCTGCTGATTGGATGGGAATCCAGGTGCAGAGATATATGAAGGTAGACAGACGATAGGTCCATCTTAGAGAACCACTTTAACCCTGTCAGTTCTCCAATGATGTCATCAATGGTTTGGGGTTAGATGACATTCTTGCTTGTTCTCTAGATTGGGTATCCTCAAGTCTATGCAGCTGCATATGGCTTCCAGTTGCTTGAGTTTCTTTGCCACAATGATGGGGTAGAGCCTTTCATGAGCTTGATGATGCCATATTTTTCTAAGAGCCTTAGTTCTCTTCTCACTGTGGGGTGGAGGTGGAAGGCTCTCCTTCGATGTTGAATGCCACTCGGGTGATGGAGTCATCTATATATAGGCAGAATGCTGGGCCTACAAGTCAACCCATGTTGTCAAAGAGAGGAGCATATTCTTCTAGGAGTCTGTTGAGGTTGCAGGCATGCATGTTGAAGGCAAATTGTACTAAACTGAGTTCCTGGGTAGTAGAACATACCCTAGAGCTGCAGTGGTGAGCAGTTGCCGTAAGCATACACTTGAACTCTTGTGTGACGTAGGGCAGGATGGTTCGATAGACCATGGTACACCTCACCAGCGATCAGTTAATGTAGGCACCTGTATTAATAAGGGCTTTTACTGGCCTTGCACACAAAAGAGGCACGGGGCTGCTTGGTGGGTTGCTCAGAGCAGGTCCATAGTTTTTACTACATGTACAACTGCTGGTCTTCATCATTCATGTTGATTTCTGCTTGTTCGGTTCAGAGTGGTTCTAAAGCACTCACATTTTTCTTTGGCAGTGCAGGTCATTATTTCAGAGAGGAGCAGCATACCTTTGAGAAGGGGTTAGGCTTGCCACAGGCACTGCAGGACGTTTCTCAGGCATGGCAGTTGCCTGATTTGGGGTAGTGACCACTGCACCAACCACATGTGGAACCAGCTGGTTTCAGTTTGGCAGACTCTAGCTTCAGTTTGTGCCCTTCCTTCCAGACTGCATTTACAGGTTCTTCCATAATGGGCGATGGCTGGTGTGGCTTCATGTGGGCAGCATGGGCTTTGGAGAGCTACTTAGAGTGCCCTATGGTCAGGATATCATTCATGGATATATTGGGTTCTTGGAGGATGCAAAGTGGTGCTCCCTTTGATGAACTGGACGCTCACTTCATCTTCTTTATCAGGAAGTGTGCACATGCTGGCGTATTCTTTTAGGAGGCTGCTGTATACATTGACAGACTCAACTGGCCTGCTACCATGCTTGGCGAAGAAGTGAAAGTTTGTAGTTAGGCTTGGCGAATGGCTCAATGTATGACACAATGTTTTTTTTTCAGGGTGGAGAAGGAGCGTGGAGTCCCAGCTTCACTGACTGTCTTTGAGATCTTGTGGATGAGAAAAGCTTCTTTCTGGTCATCCACCATCTCAGCAGCTCCAAAGTAGGTTTCTTGGCATTTGACTCACACTTTCCAGGGAGTAGCCTGCGATGGTAGGAGGCCCTTGACTGTGCTGGGCTCTATGGCATGGATGGATGACATTGTGATGTGACGTGAGGTGGCTGGCCATGTACAGAATGAAAGTTGCTCAGTCCACAGAATTCTGGACAGACTTAAGCAGTTGTGGCAAAAAGGTGCTCTTGTTCAGTGCATCTTAATGGGCAATGAGTGTGGTCACCATGTGGGGTGTTGGCTTGAGAGCTTGGAGCGAATAGGTGCCTTTCCCTGGTAATTTCAGGGATGGGTCGTGTAGGAGGCTGGCCTGGCTTGTAGTGGGTACCAAGGGGTACTTACACTCTGTACCAGGTCCAGTTATCCCTTATTAGTGTAGAAGAGGTGTCTAGCAGCTTAGGCTGATAGAAAAGGTAGCTTAGCAGAGCAGCTTAGGCTGAACTAGGAGACGTGTGAAGCTCCTACTATACCACTGGTGTCATATGCACAATATCATAAGAAAACACAATACACAGATATACTAAAAATAAAGGTACTTTATTTTTATGACAATATACCAAAAGTATCTCAGTGAGTACCCTCAGTATGAGGATAGCAAATATACACAAGATATATGTACACAATACCAAAATTATGCAGTAATAGCAATAGAAAGCAATGCAAGCAATGTATAGTCACAATAGATTGCTATGAGAGCACATAGGTATAGGGGCAACACAAACCATATACTCCAAAAGTGGAATGCGAATCACGTATGGACCCCAAACCTATGTGAGCTTTTAGAGGGTCGCTGGGACTGTAAGAAAACAGTGAGGGTTAGAAAAATAGCCCACCCCAAGACCCTGAAAAGTAGGTGTAAAGTGCACCTAAGTTCCCCAGAGAGCACAGAAGTCGTGATAGGGGAATTCTGCAAGGAAGACCAACACCAGCAATGCAACAACGATGGATTTCCAGACGAGAGTATCTGTGGAACAAGGGGACCAAGGCCAAGAGTCACGATCAAGTCGGGAGTGGGCAGATGCCCAGGAAATGCCAGCTGTGGGTGCAAAGAAGCTGCCACCGGATGGTAGAAGCTGTGGAGTCTGCAAGAACGAAGAGGGCTAGAAACTTCCCCTTTAGAGGATGGATGTCCCACGTCGTGTGAAAGCTTTCAGAGGTGTTTTCGTGCAGAAAGACCGCAAACAAGCCTTGCTAGCTGCAAGGGTCGCGGTTAGGGTTTTTGGATGCTGCTGTGGCCCAGGAGGGACCAGGATGTCGCCAATTGCGTGAGGAGACAGAGGGGGCGCCCAGCAAGACAAGGAGCCCACTCAGAAGCAAGCAGCACCCGAAGAAGTGCCAGAACAGGCACTACAAAGTGGAGTGAACCAGAGCTCACCCGAAGTCACAAAGGAGGGTCCCACGATGCCGGAGTACAACTCAGGAGGTCGTGCACTGCAGGTTAGAGTGCAGGGGACCCAGGCTTGGATGTGCACAGAGGACATCCTGGAAGAGTGCACAGGAGTCGGAGCAGCTGCAAATCACGCGGTTCTCAGCAAAGCAGTCTAACGTGGGGAGGCAAGGACTTACCTCCACCAAACTTGGACTGAAGAGTTACTGGACTGTGGGAGTCACTTGGACAGAGTTGCTGAGTTCAAGGGACCTCGCTCTTTGTGCTGAGAGGAGACCCAGATGACCAGTGATGCAGTTCTTTGGTGCCTGCGGTTGCAGGGGGAAGATTCTGTCGACCCACGGGAGATTTCTTCGGAGCTTCTAGTGCAGAGAGGAGGCAGACTACCCCCACAGCATGCACCACCAGAAAAACAGTCGAGAAGGCGGCAGGATCAGCGTTACAAGGTCGCAGTAGCCGTCTTTGCTACTTTGTTGCAGTTTTGCAGGCTTCCAGCACAGTCAGCAGTCGATTTCTTGGCAGAAGGTGAAGAGAGAGATGCAGAGGAACTCTGATGAGCTCTTGCATTCGTTATCTAAAGAATTCAAAAAAGCAGAGACCCTAAATAGCCAGAAAAGGAGGTTTGGCTACCTAGGAGAGAGGATAGGCTAGCAACACCTGGATGAGCCTATCAGAAGGAGTCTCTGACGTCACCTGCTGGCCCTGGCCACTCAGAGCAGTCCAGTGTGAAAGCAGCACCTCTGTTTCCAAGATGGCAGAGGTCTGGAGCACACTGGAGGAGTTCTGGGCACCTCCCAGGGGAGGTGCAGGTCAGGGGAGTGGTCACTACCCTTTCCTTTGTCCAGTTTCGTGCCAGAGCAGGGCTGGGGGATCCCTGAACCGGTGTAGACTGGCTTATGCAGAAATGGGCACCATCTGTGCCCATGAAAGCATTTCCAGAGGCTGGGGGAGGCTACTCCTCCCCAGCCCTAACACCTTTTTCCAAAGGGAGAGGGTGTAACACCCTCTCTCTGAGGAAGTCCTTTGTTCTGCCTTCCTGGGCCAAGCCTGGCTGGACCCCAGGAGGGCAGAAACCTGTCTGAGGGGTTGGCAGCAGCAGCAGCAGTGAAACCCCGGGAAAGGTAGTTTGGCAGTACCCGGGTCTGTGCTAGAGACCCGTGGGATCATGGGATTGTCTCACCAATGCCAGGATGGCATTGGGGGGGCAATTCCATGATCTTAGACATGTTACATGGCCATATTCAGAGTTACCATTGTGAAGCTATACATAGGTAGTGACCTATGTATACTGCATGCATGTAATGGTGTCCCTGCACTCACAAAGTCCGGGGAATTTGCCCTGAACTATGTGGGGGCACCTTGGCTAGAGCCAGGGTGCCCACACACTAAGTAACTTAGCACCCAACCTTTACCAGGTAAAGGTTAGACATATAGGTGACTTATAAGTTACTTAAGTGCAGTGGTAAATGGCTGTGAAATAACGTGGAGTCCCATTTTATTAAGTGTACGTTTTTCTTTCATTGACCTTATGGTACATCAAGAGCAGGAAATTGGGAACCAAGACAGACACCATTGGTTAACTGTTCATTCACATGAGAACTATCAGAACTATCATGAGTCATTGGAAGATGTTGTAATGTAACAAGTGAAGTACAGAATTGCTAGTTATTGCTGGTGTCACATGTAAGGATTGATGACTTCACCCAGACCTGGAAATCTTCATTGTTATTGCAAATTCAACTTATGTTCCTATTTTCATTGGATATTGTCCTTTGTGAGTAATGGGGATTCATCAAACTGACCAATCAAGCTATGTGTGTATTTTCTAATCAAGGATGGACTCAGTTTCAGAGCGGAGGCCCTTTGAATCTTGAAATGTTAATCTGTCCCCTTGGTCCTTTCCTGATTTCCATGTGCAGCCCATTTTCTGCACTATCCCCTGATTGTGCGTCTAACAGACTTTTGTTGATGATCTAATTCTTTGCTGATGAATCTGAATTGTATGCTGATCCCAGGACAGGTATAATCAAATGTAAATCTAATTGTCACTTTGCCTTGTTTTTCTAATTAGAGTTAACATGCGGACACCTGCCTATATTATTTTTATAGTTAGACTAACTTAGACCGAGATAGACGACTTTTCCTATGCTTGTCCTAAATTGCAATAGTAGTAGGTTAACTCTAAATTGCCCACCCAATTTCGATATACTGATTTGTGAATTTAACTTGACTAAGGTCATCACCAAATGATTTGAAATCTCATTCTGTGGCACAAATCGTTTATTTTCTATATTGTGTGATTATTTTGGAATTCGTAATGTTGTTGATATTGGCTAGATTAAACTTGTTTCATAGATTTGGTCAGCCTATGGTTTTCCTTTATTTGTATAAGTTGATCCTGCGCACATTTTACATTATTTTGGCTCTTTGGTCATAATAAAGCTTTGAAACTTTTCACAGATTGGAGATTTTTCCATGGCCACTTTAGTTATTGTGTTGAAATGTATTGTTGCATTGATTGAGATTAGAATGATTGCATGTGGTTAATCACATTCCATACGGGGTCCAAAGATCCCATCGACCTCAAGAAAAGCGTTTTTGGCTCCTGACTGGAAGGAGAAGATACGTTAGCATAAATAAATGTGTCCGGCCCATTTACACTATTTCAGGCCAGACCACTAGTCCTGCGTGTCTCATTATGTATGTCTTGCCACTGTGTGAGTTTCACTGAGGAAAAAACTTCACCGCCACCCCATAACACTGCAGTGGAGTCAAGTGACCATGATTCTAGCTCATCTTTTAACCAGAATCTGTTGTGTGCCTGGTGTGAGGCCGCTGCACTGTCAAGGATGACACATACACACCAGTAGTTTATTATTTGGTCATGATCTGACAACAACCACTTTCCACAGGCTTTTATTCACTGTCTGATGTGTATGTCAGGCTACATCAACTCTCCAACACCCACAGGGTTTTCTCTCATTCGCACCCTCCCTTGGGTATCTTACTTGGTAATGCCATGGGTGGTGCAACACCACATTCATCCTTTACTATGGAGATGAAAAACACAAGCAAGTAACATGACAAACCAGTTCTGAAACATCCACCAAAACTGAGCATGGCGGCAGAGAAAATCCACTGGGTTGCAGATGCATGGCCAGTATTCCACTGTGAAATTGAATTCTTGAAACTGTAGGATCCACTTCTCAATCCTTGGGGGTCAGTGATGTCAGACAAGCTCCGGATGGAATGTCCGCAATATGTCTGCAGACACTTGACACAGATAAGGAAGCTGATGCATTTTGCATGTCCTTCACTTTGTCCGGGTCTGAGCCGATACCTTTGTTAGAGAACCGGTACCCAAGGAAGCTGATGCCATTCTTCAGGAAGTTACCCTTTTCCTCACGACGGGTTAGGACACGTTCCATGATTCTGGTGAAGACAGCCCTGAGGCGAGTGAGTTGTTCTTCTAGTGCTGGGGTGTGTACCAGAATATCATGACTCACGTTCAGTACTCCCTGGAAGGCATGCAGGACGCTTTTGATGATGTGTTGGAATACGTTCGCTGTGCTGGAGATTCTGATGTTCAGCTGGGTGTATCTTCAAACGCCAGCATGTGTTGAGAATCTGCTGATTGGATGGGAATGCAGGTGCAGAGATATATGAAGGTAGACAGACGATAGGTCCATCTTAGAGAACCACTTTAACCCTGTCAGTTCTCCAATGATGTCATCAATGGTTTGGGGTTAGATGACATTCTTGCTTGTTCTCTAGATTGGGTATCCTCAAGTCTATGCAGCTGCATATGGCTTCCAGTTGCTTGAGTTTCTTTGCCACAATGATGGGGTAGAGCTTTTCATGAGCTTGATGATGCCATATTTTTCTAAGAGCCTTAGTTCTCTTTTCACTGTGGGGTGGAGGTGGAAGGCTCTCCTTCGGTGTCGAATGCCACTCGGGTGATGGAGTCATTTATATATAGGCAGAATACTGGGCCTACAAGTCAACCCATGTTGTCAAAGAGAGGAGCATATTCTTCTAGGAGTCTGTGAGGTTGCAGGCATGCATGTTGAAGGCAAATTGTACTAAACTGAGTTCCTGGGTAGTAGAACATACCCTAGAGCTGCAGTGGTGAGCAGTTGCCGTAAGCATACACTTGAACTCTTGTGTGACGTAGGGCAGGATGGTTCGATAAACCGTGGTACACCTCACCAGCGATCAGTTAATGTAGGCACCTGTATTAATAAGGGCTTTTACTGGCCTTGCACATAAACGAGGCACGGGGCTGCTTGGTGGGTTGCTCAGAGCAGGTCCATTGTTTTTACTACATGTACAACTGCTGGGTCTTCATCATTCATGTTGATTTCTGCTTGTTCGGTTCGGAGTGGTTCTAAAGCACTCACATTTTTATTTGGCAGTGCAGGTCATTATTTCAGAGAGGAGCAGCATACCTTTGAGAAGGGGTTAGGCTTGCCACAGGCACTGCAGGACGTTTCTCAGGCATGGCAGTTGCCTGATTTGGGGTAGTGACCACTGCACCAACCACATGTGGAACCAGCTGGTTTCAGTTTGGCAGACTCTGGCTTCAGTTTGTGCCCTTCCTTGCAGACTGCATTTACAGGTTCTTCCATAATGGGCGATGGCTGGTGTGGCTCCATGTGGGCAGCATGGGCTTTGGAGAGCTACTTAGAGTGCCCTATGGTCAGGATATCATTCATGGATATATTGGGTTCTTGGAGGATGCACAGTGGTGCTCCCTTGGATGAACTGGACGCTCACTTCATCTTCTTTATCAGGAAGTGTGCACATGCTGGCGAGTTCTTTTAGGAGGCTGCTGTATACATTGACAGACTCAACTGGCCTGCTACCATGCTTGGCGAAGAAGTGAAAGTTTGTAGTTAGGCTTGGCGAATGGCTCAAAGTATGACACAATGTTTTTTTTTCAGGGTGGAGAAGGAGCGTGGAGTCCCAGCTTCACTGACTGTCTTTGAGATCTTGTGGATGAGGAAAGCTTCTTTCTGGTCATCCACCATCTCAGCAGCTCCAAAGTAGGTTTCTTGGCATTTGACTCACACTTTCCAGTGAGTAGCCTGCGATGGTAGGAGGCCCTTGACTGTGCTGGGCTCTATGGCAGGGATGGATGACATTGTGGTGTGACGTGAGGTGGCTGGCCATGTACAGAATGAAAGTTGCTCAGTCCACAGAATTCTGGACAGACTTAAGCAGTTGTGGCAAAAAGGTGCTCTTGTTCAGTGCATCTTAATGGGCAATGAGTGTGGTCACCATGTGGGGTGTTGGCTTGAGAGCTTGGAGCGAATAGGTGCCTTTCCCTGGTAATTTCAGGGATGGGTCGTGTAGGAGGCTGGCCTGGCTTGTAGTGGGTACCAAGGGGTACTTACCCTCTGCACCAGGTCCAGTTATCCCTTATTAGTGTAGAAGAGGTGTCTAGCAGCTTAGGCTGATAGAAAAGGTAGCTTAGCAGAGCAGCTTAGGCTGAACTAGGAGACGTGTGAAGCTCCTACTATACCACTGGTGACATATGCACAATATCATAAGAAAACATAATTCACAGATATACTAAAAATAAAGGTACTTTATTTTTATGACAATATGCCAAAAGTATCTCAGTGAGTACCCTCAGTATGAGGATAGCAAATATACACAAGATATATGTACACAATACCAAAATTATGCAGTAATAGCAATAGAAAGCAATGCAAGCAATGTATAGTCACAATAGATTGCTATGAGAGCACATAGGTATAGGGGCAACACAAACCATATACTCCAAAAGTGGAATGCGAATCACGTATGGACCCCAAACCTATGTGAGCTTTTAGAGGGTCGCTGGGACTGTAAGAAAACAGTGAGGGTTAGAAAAATAGCCCACCCCAAGACCCTGAAAAGTAGGTGTAAAGTGCACCTAAGTTCCCCAGAGAGCACAGAAGTCGTGATAGGGGATTTCTGCAAGGAAGACCAACACCAGCAATGCAACAACGATGTATTTCCAGACGAGAGTATCTGTGGAACAAGGGGACCAAGGCCAAGAGTCACGATCAAGTCGGGAGTGGTCAGATGCCCAGGAAATGCCAGCTGTGGGTGCAAAGAAGCTGCCACCAGATGGTAGAAGCTGTGGATTCTGCAAGAACGAAGAAGGCTGGAAACTTCCCCTTTGGAGGATGGATGTCCCACATCGTGTAGAAGCTTTCAGAGGTGTTTTCGTGCAGAAAGACCGCAAACAAGCCTTGCTAGCTGCAAGGGTTGCGGTTAGGGTTTTTGGATGCTGCTGTGGCCCAGGAGGGACCAGGATGTCGCTAATTGCGTGAGGAGACAGAGGGGCCACCCAGCAAGACAAGGAGCCCACTCAGAAGCAAGCAGCACCCGTAGAAGTGCCAGAACAGGTACTACAAAGTGGAGTGAACCAGAGCTCACCCAAAGTCACAAAGGAGGGTCCCAAGATGCCGGAGGACAACTCAGGAGGTCGTGCACTGCAGGTTAGAGTGACGGGGACCCAGGCTTGGAAGTGCACAGAGGACATCCTGGAAGAGTGCACAGGAGCCGGAGCAGCTGCAAATCACGCGGTTCTCCGCAAAGCAATCTAGCGTGGGGAGGCAAGGACTTACCTCCACCAAACTTGGACTGAAGAGTCACTGGACTGTGGGAGTCACTTGGACAGAGTTGCTGAGTTCAAGGGACCTCGCTTGTTGTGCTGAGAGGAGACCCAGAGGACCAGTTATGCAGTTCTTTGGTGCCTGCGGTTGCAGGGGGAAGATTCTGTCGACCCACGGAAGATTTCTTCGGAGCTTCTAGTGCAGAGAGGAGGCAGACTACCCCCACAGCATGCACCACCAGGAAAACAGTCGAGAAGGCGGCAGGATCAGCGTTACAAGGTCGCAGTAGTCGTCTTTGCTACTTTATTGCAGTTTTGCAGGCTTCCAGCGCGGTCAGCAGTCGATTCCTTGGCAGAAGGTGAAGAGAGAGCTGCAGAGGAACTCTGATGAGCTCTTGCATTCGTTATCTAAAGAATTCCCCAAAGCAGAGACCCTAAATAGCCAGAAAAGGAGGTTTGGCTACCTAGGAGAGAGGATAGGCTAGCAACACCTGGATGAGCCTATCAGAAGGAGTCTCTGATGTCACCTGCTGGCCCTGGCCACTCAGAGCAGTCCAGTGTGCCAGCAGCACCTCTGTTTCCAAGATGGCAGAGGTCTGGAGCACACTGGAGGAGCTCTGGGCACCTCCCAGGGGAGGTGCAGGTCAGGGGAGTGGTCACTCCCCTTTCCTTTGTCCAGTTTCGTGCCAGAGCAGGGCTGGGGGATCCCTGAACCGGTGTAGACTGGCTTATGCAGAAATGGGCACCATCTGTGCCCATGAAAGCATTTCCAGAGGCTGGGGGAGGCTACTCCTCCCCAGCCCTAACACCTTTTTCAAAAGGGAGAGGGTGTAACACCCTCTCTCTGAGGAAGTCCTTTGTTCTGCCTTCCTGGGCCAAGCCTGGCTGGACCCCAGGAGGGCAGAAACCTGTCTGAGGGGTTGGCAGCAGCAGCAGCTGCAGTGAAACCCCGGGAAAGGTAGTTTGGCGATACCCGGGTCAGTGCTAGAGACCCGTGGGATCATGGGATTGTCTCACCAATGCCAGGATGGCATTGGGGGGGCAATTCCATGATCTTAGACATGTTACATGGCCATATTCAGAGTTACCATTGTGCAGCTATACATAGGTAGTGACCTATGTATAGTGCATGCGTGTAATGGTGTCCCCGCACTCACAAAGTCTGGGGAATTTGCCCTGAACAATGTGGGGGCACCTTGGCTAGTGCCAGGGTGCCCACACACTAAGTAACTTAGCACCCAACCTTTACCAGGTAAAGGTTAGACATATAGGTGACTTATAAGTTACTTAAGTGCAGTGGTAAATGGCTGTGAAATAACGTGGAGTCCCATTTTATTAAGTGTACGTTTTTCTTTCATTGACCTTATGGTACATCAAGAGCTGGAAATTGGGAACCAAGACAGACACCATTGGTTAACTGTTCATTCACATGAGAACTATCAGAACTATCATGAGTCATGGGAAGATGTTGTAATGTAACAAGTGAAGTACAGAATTGCTAGTTATTGCTGGTGTCACATGTAAGGATAGATGACTTCACCCAGACCTGGAAATCTTCATTGTTATTGCAAATTCAACTTATGTTCCTATTTTCATTGGATATTGTCCTTTGTGAATAATGGGGATTCATCAAACTGACCAATCAAGCTATGTGTGTATTTTCTAATCAAGGATGGACTCAGTTTCAGAGCAGAGACCCTTTGAATCTTGAAATGTTAATCTGTCCCCTTGGTCCTTTCCTGATTTCCATGTGCAGCCCATTTTCTACACTATCCCCCGATGGTGCGTCTAACGGACTTTTGTTGATGTTCTAATTCTTTGCTGATGAATCTGAATTGTATGCTGATCCCAGGACAGGTATAATCAAATGTAAATCTAATTGTCACTTTGCCTTGTTTTTCTAATTAGAGTTAACATGCGGACACCTGCCTATATTATTTTTATAGTTAGACTAACTTAGACCGAGATAGACGACTTTTCCTATGCTTGTCCTAAATTGCAATAGTAGTAGGTTAACTCTAAATTGCCCACCCAATTTCGATATATTGATTTGTGAATTTAACTTGACTAAGGTCATCACCAAATGATTTTAAATCTCATTCTGTGGCACAAATCGTTTATTTTCTATATTGTGTGATTATTTTGGAATTCTTAATGTTGTTGACATTGGCTAGATTAAACTTGTTTCATAGATTTGGTCAGCCTATGGTTTTCCTTTATTTGTATAAGTTGATCCTGCGCACATTTTACATTATTTTGGCTCTTTGGTCATAATAAAGCTTTAAACTTTTCACAGATTGGAGATTTTTCCATGGCCACTTTAGTTATTGTGTTGAAATGTATTGTTGCATTGATTGAGATTAGAATGATTGCATGTGGTTAATCACATTCCATACTGGGTCCAAAGATCCCATCGACCTCAAGAAAAGCGTTTTTGGCTCCTGACTGGAAGGAGAAGATACGTTAGCATAAATAAATGTGTCCGGCCCATTTACACTATTTCAGGCTAGACCACTAGTCCTGCGTGTCTCATTATATATGTCTTGCCACTGTGTGAGTTTCACTGAGGAAAAAACTTCACCGCCACCCCATAACACTGCAGTGGAGTCAAGTGACCATGATTCTAGCTCATCTTTTAACCAGAATCTGTTGTGTGCCTGGTGTGAGGCCGCTGCACTGTCAAGGATGACACATACACACCAGTAGTTTATTATTTGGTCATGATCTGACAACACCCACTTTCCACAGGCTTTTATTCACTGTCTGATGTGTATGGCAGGCTACATCAACTCTCCAACACCCACAGGGTTTTCTCTCATTCGCACCCTCCCTTGGGTATCTTACTTGGTAATGCCATGGGTGGTGCAACACCACATTCATCCTTTACTATGGAGATGAAAAACACAAGCAAGTATCATGACAAACCAGTTCTGAAACATCCACCAAAACTGAGCATGGCGGCAGAGGAAATCCACTGGGTTGCAGATGCATGGCCAGTATTCCACTGTGAAATTGAATTCTTGAAACTGTAGGATCCACTTCTCAATCCTTGGGGGTCAGTGATGTCAGACAAGCTCCGGATGGAATGTCCGCAATATGTCTGCAGACACTTGACACAGAGAAGGAAGCTGGTGCATTTTGGATGTCCTTCACTTTGTCCGTGTCTGAGCCGATACCTTTGTTAGAGAACCGGTACCCAAGGAAGCTGATGTCATTCTTCAGGAAGTTACCCTTTTCCTTACGACGGGTTAGGACACGTTCCATTATTCTGGTGAAGACAGCCCTGAGGCGAGTGAATTGTTCTTCTAGTGCTGGGGTGTGTACCAGAATATCATGACTCACGTTCAGTACTCCCTGGAAGGCATGCAGGACACTTTTGATGATGTGTTGGAATACGTTCGCTGTGCTGGAGATTCTGAAGTTCAGCTGGGTGTATCTTCAAACGCCAGCATGTGTTGAGAATCTGCTGATTGGATGGGAATCCAGGTGCAGAGATATATGAAGGTAGACAGACGATAGGTCCATCTTAGAGAACCACTTTAACCCTGTCAGTTCTCCAATGATGTCATCAATGGTTTGGGGTTAGATGACATTCTTGCTTGTTCTCTAGATTGGGTATCCTCAGGTCTATGCAGCTGCATATGGCTTCCAGTTGCTTGAGTTTCTTTGCCACAATGATGGGGTAGAGCTTTTCATGAGCTTGATGATGCCATATTTTTCTAAGAGCCTTAGTTCTCTTTTCACTGTGGGGTGGAGGTGGAAGCCCATAGGGATCTCCTGGAACCCCAATACCCTGGGTACCTCAGTACCATATACTAGGGAATTATAAGGGTGTTCTAGTATGCCAATGTAAATTGGTGAAATTGGTCACTAGCCTGTTAGTGACAATTTGGAAAGAAATGAGAGAGCATAACCACTGAGGTTCTGGATAGCAGAGCCTCAGTGAAACAGTTAGTCATAACACAGGTAACACATACAGGGCACACTTATGAGCACTGGGGCCCTGGCTGGCAGGGTCCCAGTGACACATACACTAAAATAACATATATACAGTGAAATATGGGGGTAACATGCCAGGCAAGATGGTACTTTCCTACAGGTCGCTATAGCTGGTGAAGGTTCTGTGCCTGAGAATGCATGTTTCCTATAGAATGGCCGCATCAGGTAGCCTTCTGGTTTAGTTGAGCAGGCCCAGGATGCAGTCCAGCACATCACAGTAGTGGCAGGTGGACTGCCAAACAAAGATTGCAGGCCCAGTATCAGGTGCAGTTGGAGGCACTATAAGCGCTTTGGTAGGCAGCAGAGAGGCATAGAGGCTTTGGCTGGGAGTTGCTTCAGGGCCAACTGAGGTCACTGACATGAAGGTGGTGTAGAGGCAGCTGGGCAGGGACAGCACATTGGCATGCACTCTGATGTATGGGGAGCGGGCGCTGGGCAGGAGGGAGTCGTCCTTTGACTTCTTCTGCTCTGATGCAGAAGGAACAGGTAGGGAGGGTAGCCGTCAGCCCTTCTAAGCTGGTACAGGGGTGTGGGGCCTTACAGGAAGGCATGTGCACTCACCAGCGGTTAACAGAAGCAGCGGCCGCTGATGGCAGTGCTACCCATTGTGAGAGGCAGATGATTGTGCTCAAGTGGGCGATGTGCAGCAGGCCTCTGGGAGCGTGAGCCAGACAGCTGTCTGCCCACTTGCCACCAGTGTAAAGTGAGTTTTGTCAGGCAGCTGCATAGTCAAGGACTACACACACACAAATAGTTTATGTGGCCGTGAACTAACCTCACCCTTTTTTAATTGGCTTTTATTAACTGCCTGATGCGTACGTCAGGCACCATCAACTATCATACTCCCACGTGGTTTTCTCCCAGTCCCCCCCATTTGTGTGTCTCACTTGATGTTGAAATAGGTGGTGCAACACTACAGCATCTTTAGCGTGTTAAACACATCACTATGGAAGCAGAAGACACTGTTGCTTCCTTCCATTAAAACTGTTCAGATGTTTCCTGTTATTCAGATTGGGGTATTTTCTAGCGGCAGTTGTGACTCTTCAATGGTAGTGCAGTGTTAATATTCCTGCTGCAGATCACAGAACAGTGTTTGATGTGCCTAGCTCAGTGGAATACTGCTTTTGCAACAGAACTCCTTTTGTTATGTGCAGTTCATAAATTACAATCATAATCTAGCACAGTTAGCTATGAACTGCCAACAAAGAACTGCATGAAAACTGCATGGTACAGGTTAGAAAGTTATGCTTTTTCCCAGTCTTCGATTGTCCCAATTTTGCTAAAGAGGGTTTGTTTGGGTAGAAATAAGTTGTTATTAATAAAGGTAACACTAACCACTGTGTTACTTTCTGAATTCTGAGTTTATGCTTGCCCAGACAAGAACCCTTAAAAAATGCCTACCAGTATGGATGACGTGAATCCTACACCTTGTAGTCCCCTTGGTCAAAATTATCTAAACACTGATTTACACATGTATGATATACTGTCTGTGTATATGTGTATGATGTAAATTGCTCCAACACACTACGCTAGTAAGAGAGGCGTTATAAACAAATGAAATGCATGTGAGAAAGGGGCTATCGAGAGATGAGAGGCACTGTTAGAGGGTGATGGTGAGGGAATAATTGAAGATGCCAATAAAGATTGCATATGGCTTCCAGTTGCTTGAGTTTCTTTGCCACAATGATGGGGTAGAGCTTTTCATGAGCTTGATGATGCCATATTTTTCTAAGAGCCTTAGTTCTCTTTTCACTGTGGGGTGGAGGTGGAAGGCTCTCCTTCGGTGTTGAATGCCACTCGGGTGATGGAGTCATTTATATATAGGCAGAATGCTGGGCCTACAAGTCAACCCATGTTGTCAAAGAGAGGAGCATATTCTTCTAGGAGTCTGTTGAGGTTGCAGGCATGCATGTTGAAGGCAAATTGTACTAAACTGAGTTCCTGGGTAGTAGAACATACCCTAGAGCTGCAGTGGTGAGCAGTTGCCGTAAGCATACACTTGAACTCTTGTGTGACGTAGGGCAGGATGGTTCGATAAACCGTGGTACACCTCACCAGCGATCAGTTAATGTAGGCACCTGTATTAATAAGGGCTTTTACTGGCCTTGCACATAAACGAGGCACGGGGCTGCTTGGTGGGTTGCTCAGAGCAGGTCCATTGTTTTTACTACATGTACAACTGCTGGGTCTTCATCATTCATATTGATTTCTGCTTGTTTGGTTCGGAGTGGTTCTAAAGCACTCACATTTTTCTTTGGCAGTGCAGGTTATTATTTCAGAGAGGAGCAGCATACCTTTGAGAAGGGGTTAGGCTTGCCACAGGCACTGCAGGACGTTTCTCAGGCATGGCAGTTGCCTGATTTGGGGTAGTGACCACTGCACCAACCACATGTGGAACCAGCTGGTTTCAGTTTGGCAGACTCTAGCTTCAGTTTGTGCCCTTCCTTGCAGACTGCATTTACAGGTTCTTCCATAATGGGCGATGGCTGGTGTGGCTCCATGTGGGCAGCATGGGCTTTGGAGAGCTACTTAGAGTGCCCTATGGTCAGGATATCATTCATGGATATATTGGGTTCTTGGAGGATGCACAGTGGTGCTCCCTTGGATGAACTGGACGCTCACTTCATCTTCTTTATCAGGAAGTGTGCACATGCTGGCGAGTTCTTTTAGGAGGCTGTTGTATACATTGACAGACTCAACTGGCCTGCTACCATGCTTGGCGAAGAAGTGAAAGTTTGTAGTTAGGCTTGGCGAATGGCTCAAAGTATGACACAATGTTTTTTTTTCAGGGTGGAGAAGGAGCGTGGAGTCCCAGCTTCACTGACTGTCTTTGAGATCTTGTGGATGAGAAAAGCTTCTTTCTGGTCATCCACCATCTCAGCAGCTCCAAAGTAGGTTTCTTGGCATTTGACTCACACTTTCCAGTGAGTAGCCTGCGATGGTAGGAGGCCCTTGACTGTGCTGGGCTCTATGGCAGGGATGGATGACATTGTGGTGTGACGTGAGGTGGCTGGCCATGTACAGAATGAAAGTTGCTCAGTCCACAGAATTCTGGACAGACTTAAGCAGTTGTGGCAAAAAGGTGCTCTTGTTCAGTGCATCTTAATGGGCAATGAGTGTGGTCACCATGTGGGGTGTTGGCTTGAGAGCTTGGAGCGAATAGGTGCCTTTCCCTGGTAATTTCAGGGATGGGTCGTGTAGGAGGCTGGCCTGGCTTGTAGTGGGTACCAAGGGGTACTTACACTCTGTACCAGGTCCAGTTATCCCTTATTAGTGTAGAAGAGGTGTCTAGCAGCTTAGGCTGATAGAAAAGGTAGCTTAGCAGAGCAGATTAGGCTGAACTAGGAGATGTGTGAAGCTCCTGCTATACCACTGGTGTCATATGCACAATATCATAAGAAAACACAATACACAGATATACTAAAAATAAAGGTACTTTATTTTTATGACAATATGCCAAAAGTATCTCAGTGAGTACCCTCAGTATGAGGATAGCAAATATACACAAGATATATGTACACAATACCAAAATTATGCAGTAATAGCAATAGAAAGCAATGCAAGCAATGTATAGTCACAATAGATTGCTATGAGAGCACATAGGTATAGGGGCAACACAAACCATATACTCCAAAAGTGGA
This sequence comes from Pleurodeles waltl, assembly GCF_031143425.1. NCBI lineage: Eukaryota > Metazoa > Chordata > Amphibia > Caudata > Salamandridae > Pleurodeles > Pleurodeles waltl. Next base: position 1,258,814,195 of record NC_090440.1, on the reverse strand, counting down.
ATGCGAATCACGTATGGACCCCAAACCTATGTGAGCTTTTAGAGGGTCGCTGGGACTGTAAGAAAACAGTGAGGGTTAGAAAAATAGCCCACCCCAAGACCCTGAAAAGTAGGTGTAAAGTGCACCTAAGTTCCCCAGAGAGCACAGAAGTCGTGATAGGGGAATTCTGCAAGGAAGACCAGCAATGCAACAACGATGGATTTCCAGACGAGAGTACCTGGGGAACAAGGGGACCAAGTCCAAGAGTCACGATCAAGTCGGGAGTGGTCAGATGCCCAGGAAATACCAGCTGTGGGTGCAAAGAAGCTGCCACCAGATGGTAGAAGCTGTGGATTCTGCAAGAACGAAGAAGGCTAGAAACTTCCCCTTTGGAGGATGGATGTCCCACATCGTGTAAAAGCTTGCAGAGGTGTTTTCGTGCAGAAAGACCGCAAACAAGACTTGTTAGCTGCAAGGGTCGCGGTTAGGGTTTTTGGCTGCTGCTGTGGCCCAGGAGGGACCAGGATGTCACCAATTGCCTGAAGAGACAGAGGGGGCGCTCAGCAAGACAAGGAGCCCACTCAGAAGCAAGCAGCACCCGCACAAATGCCAGAACAGGCACTACGAAGTGGAGTGAACTGCAGCTCACCCGAAGTCACAAAGGAGGGTCCCACGACGCCGGAAGACAACTCAGGAGGTCGTGCACTGCAGGTTAGAGTGCCGGAGACCCAGGCTTGGTTGTGCACAAAGGAAATCCTGGAAGAGTGCACAGGAGCCGGAGCAGCTGCAAATCACAATGTTCACAGCAATGCAGTCTAGCATGGGGAGGCAAGGACTTACCTCCACCAAACTTGGACTGAAGAGTCACTGGACTGTGGGAGTCACTTGGACAGAGTTGCTGAGTTCAAGGGACCTCGCTCGTCGTGCTGAGAGGAGACCCAGAGGACCGGTGATGCAGTTCTTTGGTGCCTGCGGTTGCAGGGGGAAGATTCCGTCGACCCACGGGAGATTTCTTCGGAGCTTCTAGTGCATAGAGGAGGCAGACTACCCCCACAGCATGCACCACCAGGAAAACAGTCGAGAAGGCGGCAGGATCAGCGTTACAAGGTCGCAGTATTCATCTTTGCTACTTTGTTGCAGTTTTGCAGGCTTCCAGCACGGTCAGCAGTCGATTCCTTGGCAGAAGGTGAAGAGAGAGATGCAGAGGAACTCGGATGAGCTCTTGCATTCGTTATCTAAAGAATTCCCCAAAGCAGAGACCCTAAATAGCCAGAAAAGGAGGTTTGGCTACCTAGGAGAGAGGATAGGCTAGCAACACCTGGAGGAGCCTATCAGAGGGAGTCTCTGACGTCACCTGCTGGCCCTGGCCACTCAGAGCAGTCCAGTGTGCCAGCAGCACCTCTGTTTCCAAGATGGCAGAGGTCTGGAGCACACTGGAGGAGCTCTGGGCACCTCCCAGGGGAGGTGCAGGTCAGGGGAGTGGTCACTCCCCTTTCCTTTGTCCAGTTTCGCGCCAGAGCAGGGCCGGGGGATCCCTTAACCGGTGTAGACTGGCTTATGCAGAAATGGGCACCATCTGTGCCCATGAAAGCATTTCCAGAGGCTGGGGGAGGCTACTCCTCCCCAGCCCTAACACCTTTTTCCAAAGGGAGAGGGTGTAACACCCTCTCTCTGAGGAAGTCCTTTGTTCTGCCTTCCTGGGCCAAGCCTGGCTGGACCCCAGGAGGGCAGAAACCTGTATGAGGGGTTGGCAGCAGCAGCAGCTGCAGTGAAACCCCGGGAAAGGTAGTTTGGCAGTACCCGGGTCTGTGCTAGAGACCCGTGGGATCATGGGATTGTCTCACCAATGCCAGGATGGCATTGGGGGGGCAATTCCATGATCTTAGACATGTTACATGGCCATATTCAGAGTTACCATTGTGAAGCTATACATAGGTAGTGACCTATGTATAGTGCATGCGTGTAATGGTGTCCCCGCACTCACAAAGTCCTGGGAATTTGCCCTGAACAATGTGGGGGCACCTTGGCTAGTGCCAGGGTGCCCCCACACTGAGTAACTCAGCACCCAATCTTTACCAGGTAAAGGTTTGACATATAGGTGACTTATAAGTTACTTAAGTGCAGTGGTAAATGGCTGTGAAATAACGTGGACGTTATTTCACTCAGGCTGCAGTGGCAGGCCTGTGTAAGAATTGTCAGACCTCCCTATGGGTGGCAAAAGAAATGCTGCAGCCCATAGGGATCTCCTGGAACCCCAATACCCTGGGTACCTCAGTACCATATACTAGGGAATTATAAGGGTGTTCCAGAATGCCAATGTAAATTGGTGAAATTGGTCACTAGCCTGTTAGTGACAATTTGGAAAGAAATGAGAGAGCATAACCACTGAGGTTCTGGATAGCAGAGCCTCAGTGAAACAGTTAGTCATAACACAGGTAACACATACAGGGCACACTTATGAGCACTGGGGCCCTGGCTGGCAGGGTCCCAGTGACACATACACTAAAATAACATATATACAGTGAAATATGGGGGTAACATGCCAGGCAAGATGGTACTTTCCTACAGGTCGCTATAGCTGGTGAAGGTTCTGTGCCTGAGAATGCATGTTTCCTATAGAATGGCCGCATCAGGTAGCCTTCTGGTTTAGTTGAGCAGGCCCAGGATGCAGTCCAGCACATCACAGTAGTGGCAGGTGGACTGCCAAACAAAGATTGCAGGCCCAGTATCAGGTGCAGTTGGAGGCACTATAAGCGCTTTGGTAGGCAGCAGAGAGGCATAGAGGCTTTGGCTGGGAGTTGCTTCAGGGCCAACTGAGGTCACTGACATGAAGGTGGTATAGAGGCAGCTGGGCAGGGACAGCACATTGGCATGCACTCTGATGTATGGGGAGCGGGCGCTGGGCAGGAGGGAGTCGTCCTTTGACTTCTTCTGCTCTGATGCAGAAGGAACAGGTAGGGAGGGTAGCCGTCAGCCCTTCTAAGCTGGTACAGGGGTGTGGGGCCTTACAGGAAGGCATGTGCACTCACCAGTGGTTAACAGAAGCAGCGGCCGCTGATGGCAGTGCTACCCATTGTGAGAGGCAGGTGATTGTGCTCAAGTGGGCGATGTGCAGCAGGCCTCTGGGAGCGTGAGCCAGACAGCTGTCTGCCCACTTGCCACCAGTGTAAAGTGAGTTTTGTCAGGCAGCTGCATAGTCAAGGACTACACACACACAAATAGTTTATGTGGCAGTGAACTAACCTCACCCTTTTTTAATTGGCTTTTATTAACTGCCTGATGCGTACGTCAGGCACCATCAACTATCATACTCCCACGTGGTTTTCTCCCAGTCCCCCCCATTTGTGTGTCTCACTTGATGTTGAAATAGGTGGTGCAACACTACAGCATCTTTAGCGTGTTAAACACATCACTATGGAAGCAGAAGACACTGTTGCTTCCTTCCATTAAAACTGTTCAGATGTTTCCTGTTATTCAGATTGGGGTATTTTCTAGCGGCAGTTGTGACTCTTCAATGGTAGTGCAGTGTTAATATTCCTGCTGCAGATCACAGAACAGTGTTTGATGTGCCTAGCTCAGTGGAATACTGCTTTTGCAACATAACTCCTTTTGTTATGTGCAGTTCATAAATTACAATCATAATCTAGCACAGTTAGCTATGAACTGCCAACAAAGAACTGCATGAAAACTGCATGGTACAGGTTAGAAAGTTATGCTTTTTCCCAGTCTTCGATTGTCCCAATTTTGCTAAAGAGGGTTTGTTTGGGTAGAAATAAGTTGTTATTAATAAAGGTAACACTAACCACTGTGTTACTTTCTGAATTCTGAGTTTATGCTTGCCCAGACAAGAACCCTTAAAAAATGCCTACCAGTATGGATGACGTAAATCCTACACCTTGTAGTCCCCTTGGTCAAAATTATCTAAACACTGATTTACACATGTATGATATACTGTCTGTGTATATGTGTATGATGTAAATTGCTCCAACACACTACGCTAGTAAGAGAGGCGTTATAAACAAATGAAATGCATGTGAGAAAGGGGCTATCGAGAGATGAGAGGCACTGTTAGAGGGTGATGGTGAGGGAATAATTGAAGATGCCAATAAAGATTGCTGCATCCCGGTGCACACCAAGGTCATCATTTACTTTGGTTTAAAAACAAATACAACTGAATATATAATGAAAAAAATGTGCTGTAGAATGCACTGCTTTGCCATTTTTTCCCAAATTTTCTTTGGTCAGGGGAGAACCCCACAACGCCCATCAAAGTGGTCAGGCTCGCCTGCTATGCACCCTATGGTGGTTGGTCTGACAAGATTTGCCAGAGCTGCTTTGGGTTCCAAGTCCGGCCCTGTTATCAGCATTTTGTAACTGGTTTTCTGCCAAAAATAAAAAATACTCATGTGGCAATCTTTTGTTTATGTTTTGTTTCTTGGTATTCAATTTTAATGAAAGAACCCCAGTATTATGGTTGATTTTCCAAAACCAGTTTCACTTATATTCATTACTGTTTTGTTCACTTTAACTGTTGCATGTTCTCTGTGCATGCAACAGCATTTTTACTTGTAAGAACAAATGTTTTATAGAAATAATTGCTGATTAAGTTGAATGAAACTTATCTGAGTGAGCATAATTCGGTTGTGCCACCATGATTTTTACAGCAAAATAAAGGAGTGCTTATTTTCCTATGTAAACTTGGGAAGTGATTTTCCTAATAATGTGATGCACTGAAATGCATACGAGTAAAAGGCACAATTAATATGACTTTATGTCACCGCTTTTATTCATCTTACGCATGTATGTTTATTCTGTAGTATTTTCAAAATGTTATTTCAGAATCATTTTATACAGTATTCATGAAGTTTATGATAAATGTGTGAAAAATCATTCATTTAAACTGAAGTATATTCAGGTTCGATTTAAGCTTGGCCAGAGTAGAGGCCTGAGTTCTTTGTGTTTTAACCTTTGATGTGAAAGCTTGTTTATTACAATTTTCCTAAAGCTGCAGGTGTCAGTATAAGAATTTGAGTTAATAGAGAGCCCATTATAAGGGAAGATTAGAAGGCCCATAGAAATGTTTTGTAAAGGGCAGAAGGAGTATACTGAGGGGCATATTTATAGTCCGTTTGCGCCGGAATTGCGTCGTTTTTTTTTACGCAATTCCGACGCAAAAGTAACTCCATATTTATACTTTGGCGTTAGACGCGTCTAGCGCCAAAGTCCATGGAGTTTGCGTGCTTTTTTAGCATGGACACCTACTTTGCGTTAATTATATGCAAGGTAGGCGTTCCCGTCTAAAAAAGTGACTCCGCGGCATGTGCGCCGCATTTACACTCCCGGGCAAAATTCACGCCCGAGAGTGGGCGGGGCAAAAAAAATGACGTACGGCCGCTTTTGCGCCGTTTTTTAGCGCCTGGAAAAGGCAGGCGTTAAGGGACCTGTGGGCTCGGAAGGAGCCCAGAGGTGCCTTCCCATGCCCCCAGGGACACCCCCTGTCACCCTTGCCCACCCCAGGAGGACACCCAAGGCTGGAGGGACCCATCCCAGGGACAATAAGGTAAGTTCTGGTAAGTATATATATATTTTTTTTTTTGTGGCATAGGGGGGCCTGATTCGTGCCCCCCTACATGCCACTATGCCCAATGACCATGCCCAGGGGACAGAAGTCCCCTGGGCATGGCCATTGGGCAAGGGGGCATGACTCCTGTCTTTGCTAAGACAGGAGTCATTTCAATGGGGGTTGGGAGTCGAAAAAAATGGCGCAAATCGGGTTGAGGCGAAAAATTTGCCTCAGCCTGACTTGCCCCATTTTTTCACTCCCAAGCTCCATATCCCCCTACGCCAGCGCTGCCTGGTGTACGTCGTTTTTTTCAAAGCACACCAGGCAGCGCCGGCGGCTAACGCCGGCTAACGTCATTGCTTAAATACGGCGCCCGCATGGCGCTTCAGAATGGCGTTAGCCGGCGCTAATTTTTTTGACGCAAAACTGCGTTAGCGCAGTTTTGCGTCAAAAAGTATAAATATGGGCCTGAGTTGGCAGCTGTAACTCTTCTGAAATTCCAAAGAGTAAGAGTGCACCAAGGTGGAATGCCGAATACTTCAGAAGGCTAAAGTGTCAATTAAAACTTGTGATTTTTTTATCTTGTTTTTTAGTTAGATGTTTTTGGCAACGATCTCACCCATGGAAGAATCAAGATTTAGGTGTGGTTTAGCTAGTGGTATTTTCCAGATTACCCCTGTCCTTTGCTGAGAGTGGACCTTTCTGAGGTACAGATCTCAGACTTTAATTTCTTTGTGGCTTTATGCTACTCTCACCTCTCTTGACTGAAACGTCCACAGATGTTCTGTATTCTGACCTTTTCTCTGAAATCCCTTTAATAGTTAAATAGCTAGGAATATAGAATTAATGGTTAGGCAGGAGCACTTGGATTTGGACTTGATGCATCAAATGTTTTTCCTTATTTTCTGCATTATCCTTTGAATTGCTGTTATTGTTTATGCTGATTAAATTCAATACTATGATTTTTAGAGTAATATATGTAAACTTGACTTTAAGTCTGAAATAAAGCCCTTTGAACTTTTTTTGGTTTCTGAGATTTAGGGGCATATTTATACTCTGTGCCGAATTAGCGTCATTTTTTAAAACTCTAATTTGGTGCAAAACTAACTCCATATTTATACTTTGCCGCTAGACCCGTCTAGCACCAAATTTATGGAGTTAAAGTCATTTTTTGGACGTGGAAACCTACCTTGTCTTATTGAGATGCAAGGTAGGCGTTCCCGTGCAAAAAAATGACTCTATGGCCTTAACGCCATATTTATACTCCTGTGCAAAAATGGTGCACGGGAGGGAGGAGGGGTCAAAAAATGGGGCAAAGCTTGCTTTGCCCCATTTTTTAACGCCTGGGTCAGGGCAGGCGTTAGGGTAACTGTGGTCCTATTTCCATGGTGGAACACCATGGAATAAGGCCACAGGTGCCGTCCCCAGGCCCCAGGGACACCCACACCGGAGGGACAGCGGAGGATGGGGGACCTCATCCCAGGTAATTATAGGTGAGAACAGGTAAGTATTTTATTTTTATTTTTAAATTGCCATGGGGGCCCTGAAATGGGCCCCAATACCTGCCTCAGGGTGCAATGGCCATGCCCAGGGGACTCTGGTCCCCTGTGCTGGCCATTGGGGTGGTGGGCATGACTCCTGTCTTTTCTAAGAGAGGAGTCATTTGGTATGGATAGTTTTGTGTCAGAAAATGACTCTAGGCAGGTTAGAGTCATTTTTTTTTACTCTAACCTGCCTAATGTAATTTTTTTGTGCAAAACCCCCTCCTTCCATACCGCCAGCCCCACCCGACTAACGTAATTTTTATTTTTTTACACCAGCCTACCATTTGCACCGGCTTGCACCATTCCATAAATATGGTGCCTGGCTGGTGCACAGAAATGGTGCAAACCGGTGCTAAACTTTTTGGTGCAAAACTGCATTACAGTAGGTTTGCCCCAAACAGTATAAATCAGGGCCTTAATGTGTGGCCCCAAGTTGCACTGTAATTTGTAGTGGGAAATTTAGCATATGTTTCCTCACCTCTCGGAACAGAGAAAGGAAACATTCATCAGACTTCAGATTTAGAAACAGAGTCCAGAGTTGGATCACATCTTTCTGATCAAATGATTGTTTTGTTCATTTTTCTGTACATACTGAATTGAATAATATCCATGTGAGAGTCTTTCTCCTTGATTCTCAATTTTAGTTGTCTATTTTCTCAATCAATTTTTGGACCCTTCCCCTGTTTTCGTCTACTATTACTACTACTACTAATACTGCAACTACTACGCGCATGTCAGTCAGCGCACTACCCTTAGAGACACAAGGGATGACGGGATATTAGTCTCAGGATTCTCCTTTCATACAAGACTGTACTCTGCTGCTCTTGCTTTCTCCAGTCTAATCACCATGGCATGCTGTCGTTGGTTCAATGAGAAAAAAATATATGGACACCGGAGCCACAGGGATTTTCTTTTTTTGTTTATTTTCTAGCTTGAATCAAGGTGACCTGTGGGAAGACATGTCTCAAGCAGCTTAGCAATGTGTGTAATTTAATTCATTCAGAGTGGGGAGCAACAGGAACCTGTTTGCCCCTCCATAGTTGGTGCCCCTAGTATATGCTATAAATGAATGGTGGGGGGAGAACACTGAGTGAAAGTTTCTTTCTTCTATTGTACATATTCAGATTTCAAACTTTTTTTTACTGATACTAGAAAAACAGTTGCAGATTAATATCAACATCCAGTTATGGCTCGAGAAGTAAATATGTCCACGTTGCTGAATATTCAATGCAAAAAAATTAAAACAGGACTGTTTTGCTGCCTGAAATATTCATTCTCTAAACAGTAAAATGTAAGGAGCTAAAATAATAACTTCACTAGTAGCAACATTGGGAAATAGGGGAGCATTACCAAGTCTGATAACACGATGTGTGAAATAGGCCGCTTTATTGAAAACAGGTACACCTAAGATGATAACCTAGGGATTTGCCTCACAAAACTAACTGCCTGATTATACATATACTTTACCTGTAACATGTCCCCACTCCTACCCTACACTCCCCTGATGCCCTATTGCAGTCCTGTAATTTCTTTGTCAAATTGAATGATTGTTGACTTAAAGGTTCCTTCCAGATTTTAGTAAGAGCAACTCTAACTAACATAACTTCCCGCCGAACATCTAACAACCTGACTCATCCAGCCGTGATCCAATCGACCAGTTTGTTTCACCCAACTGGAATGCTGCTTATAACAAGTCTAAACTTCTGAAAACATGTCAACTGCCACCCATAAAAAATTTTAACTGAATTTTTCTGCCACATCCCATTGAGTACCTCCTAATGTAAGCACAAGAGACTGCAAAGGATGTCCTTGATTTGAAATAAAGAGTTCCATGCCCATAAAGGACAAATGGACTACATTCCCCTGACGAACTCTGCATTCTTGAACCTTTGATCAGTGTGTCCCATTACTGTAATGCCCTTCTCAGCACAAAAAACCCTCATCTCCTGATTGATCTTCCCCCTTGCTCGCTCAAAAGTACCCGGTCTTCTTTCCCCACACCACTCCCTCTGGAGTACAAATGCCATCCAAATTATATGGTACCCTGACAGCTATCTCTGTATCTCGAGTAAATCCTTGATTACTTGCACACCTTTTTCACAAACCAAATTGTTTTAGCTTAAATGCGCTAATAGCAAAACCAGGCACCTGCCATTAACAATTGACTGGTTTAAAAAAAGATAACAGTTCTTGCCATCGCATCCCTCTTTTCCAATGCCACTGCACATTGATCAGGGATGTGTTGAGTCCCAAATTGGTTCTCTGTCTGCTGCTCTGATGGGCTTGTTTCTGCACCTATTTGATAAAGGAATGGCCCACCAGACAAACTGTCAGACCCTCACTCTCACGGCCCGGTACTGAACATGTAGAAACATAAACAACAAAAATAGCTAACTGGGCGCACTTAGCATGATCCCCCCCAGCGTGCACATACTGTTGAAAATAGTCAGAAACTCATCTTCCCACTCTCGTGATGTGTTCCCTACCCCATCCCTGCCTGTTCGCTTCTGTAGGCAGACCTATTCTAAAAAATGGGTACCAAACACAGAGCCATTCAAACCCAATGCAGTGGCTGCTTTTTGCAAAACAGACAGCAGCTGAAAAGATGTTATAGGATTGTTGTCCTCGCAAACAAATACCACTGTCCCCCCTTCTGGCCCATTAAGCTCAGCCCCAAAGCATCGGACAAAAATTCCTCTTGGGCAGGCACTCAATTGCACACTGCTGCCCCATCCCCTCTGATCAGTCTTTGATCTGCGTAGCCACACCCAGATTGAGCCCTCTGTCAACTGAAGTTCATTCCACAAGAGACATTGCACTTCCCTGCCCCCTAGCACGACACCCAAACCATTAATTTACTAAACAGAAATGTCATCTAGTTGCCCATATTTTGAGAGGCAGCGGGAGCTCATCGTCCATGGCCAGACCAAGGAACCTCTCCCACTGTGAACAAAACAATACATCTGCAATGTCATTGTCCACACTGGGAACATGCCTCGCTCTGAATGCTATATAATGTTGCAAACAGATCAGTTCAAAAACTCTTAGAAGCTGAACTGATCTGTTTGCAACCTGCACATCTCTGGCTGATTGCAGGTTGACCACAAGCACCACTGCCATTTTGTCAGCCCTAAACAGAACCTTCTTATGAGCCAATTCCTCTCCCTAAATAAACATTGCTATGACCAGGGGAAAGAACTCAAGTCATGTGATATTCCACCTGCCCCATTTCCAATCAAGGGGCCATTCCTCTGAACTCCATCAGGCTCTGCCAATGGAGGCCAAAACCCACCCCTCATGCTGCGTCATAAAAAAACTGTGCATTCCACTCAACCTCCTGCCAAGTCTTCAGAGGTTCTTTGTTAAATTCCCATAAAAAGACATGCCACATCCCGCGGCCATCCTTCACCCCCACCATCAGCTGTACATGATGATGGGGTAGTCGGCTGTCTGCCAGAGTCAATCCCAGTCACCTGCAAAACATCCTCCCTGCTCTCACGACCCTTCATGTGAAGTTCAAATGTCTCAACAAGACTTGCATGTCTCTGACTTTCACGTTTCCCCGCTCAGCATGTCATCCAAAAGCTTTGTCATAGCCACCTTTTTTTCTTTTGGAAGCAGAACCTCCACTGCCACTAAGTTGATTTAAATTTCTAAAAATGACAGAGAAGTACAGAGGCCAGCCATTTTTTCCAGCACCAAAGGGACACCCAACTCACCAATAATATCTTCCCCAACAGCAACTCGCATTGATTAGAAGCCGGTGCACCTACCATTAAGAAATCATCCAGGTAATGGGTGTGTATGCCCTGACCACATTGAATCTTTTCAAGAAAAAGTGCACAAGAGATGGAGCATCCCACTGGCAAGGCTTTATCCACGTACCAGCAACCCTCAAATTGGATGCCTAGTAATTCAAAGTTGTCCGGGTGCACCGACAACAAACAGAAAGCCAACTTAATGTCACTCTTAGCCATGAGGGCCCTCTGTCTGACTTCTTCCACCAAAGAGAATGCTATGTCCACTGATGAGCAATAAACTGACACTTGCTCTCCAAGATTGAAATCATTTACTGAATTTCCTTCAGGCCATGATAATTGCTGGATCCAGCAGAATTGCCCTTTCTACTCATTTGGCACAACACCGATCAGTGACACAATAACATTTTGCATCAGCTTGTCTGAAAAAGGGCCTGCCATGTGATCTTCCCATATTTCTTTATGAAACTTGTCCAATACCACTTGTTTGTGTGTCCCAACCGAGTTCAAATTGTCAGCCCATTGTCACCCTCTAGGTCCTGTATACCCCATCCTGAAATGAACAGTAAAACCCAACTGCAAAAGAGCTGCTTCCGCAGATTTGTCATATTGAGCCATTCAGGTTAACTTGTGTTGGAGTTCTTCCCCCAGGACCCTGGGAACCCCTGCCACCCTGTGCCTTATTAGAGGTGCTAAACTGCTGGCTCCCTGCAATATTTGGTTGGGATTGTCACCTACCCTCGGTCCCCCAGGTGCACTCCCCCATGCCTGCCAGAACACTTTGAGCATTCATGCCTGAACTTACAATATCCCTTTTTCAGATAACCTTGTTGAAGTCTCAGCAAGCCCAGGCTGTACTGTTCCCACTACTCTGTCCACTACCATGGCCTTTGGCTTGTAGCCCAACCACCCCCGGGTAGGACAACCTCAAAAGGGCTGATACATTATGGGTAACTCACTTGCCGTAAATACTGACTTGCCAAATTTTGCAGGCCCCATGGTGTGCTGCCAGAGATTGCCGTCTATTCCACCCCAATGTACATCCAGGTCAACTGCCATTCTAGCCCTAAACTCCTCGTGATATTGGACCTCTCTAGGGGCCAGATGTAGCAAAGGATTTGCGCCTCGCAAACGGCGAAAATCGCCGTTTGCGAGGTGCAAATGCCTCTTTGCTATGCAGAAATGCATATTGCGAGTCGGGACCGACTCGCAATATGCATTTCAGAATCGCAAATAGGAAGGGGTGCTCCCTTCCTATTTGGGATTCTGAGTGGTATGCAATACCATTTGCGACCGCCTACGCGGTCGCAAATGGTGTCGCAGTTACCATCCACTTCAAGTGGATGGTAACCCACTCGCAAATTGGAAGGGGTCCCCATGGGACCCCTTCCACTTTGTGAATGGACCCAAAACATTTTTTTCAGGGTAGGTAGTGGTCCAAGGGACCACTACCTGCCCTGAAAAAATACCGAAACTAAAGGTTTCTTTTTTTTTTTAAAGTGCAGCTCGTTTTCCTTTAAGGAAAACGGGCTACACTTAAAAAAAAAAAAACTGCTTTATTGAAAGCAGTCACGAACATGGAGGTCTGCTGACGACAGCAGGCCTCCATGTTTGCGAGTGCCTATACTCGCTATGGGGCCGCAATTTGCGACCCACCTCATGAATATTGATGAGGTGGGTCATTGCGACCCCATAGCGAGTCGCAGTCGGTGTCTGAGACACCGTACTGCATACCAATTTGCGAGTTGCAAATTGCGAGTCGCATGGACTCGCACTTTGCAACTCACAAATTTTTTATTTGCTACATCTGGCCCTAGGTATTTTTCACAATAGATGCTAGAAAAGATCAGAAATGCTGCTGTCCAATTTTTGATAGTGACCAAAACACGCGGCTGCTTCGCCAGTTTAAATTCTTCTTATTTGGAACCCTGTTTTTCCCTCAGCTCCTGATGTAGCAGCTTCAGCATTTCAATATACTCCCCCTTCCAATTATTTTCTTTTGTCGCCAACAAAAGGTGAGCCCCAAGAGGTTTAGAAATCCCCATGTGGGGGAGCTTCTTGATCTTCAGCTCTTTGCTCTCTAATGCTTCTTGTTTCCCAGCAGTGTCCCCAACTACCTACACCCCTTCCCCCACGTTCCCTACCACAGTTTTAGTGTTCGTCTGATTAGAAGTGTCCCTCACTTTGGCTGCCTGGTTTTAACCTTGGGAACCCTTTTCGTCTGTCCCCACCCCCATGCCCGCTATGTACACCCCTTTATGCAGACGGGCCTCCGCTCTGCCCAAAGTTTCCCTTGCTTCAACTGCCACTGAGACCATTTTACCATCATGGCTTCCTTGTCTTATCTCATCTGGCTTCAAGGTCTGCATTTTCCTGAGGGACATCACTGGCCACCATCTATACCACTGATCTTTCCATGCTTCAGTATGGCATCCTGTTCAGGGTCTGTGGTTCCCAAGCTGGCTGCCTGGATTCCAGACGAAATCAAATATCTAAAGCCCCACCTCTCTCGCCCACCATAGGGTCTCATATCTTCCTCCAGATACACGAGCACCACAAAAGAACAGAGTAGCACCCAGAAACAGAGGCCATCTTGGGAACCTATCACCCCCCTACAGTGCACATATTTAATGTGTTTAATTATTTGTTGCACAGTATTTGATTTGATCACTGTTATTCGCTGATGTGCCACAGATGTAGAGAGCTAGTGCGTTCTTTTCATGCAGGCGGGACCTGCTATTTTCTCCTTTAGGATTAACTCAAACTGGTAATGTCAGATGGAAGAGGAAAATGAGAGTATGTCATCATTTATGTGTGCATTGTAATAATTTGTTTACGTTTTTTCCTGTTAAAGTAATTACATCTATTTCTGTGGAGTCCCATAGGCCAGCCAAGTGTGTTTTGGACATAACTAGGTTTCCTGTAAGTGGTCATTTATGGGTTTCAGCTCGGATTCTGGGAAATAAAAGAGGCCAAATGGCTCTTTGTTTAAGAAATGTTACTTACCCCAACCCAGTAATGACTGAAGTAGGCATATAATGATTTTATGAGATTACCAGTTGGTACTTGAAATGTTGCATTTCTCAAAATTTTAAGTGTCATTACAGTTAAAAGATGACAGCACAGGTTAGCGACCAAAGGGTAACTGATCATTTGAAATACACAAAGGATGCACGATCTTTTTTTATAAATATAAGAGTTTTAATGAAGTTTTATAAAAAGGGATATGGGATCATAGTTTATGATCTAGAGGTGTATGATCAAAGTTCCTGTACAAGGCATTACGGATCATAATTGATTAAAAAGGGATATCTGATCATGATTGATGAGTAAAGCATATCAGAGCATAACATATCAGATCACGGTTCATGGAAAATAAATATTCGAACACAACTTATGGAAATGGGATTTCTGACTTGTAGGGTTATCATTTGTTATAAAAAAGGACTGGCCGATCATATTTTATAAAGAGGGATGTGTGAGGACAGATTATTAACAAGACATGACGGATCACGGCTCTTGATAAACTGGATGCCTGATCATGATTTATAAACAAGAGATGTACAATCACGGTTTGTGAGAAAGGGATGTCTGATCAGACCTAATTAAAAAAAATACCCGATGAGTGGATGGCATAAAGGGGGTTCAGCTTATACCAGAGCTGTGCCATGCAAATAATGTTATGGAGGGATTTCATTTCATTTCCAGTGCAGGTTGATTGTGTGCAGCAAGTAGCAGTAGTGAGCCAGGAAGTACTCATTGCAGTACGTTGTATTATTACATTAGGGACGATATTTCCCATTCCAAATTTCTCATGTACCGCATTACTGGTGTCTTGTCAGGATAGTGTTACAAAGTCTGGCATCAATTGATCAAATGTAAAGGTATTGGATGGCACACCTGACAGGAAAAGTGTTAGAATGACCCTTGAAAACGTTCTCTGAACCATTCATTGATGCTCACTATACTTTTCCTAAATACCACACTATTCATTCCAGAGAAAGACAGCTCTATTCATAAAGCTGACAAGTCTGTTGTACGGTTAATGGACCGAAATGGGCAGTCATTGCTGCACTTACTACAAATGACAGTGAAGCACATTGTTATCATATCATTGTAATTTGAGCAGTTCTTTGTACGAATCTGCACATTTTAGGCTAAGTCCCCCACAGATAAGCCTATCAGAAAGGAAATGGACTGATAGTCATTTCTTTCTCAGCTAACACTGTTGCCAAGATGCTTCAGCGGCTTCACTTACACAGCTAGGTAGCAAAAATTGCTTTAGAGCCTAACAATTGTTTGTAAGGATATTCTGTGACTTCCCTAAAGAAACAATCGAGCATAGAATATTTAGAAAATGTGAAAAATACGTTTCTCCCAAATGACCCAGTTTCATATGAATTGCTATCCTAATGTCCTATCTAGTTTCCAGAGTGGACATTAAGGCCCAAATTTAAGAAAAGTGGTGCTACTTTATATGCAGTGCCACTTTTCGTGCGCCCATCAGTGCCCCTCTAACACCACCATGAGTGCACCATATTAAACATAAGGTGCACCATGGCACAGATTAGGGACAATAGCGTCAACATTTTTTATGCTATTGTAGCACCTTGCTGGATTAGCGACAAAAATGTTGGCACTATTCCTGCATGGTTCATAGAGTCTCATTATAAATGATGGTGTGCCCCTTTTAATGCCTGCTTTTTGCAGGCATTAAAAATAGTCATAAAAATGGTTCAATGGAATCTTATAGATTCTACTGCACCATTTTAGAGGTCCCTCTAACGGAGGAACGCCCCCCCCACTTACATTATGCCTGGTGCAGGCATAATGTGGTGCAAGGGGTTCCAAAGTGGTGCAATGCATGCATTACGCCACTTTGTAAATCTAGCACAGCAAATTTGGCCTAATTGAGCCGCATTTGCGTCCTGAAAAATGGCACTAATGTGGCGCAAGGAGGCACTAGACCCTCTTAAATTTGGGCCTAAATCCACAAGTCTTAAAGACTTACATGTTCCCATTTATCATTCAATGCAATCGATCACCTTCAGTAAAAGAACAATTGAAAATCCCGAGCCGTGACCTAAGTCATATTCGATTTCAATCCTTTGATAGATCTCAACGAGTTTGGCGTGCACTCTGCTTAATCAGCTTCTGCGTGAGAGGGAAAATAGCCCTCCTCCCTCAGATTGCATGTAACTAAAATTAACTCTACAATATGAAAAGGTTCCGACTTTGCTGGGTATTTTACATGGATTTCTAATCACAGATAGTGAGTGATGGTTTGGCCACGCTCATTCACTGTGTCCACTGAATAAGCAAATCTATTTGGTATAAAGTGTAAATATATTCACCAGTAAAATAATAGACCTCACATGCTCACAACACTTTGTGAGGCTTCCTGGAACAACACATTTAATTTTGTTATCAAACCATTTATGGAGACAGACTGCCCCAAACAACTTATAACTAGTAAGGCAGTGTCTCTGTTTGACCAAGCCTATAGATTTTACCTTAACACAACCACTCTCCAGACATTCCACCACTTCTTGCCTTTTTACCCAAGATTTTGACAAAATGTGTAAGATGTTAGATCCCTTTAAGTTGTAGTATCTGTGTTTCCTTGCACATATTTTATGACAAGAATGTCCTACTTTATGCATGAATTTGAATACAGTTTCAAAAAATTCTAAAGTATACGTCCTCTGATGTTTTACTAATAAAATAGATAAGTTGGTCACTGAAGGTGATAGTTCGAGTACCCTAGGCTGGTATTTTGTTATATTCCTAAGCATCAAGATATATATTTGGTATTGAGAATATGCACAGTAAATGCTGCAAACTATCAAAATAAGTAAACTGTCCATATCTAATATAAGGATTGGCAATATGTCCCTGCTGTTGGTCAGCAGTACAAATAACAGAAAAGGCCTTTCAACTTATTTAGCCATAGAAAGCATGTCAATCGAAAAAAACAGCTAAAAATGTCTTCACATTTCTATGGTTGCTCTAAAAATCTAGAACAGAAACCTACATTTTTAGACTTTTTAAATACAATTGAGCAAAAACTGACTAGTTTGATTGATTCAGTGTACAATGTCAAAAACTGATTTCCATGTTCGCCACTAGAGGCTGTTTAAAATGGTTAAAAAAGGGGGTTGCACTGAAGTAGGGCATGCAATTCACCCATCTTCCTGGTCTACATGTTTCACAGCCTTACCCCTAGGCTTCTTTTCAGGACCAAGGATAAGTCCCTGGTTCACACATGTAGCAAGTGTGCTATGATATGTGCTTTACATGTTTTCTATGTGTAGTTTGTCTTATAATGTTTACTATGAGGATTTATCGGCACCCATCACTTCACCATTGAGAACCACATGTGCTCTTCACCTTTGAGGTGAAGTTTGCTCAGTTGTGACACCACATCCACAAGCATTAAAATATGTATGGCAGCCCAGTATTTTATCGGGCTATTATAGCTACATCCCTTCATGTCTCTACAGCTATCACTTAATGACACCACATTAAATAAGCGTAATGTTCTTTACTATTTAGCTTGCATAATACCTAATCACACAAGTAATGTTTATATAAGGAGTGGAACCAGGGAGTCATCCTTGGTTCCTGAAGAGGAGCCTAGAGGCAAGGCTGTGGAACATGTAGACCAGGAAGACAGGCACATTCATACCCTAATTTCATGCAACCCCCTTTTTTAACCATACTGCCACTAGGAGATCTATTAAATAATTGGAGCTGCTAGGAGGCAGGTATTTTTTACTTTTCCAAGACCCCACCACTCCTATCCCTTACCTAAATCACATTGACATGACTAACATCAGTGCTCCCACGTATTCTGTAGGTTGCAGCACGCCCCGTTCCGTAGCAGAACAGGAGGAACCCAATGATGAAGTATGCCACCAAGAGGTAACCCTGGTGGGTGAGGGTTTATCAAAGGGAAAATCTTTCTTTCCTTGTCCATCCTGTGGGGACTCCCCTCATGCTGGGTCTTTTGGTAATGTTAGTTGCTCCATAAGGAGGGCAGACCCAGCAATGTATCCTCCTTCTCCCCCCTTATTTTTTGTTCTGGTTCTTGAAACCAGACTGAGATATTCTGAAACACAATTGTCATGGTCAAAGCAAGGTGTTTTCACAGGTACACCATCCCGTTGTGGAACAGTGTCACATAGGGGATATCACGATGTGTGAAATTCTGTGAGTTTTCTGTATATACCATTGAGAAAGCTATTTATGTTTAAATTCAATTATCATGCTATTTGGAAGTTATCCTAAAAACTACATTTTGATGCTGGGTTGACCATGTCGCTTATACAAAATAACTTCTTCCATCTCACTCTCTCAATATGTGTAGCGGGGATTATTTATTAATAGTTCACACAACTCAGTGCAGAGCAGCTCAGCTAGTTGATGCACTGTATTGCGTGGACCAGAGAGAGCTGAACTGTGCCATATTTACAAAGATATGGTGCTGTTCAGCTCCTTTTATGCACTTGTGGCTTCCTAGCGATAACACAGACACCATTGTGTCATGGTGCAAGGGTGAGCATTGCAGGCTGGATTGTTTTGTGCAGGAAGGGATACCTTCTTTCACAAAACACTCCTAGAGGCACATTCCTATTTCTATGTGTGCTGCAGAATGTCTGGCTACCCTAATAAAGCCTTTCGGAGCATATTTAAGAGCTCCTAGCTCCACCTTAGTGCCATCATTGCGTCAATTCTTTTTTACACAAAGCAGCACCAAAGTGGCTTTCTCCACGTGCCACATTTAAAAAGCAGCACCATGTATGCATAGTGCCACTTTGTAACCTCTTGCACCACATTATGGATGTGTCAGGCATAATGCATGCATGGGGCGTTCTCCTGTTGGGGGGCCGAAAAAATGGCGCAAAGAAATCTAAATTTGCACAGAGCAGGCGTTAAAATTATGCTCCTATTGTTTTCAATGGGCCTCTGGATGCTTTGCAGGATTACCGTAAAATATTTTGACGCAAATCCTGTAAATCGCCAAACTAGCATCAAAATTTCTGATGATAATTCCCTAACTACTGCCATGGTGTGCCGTATGTTAAAATGTCATACATGTGATGGCGTTAGGGGGGCGCTAAGGGGCGAAGAAAAAGTGCCGCTGCATATGATGCAACAGCACTTTTCTTACATTTGGCCTTTAGTGTCACTGTGCATATTCATGTCTTCACAGTGGGAAAAGAAAATATATCCATGTGGAGGAGCCCAATAGAACGTGGGTATCTAGGGTCGGATTGCTTTACTTGAGAATGTTCTTAAAATAGGTTCTGAAAGAATACATGCCATCGCACCACATCCTCTGCCATGGTTCCAGCAGCTATGTTTAAGTGGGGTTTGGATAAATTAAATCCTTTGCTTTAAAAATGCATTGCTCTTGTATACAAACTTCATAAAAGCCTCCCAGTCTTTTTCAATGCATAACAGGGGCAGCTTGCATTAATCGGTGCTCGCTATATGAAACCTAATTACAAAATGTTAGCACAAGAGTTTGGAAGTTATATTTGATCGACAGTTTACATTAATAGCTCACAGAATAGAATAAAGTTCCACTTAAGAATGTTTTTCCATCAAAATCGTTACTCTGCTACCACCACTTTATGTCAACAATACAGGACCTGGGGAGTAGTCCTTTGTCAGTAAAGGGTGCATGCTTGGAGCCCACCTCCATGTCACCGTACAGGTTTTGGACCTTGACTTTGCCACGGGCAGGCATATGGCTCAGTGCACATGCTAGGTAGATGTGCTAGTTAGGCCAGGAAAGTCTGCATACAAGTTTCACATACAATTGCTTCACATAAGGAAGGGGTACACACACTCCTGTGCCAGCATTCAAGAGATGTTCCCTTCCCAAAGAGGTGTATTTCCAGGACTTCCTTTCCAAAATCATCAATATCATAGAAATAAGCACAATACTCACACATCTATCAGTCTTGGGTGCTTAGAACTGCATAAACCGCTAAATGCACCATCAGCAACTGTCAGCATTGCTTTCTGCAATTCAAAAAAAAAAAATAATAATAAATCTATTCATCAAAATAAATATATAACTATATACAATTTAAAAGCATAAGTAAAGTGAATTTTGCTCGGTTAAATACAGCTCCTCTTTTGTGAGAATTGCTCACATCCATTCAAACAATATTTCATCAGGATTTGCCTGCAGGTCCTGTATTATAGCAGCATATATAAGCATCTGTGTGATAGCTTACCTAATAATCCCACAACTTCATGTATAGGAACAATTATAGACCCTTCCACAGTTTCCATTTCAGCAATATCATTTTCATTTCCCATTTCTTTACTGGAGGCATAACTGCTTTTGTCCCCCTTGCTAGAGGATCTAACCTGTGACATTTTTTGGGAAACTTCTGTTTGGTAACCACTGGCAGAATTCTTCCTCAAACTCATGACAGCATGGCCCACATTTGTTTCAATTTTCAATGTCCTACTTTGATTAAAAAAAAAAAACAGTAATGCAATCAACAAAGTCAAGTTACAACAATAAAAAAACTTGAAATCATATCACATAATTTGAAAAGCAATTAAATTATGTAAAAATCCCAGGTTCAAGATATGACAGGTATGCACAGATATGGGTGTTGTGCACTCAATGTCACTTGAACCAAGCTCTACCCAGCTGCTGAGCCCAAAGATAGGGCAAAACCAGTTCTTGGTTGCTTGTGTTTTGGTTCAGGGAGGACCTGACTTGGCAGTTTGGGCTGGACTGATCCAAACAAGCAGGGTCAAGACTGATTTGCATGTAGCTGGCTCTAAACTGAGGTGGTATGATGTGCAAAATAATAATGAACTCGAATGTGGCCCTAAGTAATTATCAGTGGCTGAGATTTAATCAAGCATTACATACATCAATTTTTTTGCATAATTAAGAGGGCCATGAAGATTAGGACCAAGACATCTAGATGGACCAGGGCCAGGGTGAGCCCATGTAAAGAGTTGGTAAGTATTTGTGAAAAGTCAGAGCATGCTCAGAGCATAAAAAGCCTGGACTAATATAATCTGACCTCTGAGTGATAGCAGACCCTGTCTGATGCTTGCACAGCATTCTAAGGGTGGATCTGGGGGCAGAAGGACTGACACTTGGCAGAGGGGTTTATAAGTGAATGTTTGAAATGGAGTGTGAATGTGAAGAATGGCAAACAGGGCTTGACAATTTTAGATGGCTAAAGTCAGAAAAAATTATTAATGGGGGCAAAGGAATATAGCAATCAGCAAAGGGGACCTCAACATCAAAAGATGATTCAGATGAGCAGAACAGGATGTGAGGGAGACTACAGATAAATCAGCCCAGTAAGGATCAGCAAGTAAATATATCAATGGACATTTGTGTCTTTACTGTGTTCAGTTTATAAGCAGCTTAAAACCGCCATGTGATCACACTGACTACAAATGACTGTATTAGTACATAAAACTGAGTCAGAGTGTGTGATATCTTCTGTGTCTTTAAGTGAGATGTAAGTGGGTAGGTGTTTTGTCAATCCCCAAACTACCTGTTTTGCAGATGTTAGTGGGAGAGTGTGTGTCAGATAGGAAGCTAGTTAGAACTTGAATATTCACTATATGGTATATGTTCAGAACACAGAAAATGATCAGTTTTATGTGTTATTAGTTCAGGAGAGAGAGAGCAGCTCACCAAGTAGCATAAGACTGGTCAAGTTTGCGAAAGGGAAGCTTTTTTCTTTGAGAGTCCAGCGTTTGATTTTAATGTTCTTCCTCCATATTTGAAAATTTTCAGTTTGCCATTCTTTATCATGAGCTTGATTGGTGCATAGCACAGGAACAGGGCATCACGAAGGTTAATATGTGCACCGCGAGACATTTGTGGGCTTGATGTACCTTAATGACCCAAGCCAAGCTGGGTCCTGGGTAGGAGCGTAGCTGTGGGGGGGAGGGTGTTTGAGGTGTAACACTAACCAAAATGAATATATTCTTGATTTGCTGTTGGTAGTTGCGATCCCTTAGTTTGGTCTACTGTGTCAAGTATCTCTTGTCATCCTGATTTCATTAACAGGTTTTAACTTGCTCATTGTTTGAATCAGGAAGGTATTTATATGTAGGCCCAAATTTACAAGAAAATTGCATCTGGGTTTTGTCATTTTTCCGATGCACTCCTGATGTAAAATCATTTTTTGCACTTACAAAGCTACACAAATGTTGATTTGTGTGACATTGTAAGAAGTAACCTAACACAGCACATTGTGCTGCCTTTGTTTCAGGTAGGCATTCCATTAATGGTGCTTGGACTATCCATGCATCCACCCATGGATTTTGATGCAAACCCCTATTTGCAAAGAGTTGTACACATGGGATTGTGCCAAATGGTGCACCGGCCTCAACCTGGTATAGCAAGAAGAAATATCTGTATTTCTCCTCATTATTTCCTCTTTGCATATGTGCCATGTTCTTCACCACACATACAAAGAGAAAAAAGTCTTCAAGGATAGCTTTTGTGCAGAAAGGTACCACTTCCTGCACAAAATCTATCCTGACCATAACACAGACACCTTTGAACTATGGCACAAGGGTGCCTGCATTGACGCCAGGTAGCCCAAAGTGCTCCAGTGCATGGTGAGAGCATGACTGACATTTCTTTGAAGACATGGCACAGTATGGATCTCCTCACATGGTGCAAAGCAACAACTTTGCTTGCTGTGCTGCGTTGCACCCATTGTTTGTAAATACGCCCCTTAGTGGTTGGCTTACCAAGAAAGTAGCAAGTCTACATTTATAGAAATACTTCTTAAATGGATGCAAATGTGATACTTTTTTTAGAATTCAAAGACATTGCCAGTTTGCCAGTTTGGAAAGCTATGCCAGTCTCAGGTTTCCAGGCATAATCCTGGCAATCAAACACCCCAAAGAAAATAGGACAAATTCTTGCAAAAAGTATAACCAGTGGCAGTCTCTCAGGGTAACATTCCAAACCACAATTTTTTGCTGACTGGAACCCTTTAAACAGAAGGCCTGATTTACAATTGACTGCACAGAGCGGACAGGGTGGTAGGGTACTTTATTGCCTTTATGCCACCTGCCACATTTAGAGACATCCGCCAGCCCAGCGAACATCTTTCTACTTTGGTAGGAACCATTGTCACAGTGGTTGCTGTCGATGAAGGCAACATTTAATAGGTGGCTGGCCGTCAAATTTTTTCAAAGTGTTTTATTTTTCAAAAACATACTCCAAAAGCAGGAGTTAGTTTTTGAATAAATTAAACACAACTAATGGCCCCCACACATGCTTTCTTCCATGGTATGGGGCTCTTTTTTCATTTTTTTACTGTTCCTCATGGCCAGTATACCTGTTCACTCTAAATAGGGTGAACAATTGATAACTTTCTTCCGATGGCACCTACTCTGTTGGGCCTTCGAAAGAAGTGTTACACTGACAGAGTAAAGTTTGCTCCATTGGTGTAAAACTTGCTGCCCGCACTACTCAAATCGGATTGGCAGACCTTGAGTTTGATGGACAGGGTACTCCATCACAACAGACTACCCATCCGCCAAAGTCTAATTCAGGCCCACAGGCCCACATAATGCAAATCAGTACTGACCCTAGTCCATCCTGAACCTTGGTCACCTCACCCATTCACCCTGTGGCCCACTGCTTTTACAGTTAGAAAATTTAAGGTTCAAACCCTTCGAGTCTCTTTAACTAACCTACGACCCAGCCCAGTCAGTAGTGGTGAGCAGCCTTGTTCATGAGTGCCTAGTTAGACTGATTTTCTACTTAAGGGAGTTTATATTCCAGGGACTTACTTTGAGGAGTAAGGGTGACAAATATTTCTCAAGTGTGGTACAAGATGAGAAGCTGAACAGTAGTAATTTACATTGTACGTGTCCACAATTGGGTGGAGGTTATGACTGGTTAAAAATAAAGTTAATGGTGTAAAAAACTTCTAACAAAGAGAGGTTCTTTGCAGAGCAATGAAGTTCAATTGTTGGCCCATCAAACAGATTCCCTTGCAAGATGGTGGAACCTTTTTCTGTATAAAGGCTCTTTTAGCATTCTATCATTCTATTATTGATGTCTTCAAATCAAAACCGATCATTGCATTATTAAGACCCTGGAGTAAAAACTCCAAAAATCCTGGCAGAGAATTTAAAAGATGTCTAAAACTATCTTCTGGAAGACAAAACACTGTGTATCAATGATGCCTTTCTGTCAAGATTTTTTTTTTAAATAGAAGAAAATAGAAAAAAATTGAATTCAGTTGCGATGCTGAAACCTTGTCCAAAATGCTTCTTACATAAAATCAGATTCAGTAATCTAACTAAATACAACTTTCAGTTTCTCCAGTGATGTGATAAAATCCTCCAACACCCACTTTAGCAGCTTTACTGGGGCTGCCACTGGGCATGGTGAACTGGTAAATCGGCTCCCTTACATGGTAATTTATAAGTTCATGGACATTTTGTGCCCGCAGGAATGAGAAAGAGAACCAGCAAATGATGAAAATACAGGAAAACACAGAAGGAGGGACAAATATAAAAACTGGGCACAAGAGAGAAAAGGATGAAAGAAACGTAATAATGAAAGACAAACGATGAGGTGAAAGAAACAGTAAAGAAAGAATGCAGAAGAAAAGGGTGAAAGGAAGGAAGTAAACATAAAAAGAAATAAGTAAGAAAAGGCGAAAGGTATAATGTAATGGTAAAAAATAGGGTGAAATGAGAGTGAGTAGATGGGAGGCTTAAAATATAGGTAGATGGACAGATGAAAGAATGGTGGACTTTTGAAACAATGGAAGAATCAATGATGAGATGATGGATGGAAGGATGGAAAGAAGATAGAATGATGAAGAAAATTATCCTAAGGAGGGTTGGGTTTGCTCACTGCATGCTCTGAGTGATTACTGGTACAGTTCAAGTGGGGTGTATTTTGCCCTTTTACCTCTCTGCAATCTTATCCCAGGGTACTGAGATGGTTCAGAGGCAAGGACACTTTAAAGCCTGACCAAATAGCCTTCTCCTACTTCATAACACATTTTGTAAACCTGCTAAATTCAAAACGCCATTAAATGTGGGCACTTAGAGTTCAACTTGTATAGTCTCCCATATTCCAACTATTTGCAGGGGGTCGAGGTTTTAACAGAACACATGAAGTTTGCTTAGATGCTATCCATTGGCAAAATTGTAAACTCTGGCATTAATTCTAATTCTACTTCTTTCCTTTGAGCAATTTATGCAATTTCGGAAATACGGAAATATGCCTTGCAGTCTAGATGCCCATTTCATATATAGGCGGACAGAGAATTATCCTTGGACAGAACAGAGTACTACACAAACCCAACCCTGAGGGTACTCCAACCGCCGTATTTTGATATGTCCGTCAGGTCAGCAAACATATCTAACATTTCCAGGAACCACCATCACTGCAATTCCTGAACATTCATCAAAGGTTTGACAAACAGTGTCGTGAGCAAAATGGAGTTGTACGTCAAACTATCAAGTTTTTTTGTGAACAACAAAACCCTAAAGCAGGATTTTTTTTTTAAAATAAAAAACAATGCACCTCTTGCAGGGGAGTTATCTCCCATGGCAAGTGGTACATTTTGTAGTTTTCACTGACCCTTATCACCAGACTTTTACTGGCGATGGCGGGCACTGAAAACTAACCTGTATATTTGCTCATGTAAACTAGGGGGGAAGACATAGAGGCCAACCTCTGCTGGCCCTTACTCTTTCAGGACGTCAGAGGGGTAAAACCATGACATAGACAGAGTAGTCTCCACCATTGTTACAGCAAAGGTCCGCCAACATTTAAATCGGGCAGCCAGACCATTATGTTGGAGAAAAGGCTACTGCATTGCCACTGCGACGAGTACCCCTTCTGACAACATATAAGTTAGGCTCTAAGTTTTAAAACAGTTTTAGAATCTCTAATAGGACTGTGTGCATGGTCGGACTGGGAACCAAAACCACTCCTGGCAGAAATGTTTTAATCAGCCCTGCTCCTAAGGTCGACCACTCCTTTTTTTATTTCATCCATTCTGTCTCCTACCTTTTCACCTTCATTTTTCATTTTGTTCCCTGAACCCTCTCCATCATCTTTCATTCTCATTTATTCCCCTCTCCTTCCCTCACCTGTTCTCTCTATCCCTCTGATCTTCCAAACTGTCTCTGCTTATGCCTGTGCTATGCAAAGATGCACTAAACCTGGGGCACTGTAGAGAGGAGCCAGTGATGACAGTGCCAGACTGGGAACAAAAAGCTTCCTCAGCAGAAATGTTTAAACCAGCTGCAATAGCATCGAACAAGTGACGGTAGGGAGATAATTGTAGAAGAGGGAAAACAGCACCACTACCACCTTTGTATGTGTTAACGGACAATTTATTGGACACAGGTGCACTCACAAAACAGTAACCTGGCTTCCAGCCTCACAAAACTAAGCACCTCACTATACATGAATTCACCTATTCAAAATGTTCTCCCCTCCCCCCTCCCTTCCCCTTAAACTTGCGGTTTGTTAATCCAGTCATCCTTTCTGCCATCTATTACCTTAATAGTCAGTTGCTGCCATCTGTCTATTGAACTTGCAAGTCTTCAACCCCTGTTGCTCAATTTGTTATCTTTGTTTCCCTGCTGCTGTCCCCCATTCCAATCTGAAAGTGTCTTGGCATATTTTCTGTCCATCCGTTATCATTGTCAGGTGAACAGTCTCTGTCTCTGCCTGCACTTGTTCCAAGCGACAAGTACAATATCTCGATTTCCCGTGCAACCATGTCCAAATGACAAAGCCTCTCATGACTGCCGTCCCAAACAGTCCCCTTTGAAAAATTCCCCACCTGGGGATGGGAGGGCAGGAAAAAACGGCTGCTCACCAGCCACTGTGTCACCGCCTAAAATGGTGACCGTTATAAAATGACCCCCTTAATAAATCCTGCTGCCCTGCCTACCAAAAAATGCCAGAAATCCTGCCCAATTGCATGTAACCCTGTCCTCAATACCACTAACAGCTGATAGGCTGATGCTGCCTTACCGTGTAAATGACAAAAACTCATCCTCTTAAATCCTGTGAAATGGCCCTTAGACCAAGGCCTAATTGAACTAGGCAAATATCTGAAACTGGGTAAGCCGCCAAAAACACAGGCCTGCCTCTTCCCCTCTGATCCATCTTCGATCACCGCAAGCGAAGCACTACGTCTTGTGTCCTAATGCAAACTTCGCCCCACTGAATCCCCCGTGCTGATGTAGACCCCAACAATTCAGAAACACGAAATGCCCCAAAGAACATCCACAAAATGAGAGTGCGAAACAATAAGCATTCAGCATCGTCAAAGCACACCACCCTCAATGCCTGCATAACTCTTTTCAAAAGGCTCAATGTAATAGGCTGCCTTACCCTTCCCCCTGCGTTCTCCTCCCTTGGCCATCCCTCCAGTATTCTCTGCCCCAATTCACCCGCGATCTGCGCGTAACCCCACAAAAGCTTTCCCATGAATGCAATACCAGCCAATTTCCCTACAATGGATACCCTTGACAAGCGTCTTCTCACTAAATCACTATTGAAGTTTACCACATCGTCCACTCTGTCTTTGTCAACCTGTCGTCTCCGAACCCCGGACCGCAAAAATTCAAGCCACGCCCTGACATACGTCTGATGTGTGGAGGGAGCCGATGAATTCACCACCAGCCGCAGCATCCTCCGTCTCCTATGGTCCACAACGTCGTCAGCATCATTGTCCTGTACAGTGCCTCGTCCGCAACCAACCCATGGACCCTCTCCTACTGCAAATGAGATAACACATCCGCAATGTCATTGTTGACTCCCGGCACATGTCGTGCCCTGAAATAAATGTTGCAGCACAAACACTCCAAAACAAAGACACGCGGCAACTGCAAAACTTGTACATCCCTGGCAGACTAACGATTTACCACCTGAAAAACTGCTGAATTATCCACTCGGAACAACACTCGTTTGTGCATCAAGAGGTGCCCCCAAACGTGGACCGCCACCACTAAGGGAAATAACTCCAAAAATGCAATGCTCTGCCCTCCCGACCGCCACGCCGGTGGCCATTCCTCCGCACAAAACCTCCCCTGCCAACCCAGGCCAAATCCCAGTGCCCCTGATGCATCTTAAAAAATGTGGACATCACAGTCACACAACGGCCATGTTTGAATTGGAATTCTGTTAAATGACTCCAAAAACATACACCACATCCTCAAGTCCTCCTTTACCCCGCACTAAGTCTCACGTGGTGATGCGGCAAACTTTGTCCTGACAAACCATCCCTAGTCTCCTACAAAATGTCCGCCCTGCTCTAACTACCCTGCAGGCGAAATCAAGATGCCTTTAGAGCACTTGGATTTCTTTCACCGTCACCTTCTTCTTCTTAACCATCGATCGCACCGTCCCAATCATGGTTGTTCGTTTATCCTTGGGCAACTGAGCCACCATGGCTACTGAATCCAATTCAGAACCTAAAAAGGCCAAGGCCGTGCTGGGCCTTACTGTTTTTTCGGGAGCCAGGGGCACACCCAGGTCCCCCATGATGTCCTTAAATTGACCAAGTACCACTTCACAGTAGTCGGAACCTTGGGGCCCAGCGAAGAAAAAATCATCTAAATATGGGTCACCTCCTTGTGCCCAGTCACCGTCTGAAAAATCCACTGCAAAAATGTGCTAAAGCACTCAAAAAGAGAACAAGAAATCGAACAGCCCAAGGGGAGTGCCTTATCCACATACCAGCTGCTCTGGAACTGACTCCCCAGCAATTCAAAATCCGGAGGATTAACCGTCAGCAACCTGAAAGCTGATTTGATATCAGTTTTTGCCATCAATGTGCCGGGGCCCAACGACACCACCAGTGCCATGGCCACATCTACCAACGCGTACAACACCTTAGTAACTTCCTCCGGAATGAAATCATTAATGGAGGAACCCTCCGGCTAGGATAAGTGATGTATGAGGTGATATTGCCCCGGTTCTTTCTTTGGAACAACTCCAATGGGGGACACGATAAGATTCGGGAGAGGCCAATCCGAAAAAAGGACCTTCCATGTGCCCTTCAGCCACCTCCTTCTCCAATTTGAGCCACTCCAGCTCTTCCTTCCCTCGTATTGACTGCAAATTTTTGGGCCAGCACTGCTGCCTTGGCCCTGTGTACCCTAAATCAAAACTGTGCGTAAATCCCTGCGGCAATAACTGTCCTGCCGGTTTGTTACCATAACTCTCCACCCAAAAACACACCTTGTCAGTCTTAACTGGAGTAATAGCTTTTCCCCAAAGTAACCTGTCCACCTCTACAGTGGGCCTGACCCTGACTTCCTTGTGCACTTCCTCCCTGCCCAGCAACTGAGGACCCCGCGCTGCATGTCCCCTAGCAGTTAATGAGGGCATGATGACCAGCACATATCAAACACTCATGCCTGAACTTGCAATATTCGCGAGTGCAAAGTCCCTTGTTGAAGTCCCAACAAGCTCCTGTTTTGGGCCTTCCGCTTCCAGACGCTCCTGCCCCTCCCTTAGCACCTGTGTTTGCCCCACTCTGGGTGGGGCTCTCTCGAAAGGACTGATATGTGATAGGCAAGCCACTCACTGTAAAAATAATCTTGCCAAATTTTGAAGGGCCCATCGTATGCTGCCACAAGTCTGCATCGATTTCTCCCCATTGAACCTCTGTGTCAGCTGCAATAAGGGCACGAACTGAGGTACGCCTTCCGAATAACGTCCATGTACTTAAAGAGTGCTACTGCCCTGTCAGGAAAACACTCACAATGAACGCTTGCAAAAATAAAAAATGCAGCCGTCCAGTTCTCAATGGTCAATGGAACTTTGGGGCGCTTCGCCAATTCATATTCTTCTTCCTCTGAACCCTCTTTGGACCTGACTTCCAGATGCAGCAATTTTAACATTTCGACATACTCCCCTTTCCAAATCTTCTCTTTTGTGGCCGCCATAAGATGCGCCAGGAGCGGCTTCGCCGTGCCCATACATGGCAGGCGTTTTGGTTTTCCTGTTACCTTCTCTTCACTTGGTTCATCACTGGACTTACCTGCCTTCTACCCTGGCCCCGTGCTCCCTGCTCCCTTTTTATCTGGACCCACCTCTACATCCTTTACATATACCCCTTTATGCAGGCGCTCCCCTGCACCATCTGCATTCAACTTGATCGCAACCGACACCATGTTTGGGTGCGATGCCCCCGCTCCTTTTCCTTTTTGCAATGAAAGGGTCCGCTCCTGAACCGTCCGTCTTGCCGCTCTGACAGGTCCAGATCTGTTGTCTGATACCTGAAAAGACTTACGGACAGCATTAGACACCCCCCTTCTATTCCACCAGACTTCTTCCTCCTCCTCGCGTAACTCCCCCTCCTCCACACTGTCCTCATCATAATCCAATAAGTCATTGCTGACACTCTCCTCACCTTCACTAAACAAAGCACCTTCCAACACCCTTGCTTTCTTTACATCCGTTACCAATCCTGGTGGTTTAAGCAACGGCCATTTGGAAGCCGTCCGGAGCTTTCCTAGCCACTCGATATGGCCAGGCCACTGATTGTTAGGCGCCACACCACCGGAGGGCGCTAAATCCTTTCCAGCGCGCTGCCCAGTCATACCAACCTTGGCCTCCCCCTTCTCTTGCTCCTGTGTCCGTGTTGGTGTTATCCAGCTGGCCGTGCTGGGCCCCGCCTTCTCTTCCTCCCAGGGTTCCCGGGCTGCCCCAAGCCCGCCTGAGTCACTGCTTCCCCCATAGGACTGATTCTGCCAAAAGAGGCCTGATGTGCTGGTGAGCCGTGGATCAAAAACGCGACCATCCTCCCGGTGCTGCCACTCTCTTACCTCCATCTCCTGAAAATCTCCCCACCCTTCTTCCGATCCATCTTCCCATTGCGTGACCCCGGCACCCCCCACCCGCACGCTCTTGCCATATGTACGATGTGGAGAGAGAACCTTCACTGTGATCCCATCCTCCTCAACCTCCTGTTCATCTTCCTTATCTTCACTCCATTCTAAGAGGGAGCCCAACCCTTACACCCCCACAGACTGCGTCAATGCTGCACTGTCAAGCTCCACTCCCACCCCTAAATCACAGCCTCCTTCCTCTCCACCAATTACCTCACCGCCCACTGTCTTACCAAAAACATTTTCCTAGGCTGTATCACCTCTCCCTGTTACAGCACCACTACCCCCCAGCCCTGCTGTCCTCCCTGTGTTATTTCCCCCATTACCCTCTCCTTCCTGCCCTCCCAAATCTGCGTTGTTATGCCTCACCCCACGGTACTCCCCCAGGCCCTCCCTCTACCCCCTTTTTCCCAGCGCTGCCTTCCATTCCTGATTAAGGCCTCTCGCGCGTGCCTGCTCCCCGACCGCACCAAAATGCTCAGGACGCGTGACCAGGCTTCTAGGCCGGGTGGCTGCTCTGGCGCACCATCACTACTACCCTTGGAGGCTCCCGAAATGCTAACACGCCTCCCCCCCCTCCCACTAAACCTCACCTGCTGCTCCAATTTACGGGTTCAGCGCGGGGTCGAGCAGGCCGCCACGGCCGCCGCCACCCAGCTTGCCGCACATCGTGCCGGCCGGGCGCTCCCGACCTCACCCTCTGCCAGGAGATCCAGGTGCCCGGCCACGCGTAGAAGCCGGAGCATCTGGGAGACCCGGTCATCCATTGCCATCAGAAGCCGGTAAAAATCACATGCTAGTAAATCAAAAACAAAGCGCTTTATAATAGCGTGATGCGAAACCTCCACCACCTTGAAGTCACAAAGGATACAGAAGCAAGAGTGCCTTTTGCCCTACACAATCAAAACACTCGAAGGAAAAAACGGCTGCTCACACAATTAACAACGCCTGCAGGGAAGAAACGGCTGCTCACCAGCCATTGTGTCACCACCTAAAATGGTGACCGTTATAAAATGGCTCCCGTTATAAATCCCGCCGCCCGCCCTACCAAAAAATGCCCCAAAAGTGCACAAAATGGCGCCGGTGGGCTGCACCACCTTCCACAATATTCCCGGGGAGGAGACATCATGCCTTTGGCTTTCCCCCCAAGGCCCATTTATGATGAATATCACTCAAAAACGCCCACAACACATGGACTATCTCTGTCTCGCAAATCTCACTACTGTGTCATCTCCTTCCTTTCTCTGACTGATGCTCTTCCTCCTTCCATCTCTTAGCTCTCTTCATCTCTCTCTTTCTATACATCCTGCCTCTCTTTCCTTCCAGTCTTCCTCATCCTCCTGTCTCAAACTAATCTCCATCTCTTCTCTCTCTGTCCTTCTACTTCCTGCCCATCACTGTCTGCACCACTGGCTTGCCTGCTGGAATACACCTAAGGGAGTTTGAGACTGTGGCAGCGGAGGGCATGTGCCAAAAACCATCGATGAAATGGATGGCTTGGCCAATCAAACCCTGAGCGTCGTTAGTGGACCTTTAAAAACCTGTCTAGAATGGCTCCATCCCCTCGGAAAAATACACAACGACATGAACGGCCATTCCCGCCCTGATTGTTGTAATGATGTGTTAATGGTTTTTACTTGCTTAAGACACGTTTACGTGCGTCGTAAGCAAGAAAAGACAGTCTTAAATCTCGCCTGTGCCAAGACGCGTTGTTTTAGGACTATGGGTGCCATAGCAAACTCATTAACTAGTCATGGTTATCTTTCTTATTTTAAGGCTACTGAGATAATTAAATCATTTAGAAATGTAAACCCCTTGTGTTTAGTCTGCTGTAGTCCCCGATTTCACTTTTGGGTTTGACATAGGCTTATTACGTGGTCAGTACAAAATTAACTTGCCCGTAGCTAGCCCTGAAAGCACATAGAATGGACTGCCGCCACATAAAAAAGTATTAAATTACAAAGCCCATTTCACCCTTAAAACAAATAGGACCATGGGAACCAATGCATTTTTATTATAATTCAGTTTGATATAAGTTTGAAGAAGATTTTTGAATGCACCTAAAATTTCAAGGGTAAAACTCCTTTGTGGGAGCATTACATAATGTGTTAAAAAACATTCATGGTTTAAGAATTTATTGAAAATCACAATTGTAATAGAGCTCATTGATCAGCCTACTTCGGCTGATTGCTTTTTATTGCCTGTCTTTGTGGTTTGATTACAAGCACGCCAAAGTCCCAGAAATAGAGAGCTGCAAAGCGACTTCTATTTTTGCATTAATAGGAAAGGTGAATGGAATTAGACTTCAGGTATGCGAACGAGGCACATCAGCACACTTTCGTGTCCTTTTTTGGCAGTCAGAAAGAGTCTATAACAGGAAGCAGCCTCCTGGGGCCAAGTATTTTATAAAAGAAAAGTTCAGAATCCCCCCCCAAAAAAATCAGCTCTTAAGAGAGCTCCTTATGGCCTTCTATCACCCTCCAGTGACTCCTTAGAGAAAATGAGGCCACAGGCAAAAGCATTTGCAATTTTAAAATGCATTACATGTCAAAGCGAGATGCTTCAAGGGAGCCAAGCCGTGACTCTAATTTCCATTGTAATGTAGTTCTGAAATTGTTAGCTTTTTACCTGGCAATTGAAAACATTCAAATATCAAAACTTGCCGTTCGTTTGAGTTTATAGTTAATTTAATTACAAATGTCAGTTCAATATATGCATGTACATTACTACATCGTGACCACATCAATGTAAACAAAAACGACAATTCATATATTTTTAGTGGTGACGAGTATTCCAAGGCGAAAAATTCGTTTTGCCAGCATACTCTAGAATAATTTCCTTATTTTCAAGTTATTCTTATTATTCGAAATTCCTGAAATAATGTATCTACGCCAAGTCACGTAATTGCGAGACATTCGCAGCAACGATTTACAGCGAGCGTGACAATGCTGTAAAAATGTACCACTACTGCGTAGAAAATATGCGAACTACAGAATGCAATCGTCTTGTCTCGAGGTGCTTTTGTTAAAAGTGGACGTGAAGAGGCATTTCACACTAAAATAAAGCGCTAAATGCCATTTTACATAATTGTGCATATTTCTTTGTATTTTTTCTAAAATGTAACATTATGCAAGAGCAAATTGTGTGAATTTCACACCCCTAGTAATAACAAGGATTAGTTTTTGATTCTATGAAGTGATATCATCAATGATTGATGATCTGCCAGTAACGAGGGGAACGTGCCACTGTCCTTGCATTAGAGATCAGAGTGCAAAATTGAGCCCATGAGTTGTCTCAGGATTTCATTCCTCAAGCTACACTTAACCATCACCTCCTCTCTGCGACGCCATGTCAGACTGTGCTATTACGTTTGTCTCTGACGTGCAGCTGTTGTCTTCTCTGTCTATGACTGACCAGCTTCATGTGTCTTCTAAATGACATATATTCTAGAAAGGGAGATTTTGGCAGTGACAGTTGATTTGGAGAGGCTGTAGATAAGGCAGAAATAAAGTGATCTGGAGTTTACTAGTGTGATATTTATAATATTTTTCAATTATGACAAGCGAAATTGAAGATATCTGACTCGAAACTTCACCTTGAATTCTTAATCTAAAGAAGTGGATTTCACGTAGAAGAATCATAAGAGAAGAGGTTGAGATGGATAATAAATTATTTGCAATGGGAGAGTGAAGAGGCACATGTATTGTGCAACAATTAATCCCTTTGCTGCCAGGCCTTTTCCCCTCCTTTGCCGAGCATTTTTTGGGGTATTTAGGGCAGTTCGTGCTTAGGCCCTCATACCTTTTTGTTCACATAAGCTACCCATGCCAAATTTGCTTCCTTCTTTTCCAAGATCCTAGGGATTCTAGAGGTACCCAGACTTTGTGGGTTCCCCTGAAGGAGACCAAGAAATTAGCCAAAATACAACAAAAAATTTGGGGCCAGATGTAGGAAGCACTTTGCGAGTCGCAAACGGCAAAATTTGCCGTTTGCGTCTCGCAAATGCGTGTTTCCTATGCAGAAATGCAATTTGCGAGTCGTTACCGACTCGCAAAATGCATTTCCGAATCGCAAATAGGAAGGGGTGTTCCCTTCCTATTTGCGATTCACAATGGTATGCAATTCCATTTGTGACCGCTTATGCGGTCGCAAATGGAGTCGCAGTTACCATCCACTTGAAGTGGATGGTAACCCATTCGCAAACGGGAAGGGGTCCCCATGGGACCCCTTCCCCTTTGTGAATGGACCCCAAAATATTTTTTCAGGGCAGGGAGTGGTCCAAGGGACAACTCCCTGCCCTGAAAAAACCGAAACAAAAGGTTTCGGATTTTTTGAAATGCAGCTCGTTTTCCCTTAGGGAAAACGGGCTACATTTAAAAAAAAAAAAAACTGCTTTATTGAAAAGCAGGTCGCTAACATGGAGGCCTGCTGACTACAGAAGGCCTCCATGTTAGCGAGTGCCTATACTCGCTATGGGGCCGCAATTTGCGACCCACCTCATTAATATTAATGAGGTGGGTCATTGCAACCCCATAGCGAGTTGCAGTCGGTGTCTGAGACACCGTACTGCATAGCAATTTGCGAGTTGCAAATTGCGAGTCGGAAGGACTCGCAATTTGCAACTCACAAATTGCCACCTACCTACATCTGGCCCTTAGTTTTTTCAAAAAAATGGGATAAAAGGGCTGCAGTAGAAAGCTCGTGGTTTTTCTCCTGAAAATGCCACGAACAAAGGGTTTGCAGTGAAAAAATCACCATCTTCCCAGCTTTCAGGAACAGGGAGAGTTGAATTAGAAAACCCCATTTTTCAACACAATTTTCACATTTTACTGGTACATACCCCATTTTTACTATTTTTTGTGCTTTCAGCCTCCTTCTAGTTAGTGACAGATATGGGTGGGAAAACAAAGGTGGATCCCAGAAAGATAAACATTTCTGAAAAGTAGACAAAATTTGGAATTCAGCCCGGGTCATTTGTGTAGATCCTACAAGTGTTTCCTACAGAATATAACAGCTGAAATAAAAGAATATTGAAATTGAGGTGAGAAAAAGAGCAATTTTTCTCCACGTTTTACTCTGTAACTTTTTCCTGAGATGTCAGATTTTTAAAGCAATATAGCGCTATGTCAGCTGGACTCTTCCGTTTGTGGGGATATACAGGGCTTGTAGGTTCATCAAGAACCCTAGGTACCTAGAGCCAATGAATGAGCTGCACCTTGCAATGGGTTTAGATTCTATACTGGGCATACAGCAATTCACTTGCTGAAATATAAAAAGTGAAAAATATGTATCAAGAAAACCTTTGTATTTCCAAAATGGCCATCAGATAAGGTGTTGAGAAGCACTGGTTATTTGCACATCTCTGAACTCCGGGGTGCCCATACTAGCATGTGAATTACAGGGCATTTCCCAAATAGACGTCTTTTTTACACAGTCTTACATTTGGAAGGAAAAAATGTAGATAAAGACAAGGGGCAATAACACTTGTTTTGCTATTCTGTGTTTCCCCATGTCTCCCAATAAAAACGGTACCTCACTTGCGTGGGTAGGCCTAGCGCCCGCGACAGGAAACACAAAATGGACACATCACATTTTCACAAAGAAAACAGAGCTGTTTTTTGCAAAGTGCCTAGCTGTGGATTTTGGCCTCTAGCTCAGCTGGCGCCAAGGGAAACCTACCAAACCTGCACAATTTTGAAAACTAGACACCTAGGGGAATCCAAGATGGGGTGACTTGTGGGGCTTTGACCAGGTTCTATTACCCAGAATCCTTTACAAACCTCAAAATGTGGCCAAAAAACACTTTTTCCTCTCATTTCAGTAACAGAAAGTTCTGGAATCTGAGAGGATCCACAAATTTCCTACCAACCAGCGTTCTCCCATGTATCCCGATAAGAATGGTACCTCATTTGTGTGGGTAGCCCTAGTGCCCGTGACAAGAAATGCCCCAAAACACAACGTGGACACACCACATTTTCAGAAAGAAAACAGCTGTTTTTTACAAAGTGCCCAGCTGTGGATTTTGTTCTCTAGCTCAGCTGGCACCTGGAGAAACCTAGCAAACCTGCGCATTTTTGGAAACTAGACACCAAGGGGAATCCAAGATGAGGTGACTTGTGGGGCTCTGACCAGGTTCTGTTACCCAGAATCCTCTGCAAACCTCCAAATTTGGCCCAAAAAAACTTTTTCCTCTCATTTCGGTAACAGAAAGTTCTGGAACCTGAGAGGAGCCACAAGTTTCCTTCCACCCAACGTTCCCCCAAGTCTTTCAATAAAAATGGTACCTCACTTGTGTGAGTCGGCCTAGCACCCGCGACAGGAAATGCCCCAAAACACACTGTGGACACACCACATTTTCAGAAAGAAAATAGAGCTGTTTTTTACAAAGTGCCTAGCTGTGGATAACGGCCTCTAGCTCAGCTGGCACCTGGGGAAACCTACCAAACCTGCACAGTTTTGAAAACTAGACACCTGGGGGAAACCAAGATGGGGTGACTTGTGGGGCTCTGACCAGGTTCTGTTACCCAGAATCCTTTGTAAACCTCAAAATTCGGCCAAAAAAACACTTTTTCCTCTCATTTTGGTGACAGAAAGTCCTGGAATCTGAGAGGAGCCACAAATGTACTTCCACCCAGCATTCCCCCAAGACTCCCGATAAAAATTGTACCTCACTTGTGTGGGTATGCCTAGCGCCCGTGACAGGAAATGCCCCAAAACACAACGTGGGCACACCACATTTTCAGAAAGACAACAGATCTGTAATTTACAAAGTGCCTAGCTGTGGAGTTTGGCCTCTAGCTCAGCCGGCACCTGGGGAAACCTAGCAAACCTGTGCATTTTTGGAAAGTAGACACCTAGGGGAATCCAAGATGGGGTGACTTGTGGGGCTCTGACCAGGTTCTGTTACCCAGAATCCTTTGCAAACCTCAAAATCTGACAAAAAAAACACCTTTTCCTCTCATTTCAGTGACAGAA
The DNA here is from genome assembly GCF_031143425.1 of Pleurodeles waltl. Taxonomy (NCBI): domain Eukaryota; kingdom Metazoa; phylum Chordata; class Amphibia; order Caudata; family Salamandridae; genus Pleurodeles; species Pleurodeles waltl. The sequence goes on along the minus strand of NC_090440.1, from coordinate 1,258,776,468 downwards.
AGTTCTGGAATCTGAGAAGAGCCACTGATTTCCTTCCAACCAGCGTTTCCCCTAAGTCTCCCGATAAAAATGGTACCTCAGTTGTGTGGGTAGGCCTAGCGCCCGCGTCAGGAAATGCCCCAAAACGCAACGTGGACACACCACATTTTCAGAAACAAAACAGAGCTGTTTTTTTACAAAGTGCCTAGCTGTGGATAACAGCCTCTAGCTCGGCCTGCACCTGGGGAAACCTAGGAAACCTGTGCATTTCTTAAAACTAAACACCTAGGGGAATCCAAGATGGGGTGACTTGTGGGGCTCTGACCAGGTTCTGTTACCTAGAATCCTCTGCAAACCTCAAAATCTGGCCCCAAAAAATTTTTTCCTCTCATTTCGGTGACAGAAAGTTCTGGAACCTGAGAGGAGCCACAAATTTCCTTCCACCCAGCATTCCCCCAAGTCTCCCGATAAAAATGATACCTAACTTGTGTGGGTGGACCAGATGCCTGCAACAGAAAAATGGCAACAACCTGTAGAGATTGAAGTGACAGCACTTCAAGTTGATAAGCACATATGTTTCTTTTATACATCGTTTAGGCTGACTCTGCTTTGGGGACCTATGCCAGTGAGGTATCATTTTACTTGGGATACTGAGGGGAACGCTGGGTGGTAGGAAATTTGTCCTGCAGCAGTGATCCTACAAGGAAAAGTGAGGAAAATATGATTTTTTAAGCAAACTTAGTGGTTTGCCTAGGAGTCTGGGTAAGAAAATGTTAGGGGGTCCAGGCAAGCCACACCTCCTAGGACTCCTTGGGGTGTCTATTGTTTAAACATGTTTGTGTTTGGTAGGTTTCCCTAGATGAAGGCCACACCAGGGACCAAAAACATAGATGCCCCCCTCCCCCCAAACACAGGTAGTTTTGCAATAGATCATTTTGGTATGTCCACAACATACTTATGTGATGTTCCAAACACTAAAATTGTGAAAAGAAACACTTAAGTTATATTAAGAAGACCCCTCACCCACCAGCCAAGTTGGTGCATGCTTCATTATTGGGGTCCCACCCGAGACACCTAGTGTGTCACAGGTGTGCTGTGATGCCTGATTATAGCGGAGCAGGTTTTGTAATTTTTACCACACATACAGGTTGGATTGGGCACGAGGGTGCGTGATGTTTCAGTGGATCAAATTTTATTAACAAGAGATTTCACAAAAATGAAATGCACTGTTAATAACTGAAAGGCAAAAAAACGGAACCAATGACTCACAGCTCGTGAGCTGTAAAGCCACGGCAAGGCACCAACTGCTTTACAGTCCATTCACATACCTTTCATACATGATATGCACAAGACCATTCGCGCTGCCAGCCACGGGCCCAGCACATTACAACATTCACATCGACAGACAGCGCCACTCAAGGGCCTATCTCTTACATACGCCCATATGCCTGATACATCAATCACACCAGCTGATGGGAGTGTTAGGACTGGCGTTTGGCTGGCAGTGTGTTGTAGTAGCCAACAACAAGTCAATATGTACACACGTCAGCCAAGCGCCACTCCATACACAATGGCATCACTTTTTTTTGTTGTTTTGAAAACAAAGAAACCACTAAGTAATTAGAAATAATTACAAAACTACAAACACAAAAGCTCTAACTAAGTACATGACAGAAATGCCAACCATGAAACTGAACACATGAAAATATAAAACAGGCAGTTTACACTCATGGTAGTTCCCAGTAATTCTTTTGGGTATGGTAATTCTTGAAACAACCACCCACACACAGCCCAGGCTTTGAAGGACAATCTGGGCAGTACATTTGAGTCTCCCTCCGGATACCTCTTCGAGCACACACTCTACTTTTCTTAGCTGGAAAGTCTTTTTTGGGCGTGGGAGTAATGTGCTCAGCAAAATGGCGATATTTCAATCTAGTCACATCCTCAACCACTGCTTCTCTAGGAACTCTTGCCAGTTCCACCACAATAAGGCTCTCTATCTTTGACTCTTGAAATTTTACGAATGTCATCTTTGACTCTGGAGACCTATCCTTAACCACTATAAAAGCATTAGAAGTTGTGAAGTGGAAGAGGTGAATTGCTAACTTCTTATACCAAACGTAGACTTACTAATAGCAGTATAAGGTTCCAACCACTGATCAACTCTATCTACACCTCCCATGTGCTTATTATAATCTAAAATACACACAGGTTTGTGCACTTCAGCAACCTGGCCCCAAACAGTCACAGGGGAAGTACTCTCATCATGGATGGTACTTAGCATGTAGACATCCCGCTTGTCTGAAAATTTCAAAGCTAGCAGCTCATCATTCTGCAAGGCACTGCACTGTCCCCTCTCGAGTTGTTTACAGACAAGCTCCCTTGGATAGCCTTTCCAGTTACAATGAATTGTGCCACAATCAACAGTGTTCACTCTAAACAATTCCTTGAACAATTACACTCCAGTGTAAAAGTTATTTACATACAAATGGTGACCTTTGTTGAACAGTCGTCTACCAAGTTCCCATACAATATTCTCAATAACTCCAAATGTGGGAGGACAACCAGGGGGGTCAATACTGGAATCCCTACCAGTGTAGAAACGGAAAGTATACACATATCCTGTACTACTTTCAGACAGCACAAACAATTTAATTCCATATCGTGCCTCTTGCTAAGAATATACTGCCTAAAAACCAAACAACCCTTGAAGAGGACCAAAGACTCGTCCACAGCTACTTTTTTGCCTGGAACATAGAAAACCGATTTACAAAATGATCAAGTACAGGCCTAATCTTAAAAAGACGGTCAGAATCAGGGTGATCTTGTGTTAAGGCAAATGTATTGTAAACAAAATGCAGCATCATAAGAAGAAGCAAATACCGATTATGACTCATGGTTGAAGAAAATATGGTTGTTGCCATCAACGGACTAGTAGACCAATAAAAAGCCAGTGACGGCTTCCTTATCAACCCCATTAAGAGAATCAAACCCAAAAATCTTTTCATCTCCTCCAAATTTGTGGGAATCCACTGGGTAGCTCTAGAGTGTGGCCTAAGTCTAGCAGTGTTGTCCCTCAAATGCTGCTCCGCATACAAATTACTCTGCTCAACAATCTTTTTCAAAAACACATCATCCACAAATAACTCAAACAAATTGACAGGCAAAAAGTTCTCTGTATTGACTCTACACCCCGGGAGACCAGTAAAGGCAGGCAAATCTGTCTGCTCCATGTTTGGGGCAACCCAGAGTTCAGGTCTTCTAACAGGAAACCTTTCAGCCCCAGGTTGCGGCACTAATGGCACATCAGTGTCCTCCTCTAAAACAGGCCCTTCATCTGCACTGAGTGTGGATTCCTCATCAGAAGATTCCTCTCTGACAGAAACTTCACTGCCAGAATCTCTCAATTCCTCCTCTGCCTCAGATGCAGAGTCCGTCTCATAATCATGATCAGACAATGACTCAAAAAGAATACCAACCACCTGCTGAGTGGTCATCCTGCGACTAGCCATGATCTTTCCTACGAAAATTAACTGGACAAATGCACCACCAACAACCAGCACTGTGTAAGATAAGTAATAAAGTGTAGCTTCATCAATTAGAGTTATATTTATGAACTCAAAAACTATACCGCTCACTTGCCTGAAAAAGCTTGATTCACCAGCAACTACTCTGCACAGACACAACAATCACCAATTATATCCCACTAAAAAGAAGAAAAGAAAAGCAAATTAGAAATAAGACAACACAAATGTCATTGTGCACAAATCTAAGGACAATTTCACACACAATCCTTCATTTAGTACACCACCTACAAACATGTCATTCATGCATGGCAACAATAGTCCTTTGGAGTAAATTGTTTTTACTTACCTAAACCATGCAACTATGCAAACCGCAGGTCAACTACCACCAAAACCGCAAGGAGCCACAGCAAAGAAAGCAAAAGCTTTGAACTAGAACAAAAAGGAGAATTTTTTAAAATCCCAAATGCAAATACTTCGTCAGTTGACAAACACCCCACCATCAAGCATTTAGAAATTGGTGCCTAAGTGGATTCTGCCATAGGGGCAGATGGGCCTAGTAAAAAATAGGCCTATCTGCCCCAAGGAGGGCAGAAAATGCTTTAGTAGTGTGTCCCCATGGGGAGCGACCCTTGTACAAGGGGCCACCCCGAAACAAAAAAACACACACACACACACTATCCCTGGTGCCTAAGTGGCTTCTGCCCCCCTTGGGGGCAATGGGCCTAAAAAATAATAGGCCCATCTGCCAACAGTTCAATGCCCCCCTGGGTGGGTGCCTCCTTGCCCAAGGGGACGCCTCCCCACATAAATAAACATATAAAAAAATCCCTGGAGTTCTAGTGGTTTCTGCCTCCTTGGGGGCAGATCAGCCTAAAAATAATAGACCGAGCTGCCCCAAAGGGGGGCGGAAATGGCCTTGGTACATGTGCCCCCAAAGGGGGGTGACCCTTGCCCAAGGGGCCGCGCTCCCCCATCCACTAACACACGCACACACACTATCCCTGGTGTCCAAGGGGCTTCTGCCCCCAAAGGGGGCAGAAATGGGCAACAGTTTAATGCCCCCCTTGGGGGGGCGCCTCCTTGCCCAAGGGGACCCCCCTTCCATATAAATAAACATATACCATCCCTGGCGTACTAGTGGTTTCTGCCCCCATTGGGGGCAGATCAGCCTAAAATTAATAGGCCAATCTGCCCCCAAGGGGGGCAGAAATAGCCTTGGCACACTTGCCCCTAAAGGGGAGCGACCCTTGCCCATGGGGCCGTCCCGATCCACTAACACACACACACACACACTTTCCCTGGTGTCTAAGTGGCTTCTGCCCACCTTGGGGGCAGATGAGCCTAAATAAAAATAGGCCCATCTGCCCCCAAGGGGGGCAGAAATGGCCTACAGTTCAATGCCCCCCTTGAGGGGGAGCCCCTTGCCCAAAGTGATGCCCCCCCACATAAATAAACATATTTTAAAAAATCCCTGACATTCTAGTGGTTTCTGCCTCCTTGGGGGGGATCAACCTAAAAATAATAAGCTGATCTGCCCCCAAGGGGGGCAGAAATGGCCACAGGTAACATGCCCTCAAAAGGGGAGCGACCCTTGACCAAGGGGCCACTCCCACACACCAAAATCATGCATTTTAGACACAAAAACAAATCCCTGGCATCTAGTGGTTTTCTGCCCCCCTTAAGGGCAAATCAGCCTAAAAATAATAGACCGATCTGCCCCGAAGGGGGGTGGAAATGGCCTTGGTACATGTGCCCTCAAAGGGGGGCGACCCTTGCCCTAGGGGCTGCGCCCCCCATCCACTAACACACGCACACACACTATCCCTGGTGTGTGGCTTCTGCCCCCCTTGGGGGCAGATGGGCCTAAAAAAATAGGCCCATCTGCCCCAAGGGGGGCAGAAATGGCAACAGTTCAATGCCCCCCTTGGGGGGGCGCCCCCTTGCCCAAGGGGACCCCCCTCCACATAAATAAACATATACAAAAAATCCCTGGCGTACTAGTGGTTTAGGCCAATCTGCCCCCTAGGGGGTGCAGAAATAGCCTTGGTACAGTTGCCCCTAAAGGGGAGCAACCCTTGCCCATGAGGCCGCCCCCCCCATCCACTAACACACACACACTATCCCTGGTGTTTAAGTGGCTTCTGCCCACCTTGAAGGCAGATGGGCCGAAAAAAAAAATAGGCCCATCTGCCCCCAAGGGGGGCAGAAATGGCCAACAGTTCAATGCCCCCCTTGGGGGGATGCCCCTTGCCCAAGGTGATGCCCCCCCCACATAAATAAACATATTTTAAAAAATCCCTGACGTTCTATTGGTTACTGCCCCCCTTGGGGGGGGATCAACCTAAAAATAATATGCCGATCTGCCCCAAAGGGGGCAGAAATGGCCAACAGTTCAATGCCCGCCATGGGGGGGTCGCCCCTTGCACAAGGGGGCGCCCCCCACATAAATGAACATTTTGACGAAAATCCCTGGTGTTCTAGTGGTTTCTGCTCCCCTTGGGGGCAGATCAGCCTAAAAATAATAAGCTGATCTGTCCCCAAGGGGGGCAGAAGTGGCCACAGGTAACATGCCCCCAAAAGGGGAGCGACCCTTGCCCAAGGGGCCTCTCCCATACACCAAAATCATGCATTTTAGACAAAAAAAAATCCCTGGGATCTAGTGGTTTTCTGCCCACCTTAGGGGCAGATCAGCCTAAAAATAATAGGCCGATCTGCCCCCAATGGGGGCAGAAATGGCCACAACAAACATGGGAGTGACCCTTGCCCAAGCTGCCGCTCCCCGACACAAAACACAGTAGAAATAAAAAATAAAAATAAAATCCTTGTGTCTAGTGCGCATTCCTGCTGCCAGATCGCATCCCTGCCTTGGGGGGGGTGGGAGGGAAGCCCGCAGAGCTCAGTGCCCAGGACGTAATGGTTACGTCATCGGCACATGAGCACTGTGCTGTTGGACATAACCATTACATCCACGGCACAGAAGGGGTTAAGACACCTGAAAGAAACAAAACTTTGGCTGGTGGTGTCCAATGGAAAGAATGAACATGTTTCCTTAAAACGTAGGGCCTGATTTAGCTAAAGGCAGGGGGTTACTCCGTTGCAACGATGACAGATACACTACCTGCCGAAATCTAAATACCATTGTTTTCCATGGTGTTTAGATTTCGGCGGTTGGGATATCTGTCATCATTGTGACGGAGTCATCCCTCCGCAGGGAGCTAAATCCGGCTCTTAGTTTTCAATATTGATCTGAAACGTGTGTATGTGTTGTTTTCGTGTTTGTGACACCCATTGTTCACTGTAGGAAGAAAGTCTACACAAGATTGTGGTAATTCCAAGGTATCAGAGCTGTCATTAAAGACCACATAATCACACACTGGGGGGGTCATTCTGACTCCCGCCGGGCGCGGTCACCGCGCGCCCGGCGGGAGCCGCCAAAATACCGTACTGCGGTCGGAAGACCGCGGTGGGTATTTTGAGGTTTCCCCTGGGCTGGCGGGCGGCCTCCAAAAGGCCGCCCGCCAGCCCAGGGGAAACCGTCCTTCCCACGATGAAGCCGGCTCGTAATCGAGCCGGCGGAGTGGGAAGGTGCGACGGGTGCTGTTGCACCCGTCGCGTATTTCACTGTCTGCCAAGCAGACAGTGAAATACTCGTAGGGGCCCTCTTACGGGGGCCCCTGCAGTGCCCATGCCAGTGGCATGGGCACTGCAGGGGCCCCCAGGGGCCCCGCGACCCCCCCTACCGCCATCCGGTTCCCGGCGGGCGGACCGCCGGGAACTGGATGGCGGTAGGGGGGGTCGGAATCCCCTCGGCGGCGCAGCTAGCTGCGCCGCCTTGGAGGATTCAAAGGGGCGGCGGTACACTGGCGGGAGACCGCCAGTGTTGCCGGTCTGACCGCGGCTTTACCGCCGCGGTCAGAATGCCCTGCGGGGCACCGCCGGCCTGTCAGGTCAGAATGACCCCCTGTGTTCTTTATATTTCATCATATGTGAAGGACACCAGACATTTGATCTCTAAAATTGAAGGAATAGATTTTAATCCAGAGCATGGAATTCTAGTCACTATGGATGTAGAGTCATTACATACCAATATCCCCCGGAAGCAAGCATTGGAGACCATTAGTGAGTTATTCAAAGAATCAGAGATGAGCCCCTGAAAGGAGCTTGTTATCCAGTGATTAGGCATTGTGTTCAATAGCAATTATTTTGAGTTTGATGGTGAAATCTATCAACAGATCAAGGGAGTCAGCATGGGAGTGTCCTGCGCTTCCAGTGTAGCTAACTTGTATGTTGGTGAATTTGAGAGGAGGTATATTTATAATGTAATTGTTCCATTGATGAAAATGTGACACGTTGGTCTAGGTATATCAATGATGTGTTTTTCATTTGGAAAGGGGAACAGGAACACCTCACAGAGTTTTGCCTATCGCTTAATATGTGCAACCTCAATTTAAAATTTCAAGCAACATCAGTCGATTTCAGGCCAAAATTTTGGATATTTGGATCACACATCATGATCATATTGTAGTCTCTTCATATACCAAACCTACGGCGTGAAACACCTATATTTTGATAGCTACCACCCCACATGCCAGAAACAGAGAATATTGTTTGGCCAATTCCTGCGTTTATGTCGTAATTTTACCAACATGAAGGGTTTTGTATGACATGTGGAGACTCTGGCTAACAAACTTACAAGTCAAGCATATCCACAACGATTAGTAAAAGATTCTATGAAAAGAGCTAAATATTATGATTGAGCAGCTATATTCCAGCATAGAAATAAGACCTCAGAGGATAAATTGGTGTGTGTAGTTTGCCACTCTAATCTTAATGATAAGATTAGATACTTTATTAACCTGCAGTTGCATATTTTGAACACTAGCTCGGAAACTGATTGTTTCAGCAAACCAGTGTTGGCATTCAGATCTTAATTTGAGAGATATGGAGGTTAGATAATCTACTATCATATTAAATAAATCCGTACAGAAGTCCCTTACAGGTCAGCAACCTATTATGGGTAACCATAGGTGTGGCACTTGTCAGGCCTGTTCTGCAGCCATTGCAGCCAATGAATGAGGTTATCCATTACAACTGTGTGGTTGTCTGCTATGACTAATTGCAGGACTAAGGCTGTGGTTTATCTCATCATATGCCTATGTGGCTTAGGCATGTGGGTGAAACATCAAGAGAATTCAAATTTATGTTTAGTGAGCATAAGTCTGCCATTACAACTGCTAAAAGTCATGCTCCACTAGTATCACAATGGTTTTCTGCTGGCCACACGGAGAAACAATTGATTGGAATATTTTGGAGAAAGTCCTCATATCGAGTGGGCAAGATATTAATTTTAAACACAAAAAAATGAGAAGTCTTCTGGATTTTTTCCTTGGACAATTTCAACAGTGAATTAAACGAGGACATCCATAGGAAAATAAAATTCAACAGATAGTATCCGCGGGGGATATATGACCCTAAAGAGATCTTATGTGCGTTAGTCCACTTAGGTCACCTCTCCTTTCCTTTCCTTCCACTTTGTGATGTTTTTAATTTATATTGTTCCTCCTAAGATGGCGACCATGGTTTTCCCTCAAATATGTGTTGCTGACTCCATGGGGTCATCTGCTTTTCCGATCATGTGTCCCAGTCTTGTCTATATTTATGTTTAACCTTGTTGCCTGCTGTTGCAGCCTACCTGCATTTTGATTAACCAGTGGTTTTAGGAGGAAACCCTCCCCTTTCTGAGGTACGTGGTTGATAGCATGCAGTTTAGTTATGCGCGCCTCCTGACTGGTTTATTGCAACTTTACTGCCCCTCCAGCTGGCGATTTGGATCAAACTAGTGGTGCTTTTTCTGTTTTCCAGTGCATCATTGCAGAAATGTATGTACCCTGGGGCTTACTTTCTGGTTTAATGTGGACCAGATGTATTTAGGCCGTTTCTTATTTCTAGGATCAGAAACCATTAGTAACTTTAAAGTTCCTGTTACGAGTTTCTGAACAGCATGCCCAAAAGAGCTTTTAGTAAAAGTGGTACTATTTTTATTTTAGGTGACTGCGACATCCGTTGTTGCTTTCCCTATGTGTCCTGTTTTGTGATCTCTACTGTATTGAATATTCATTCATCTTTATTGGACTAGTATGGTGGTTCGTTTCTACATTTATTATCAGGTAGGTTTGTGTTTTTGATTACACCAACATTGTGAGTGAAGCGCTAGCTGTACCTTGTACACTAATTGGATTTTCCCATGTTTCATCTTTAGTGCACAGTATTTCCTGCACAATATTCTATCATGTGTGGGCAGGCTGTGTGTTCTACTCTTTGTGTAATATTGCAGAATATTTTTTTTCACTAAGGCTTTATTGAGAGGTCAGTATTCCTCTACTGTATTTTAACAACTATTTGGTGCATGCGGTATAATATACTTGAGCTCATTTTCAACACGTTTTGGTGAAGGTCAATATTTCTCTACTGTATTTTAACAACTATTTGCAGCATGTGGTATAAGATCTGTGAGCACATTTTGGCTAGATTCATGTTTCAAGTTTCTAAGTGATAGTATTTTTATATTCTGTTTAGCTTAACTTACCACCACTTACTAACCAGCTCGCCTCGAAGGGAAGGGCCACGCACTTCCAGGCCCAGACTCCATCGCAGCAGGATATTCGTCCCCGGAGGGGCATAAAACTTGGCCACCCTTCCTGCAGCGCGGGACGCTCACCATCTCACCTCAAAAGGGGGCTACGCACTTCCAGGCCAAGATTCCATTGTGGCAGGATGCCGCTAGCACCAACCTTTGTGCCTGGAGGTGCACAAAACTTGGCCACACTTGCCGCACCGTGGGAAACGAAGAGGCTTGCCTCAAAGTGGGGGCCATGCACTTCCAGGCAAGACTCCATTGCGACAGGACACTACTAGCATAAAACTTGGCTGCACTTCCCACAGTGCCAGAAGCTCACCAGCTCACCTCGAAGGGTGGGCCACGCACTTCCAGGCCCAGACTCCATCCCAGCAGGATGCCGCTAGCACAGACATTCGCGCCCGAGGTGCATAAAACGTGGCTGCACTTCGCGGGACGCTCACCCGCTCACCTTGAAGGGGAGCTACACACTTCCAGACCCAGACTCCATCGCAGCAGGACACCGCTAACATGGACATTCGCCACCAGAGGCGCATAAAATTTGGCCTCACTTCCCGCAGTGCGGGACGCTCACAAGCTCACCTCGAAGGAGGGGGGCCACACACTTCCAGGCCCAGACTCCATCACGGCAGGACACCGCTAGCACGGACATTTGTGCCCGGAGGCACATAAAACTTGCCCGCACTTCCCGCAGTGCAGGACGGTCACTAGCTTGCTTCAAAGGGGGAGACATGCACTTCCAGGCCCAGACTCCATTGCGGCAGGACACCGCTAGCATGGACATTCATGCCCGGAGGGGCATAAAACTTGGCCGCACTTCCCGCAGCACAAGTTGCACGCAGAACGTGTCTGGGAGCGCGCCTGGGCAAAGACCAGGCCGGGCCGGGCCGGGATGGGCCACTTTTAGCCCGTCAGAGACCGTTAGAGGCTGTGCTGGGTCCACGCTCTTTCGAAGTTATTTTTCTTGTTAAACTCTGGGCTATTGTTTTGTAGCCCTTTCAGCTCCCACCCTTTTTCTGAGGAAGTCGAGACATATGGGGAAAAGGAAGGTGACCACTGGCCCTACGCCTATCCCTCAAACTTACCCCCGTCCTCCATTGACAACTTTTTGATACGCGTAGTCGATTTGGTGTCAAATGAAACTAAGTTGGCAGAGCGCTGCCTTTCTCTAGTAGTGTAGGATATTGAATCTAGGCCCCCAGTAAGCCCCAAGGTCCTGTTGTTATATGTAATACTGGCTCTGCCAGCTATACATTGTATGATATCTCTCCTGTGTTTCCTCTTACGCAACTCAAACCCCTTGTTTGGAATTAGATGGAGCCGATATGAGCAACTCAGCAAGGGATGTAGGACTGAATGTTGCTGATTGTTATGGTGCTCTGGGTGCTTAAAGTTTCTCCCTTGATTCTGGCCCACTACCAAAAATGCAAAGAAGGGCCTCTAAGTTCAAATCTAAACCAGCCTCAAAACCACAGCCCCTGATTCACGACACCTCTGTTAGTTCTGTGCCTTTACACCCTTCAAACGTTGTTACCGCTGGAGATCTGGTTTAATGACTTGCTGGACTCTAAGCTACAACAAATTCACAGCCTACTAGCTCTGCTAGAATCCAGTATGGGCAATCTAATCTCTATGCAGAGAAGGGTCCAGTGCAAGTACGGTCCGAAGCAACACAGTCAAGGGCCTCTGCTAGGTCCTCCGCCATGGTGGCGGCTCCGGGACCTGGCTGTTCTCCTAGAGTAGCTGTGTAGAGCCCCCCTCCTGGCTTACAGAATGGGGTTAGAGAAAGCGGCTCAGCTAATCAGTCAGCCACTTTTTTTGTTAATTATCACACACAGGAATCTACTCTCTAGACTTCAAACAAAATGTCAAATCCTGGCAGCCAGCATAGACAACAATGGGCTGAGCACCCTCTACCTCAGCTCCCGGTTATAGATTTGCCCCCAGTTTCATGCTCCTATCTGGATATCCTGGACAATGTGCCTTGGCTTCAAGGCCCCACAATGGAATCTACCCCAGCTCTCAAAAACAAAGTCATTATTTGGCTAAACACAAATGTAAGCTGTAAGTGGGACCTTTTTAAAGAGATTTTGTTTGTCCACCGGGTGGGAGGCATAAGCCCACTAATGAGGCAATCACCTGGTGACCTCATAATTATTTACATCGATGACCCTAATGTTGCTAGGGAAGTACTAGCACTTGAAGAAGCCAGTATGGTGAGGCTTAAGCAGATCAGAATCTTACCACTGGGTTATTCTATAAACATATAGCACCCATGGAAGACACTGACAACACTCAAATCCTCACCATGCTCCCTCTTGAGGCATACGGAGTTGCCCCTGTCTTACCTATCTTCCACTCAGTAACTACTATTCGGTTTTGAATGAACTTGAAGATGTGGATTGACAACAACTTGTAACTTCCAACACTGTGCCCACTGGAGTTGTTTAGGGGGGATCAGGTGGTGGAGGGACATAACACCTCTACACTGACTGGGTCTTAGACTATCCCCCCTGTAAATGCCTCCAGGGAGGTGGCTACTCTACCGACTAACCTGCATTCACCCATTAGTAAGACACTGCACTTGAAACTTCTTAGCTGGAATGTGGCTGGCTTGGCCTTGCTAACACGTCTCTTTATGACTAATTTACTCACTTTGGGACTCGTTTTAGGCCAATGAATCTTTTGACCCTGATTGAAGACACCTTAGGATGAGATAACTAATCAGCATGTCAATCAATATGTCAATAACGTCATCAAAGTTCACAGTGATAAGACAATTCAAATTAGTCAAAGACATTAATAAAACTAAGAAACCACCACGACCTTGCAGTCGTGAATAACCACACCAGTTTAGTACTATTATATGAAGTTTATTCCCTATTGATTACAATTCTACTAGCAAGTTTATTAGTCTCAAAACCAAGAAACACATTAGCATAGTCACAATATGGCAACTCTGATAAGATTTCATCAAAGCAAGAATCACGAATATTAGAACATAGCACGGCGTCAACATAGGTTATCATTAGCAGAGTATCATCATCACGTTATTCAACAATATGCATAAGCTGAGCAAGCGCACTCCTACTAAAACAACATTTCCTGACCTTAATTCACACAAACTTCACAATCCACCTGCAATATGCATAAGCTGAGCAAGCGCAAATTCTACACAACACATGCTAAAACGCCGAGAACATAACCAATTCACTTAGGCGAGCTCCGGGATTCCGGGAAAAGTCATGGGGAATTTAGAAACACATCACACCTCTAATTTGCATTATCTCGAAAAACACTTTTAAACAATGGTCCTTCGCCCTGGGGCCCCAAAGGGCCTAAACCGTCGCTCTGCTACCAGAACTGTTAACGCGTCCCTTTATGACTAATTTACTGACTTTGGGACTCGTTTTAGGGCAATGAATCTTTTGACCCTGATTGAAGACACCTTAGGATGAGATAGCTAATTAGCATGTCAATCAATATGTCAATAATGTCATCAAAGTCATAGTAATAAGACAATTCAAATTAGTCAAAGACATTAATAAAACTCAGAAACCACCATGACCTTGCAGTCATGAATAACCACACCAGTTTAGTACTATTATATGAACTTTATTCCCTATTGATTACAATTCTACTAGCAAGTTTATTAGTCTCAAAACCAAGAAACACATTAGCATATTCACAATATGGCAACTCTGATAAGATTTCATCAAAGCAATAATCACGAATATTAGAACATAGCACGGCGTCAACATAGGTTATCCTTAGCAGAGTATCATCATCACGTTATTCAACAAAGCATAGATTCAGTCATTTGTCTATTTGCGTCTATTTAGTGCACCCTTCATCTAACCTCGAATTAGCATTGGCATGTTGTGCTTCATGCAAAAACAATTTAGTAACACCAATTTGGAAAACATCTAACTATGGTCTCTGTCAAAAGAAGCAGTTGGTACCTAGAAAGGAAAAGCAAACAGACAATTACAATATCATTGTCATATAGTTACCCTCTATATTGGGTCAGCACTCAGGTTCGGTCTTCGTCCTCAGGACATTAGTTGGTTCGCCATCAGGAATTCAGCAATCGGGAAAAAGGGGCACTTCCCTCATAAGGAGGTAAAGTGTAAGCGGGCAATTATAAGGCAAGGATGGTTTTAAGAACCAAACAGTAAAGTGTCTATGCAGAGTGACAAAGTGTCTGGGTCATAGCAAAACGCATCGGCATCTCCCTAACTAACTCATTTCCTTGTGTCAAGGGTTTTTATCCCATTTCCGTTGTACAGTCCCCTAATTCTTCATTGGTTGAGGGGTTGCACCCCACTATCTCCCTCCAACAGAGTTTCAATTACTTCATTGAATTTGTCACCCCATAACTGTTCTCACGTGGTTTATTGGTCCTTATGATTGACTTCTTCAGCGGATAGAATGTCCGGTATGATTTCATACTCTCGTGGTCTTCTTTGCATCTTTAGTCAGTGGTTCCATTGTCTGTACCGGTTCAGGCGACCTTGTACCTGCAAGTAGTCTACACTGTTGCATTCAGCAAGAATGTTTTACTAAGCCAGTTGAATTTCATGAGAACGGATCTACTACAGTTACATTCATCTTCTAGTTTGGAAAAACAAGAGTTCATGTCCTTCAGCAAGTCAGCACACTGCACGTTAGAAAAAGCACATTTAATATGAAACCGGGCAGCTAGGTCTCGACTCATGCCAACTAAGGCCTAATGATTTATTAGCAAAACTTTAACATATAGGCCCATATTTATACTTTTTGACGCTAAACTGCGCTAACGCAGTTTAGCGTCAAAAAATTTAGCGCCGTCTAACGCCATTATGAAGCGCCATGCGGGCGCCGTATTTATGGAATGGCGTTAGCCGGCGCTAGCAGACCGGCGCTGCCTGGTGTGCGTGGAAAAAAAACACGTAGACCAGGCAGCGCCGGCGTAGGGGGAAAATGGCGTTAGGGCGTCTTAAAATGGGGCAAGTCAGGTTGAGGCAAAAAAATCGCCTCAACCCGATTTGCGCCATTATTTTCGACGCCCAGACGCCATTTAAATGACTCCTGTCTTAGTAAAGACAGGAGTCATGCCCCCTTGCCCAATGGCCATGCCCAGGGGACTTATGTCCCCTGGGCATGGTCATTGGGCATAGTGGCATGTAGGGGGGCACAAATAAGGCCCCCCTATGCCACCCAAAAAAAATTAAAAAATATAAAAAATTATACTTACCTGAACTTACCTGAATGTCCCTGGGGTGGGTCCCTCCATCCTTGGGTGTCCTCCTGGGGTGGGCAGGGGTGGCAGGGGGGGTCCCTGGGGGCAGGGGAGGGCACCTGTGGGCTCATTTTGAGCACACAGGCCCCTTAACGCCTACCCTGACCCAGGCGTTAAATAGTGGCGCAAATGCGGGGTTTTTTGACCCGCCACCTCCCGGGCGTGATTTTTGCCCGGGAGTATAAATACGACGCATTTGCGTCGCCGTCATTTTTTTAGACGGGAACGCCTACCTTGCATCTCATTAACGCAAGGAAGGCGTTCACACAAAAAAATGACGCTATTTGCCCATACTTTGGCGCTAGACGCGTCTAACGCCAAAGTATAAATATGGCGTTAGTTTTGCGCCGAATTTGCGTCGAAAAAAACGACGCTAATTCGGCGCAAACGGAGTATAAATACGGGCCATAACCTTTTAATATTAGTGCAAAATCATCTCTTAGCATACATTTTATCATTATTAGTCAGTTTCATTAGTCCCTGTATATGTTGGCGGCCACTCCCCGTGGGCACATTTCAAGTAAGCGTTTAGCAAATACATTAACACATTTTCTATGCAACTCTATTATGCATTCGTTCATAAACATTTCATGTTAATTTCTAAGAATATAAGCTACGCTCTCCCAGTCCCTCCTCTGATGACACTTGTCCTCACACAAAACTTTTCCCTTCAGAACCTCTAATTTTCTTTAAATTGCGCATCTCAATTTCTTCCTTTCTATGGGATCTTTCCCAAATTTCTTTGAACATTTCCTCTTTTTCTTTTTCTTCTTTTCTTTTATTACGTTTTGCCAAATCTCTTTTAATTCTTTTATTAATTTTGCAGGATAACCATAGTCCCAATAGACAAATTAGAACAATCAGTAGACCCCCTAATATTTTTGCAAGAACCCCGTTCCAAATACTACTAAACCAATTCCCTACTTTGGTAATTCCTTTCCCAACCTTTTCCCAAACTCCAGGTTCCTTCAGCTCTTTCAAATCTGCACTATCTCTTGTTAAGTTAGTAAGCATACCTCTAATCTTTTTGTTGTTATCAGGAATAAAGGCACAACAATGGCGCTCATTAAGCATTTTACAGACTCCACCACTCTTCGCTAAAAGAATGTCTAAAGCAAGCCGTTTTTGAAGAGTCATAGCTCTTTCCGCAGCAAGTTCAGTATCCATCAGGAGTACAGCCCCTTTAAAGTTTGTCAGCATGTTATCCACAATAGTAGACAACTTTAGAATCTTTATGGAGATTAAGATAACCCCCACTGAGGGAATTATGGCTCCAAATATGTCACCAATGACAGCAGCCGCTGTCTCTCACTTTTGTCTGGTATGTTGTAATTCAGGCATTTTAGGAATTTGCTTTAAGTCATCAATTTGGTAAATCTTTGGGAAAACTATTCCCAAGTAACATGTCCCATACCATCCTTTAGGAAGACGGTAATAAGCATTAAGCCCACATATATAATAGATCCCGGGGATCGCTGGATCCTGTCCATTTAACATTAATGTCCATTTACTCTGAAACAAAAACACATGCCTGCACTCACTCGTTCCCACAAATAAAGTGTCATGTTCAGATTTCGGCCTATATATTCAAAGCCTTCCTACATGTAATGCATCTATAGCTAATTTGCCCTGTGTCTTTATTGCAGTGTAAGCATAATCATTTGCAAGCATGTGTTTTTCTAATCCCTTTTCCAGCCTTTCTTTTAATGCTTTCCGTCTATCATCAGTGTGATCTAAGAAGCTCTTTTCTACAGGTGTTAGTAAGCAGGTTAGATTATTGCGGTGTGCATAAGCTGTCCCAAATGTCAGTGTCGGCTCAAAGAAACCCCTAACTAATTTTATGCTGTGTTCTTTAGCTAATTTATTTAGAAACACAATCACAGGCACAAAGGAGAACACAGTTCGGGCTGGACTGTTCCCATGGGAACATGGTCAAGACTGATTTGCATATAGCTTGGTCCAAACTGGAATGGCATGGGCAGCAAAAAACTATGGATTTAGGTCCAGATCTCTGTACTGGGGTGAATGTTTGACATTGTTCAGCATTCCGTCCATCACTTGTTCTTTTTGCATTTGTCGCTCTAAGTGGGAAGGGTATGCCCAGACGTGGGCCCCGTGCTTCCCATGCCACTGGGTTCAAGCTAGCCTGGCTGATGAGTAGTGAAACCCGGAAACTGGTCCTAGGATGCTTGTTTCCAGTACAGGGAAGAACTGACCTGGCAGTTCGGGCTGGACTGTTCCCATGGAAACAGGGTCAAGACTCATTTGCATATAGCTTGGTCCAAACTGGAATGGCATGGGCAGCAAAAAACGATGGATTTAGGTCCAGATCTCTGTAATGGGGGTGAATGTTTGACATTGTTCAGCATTCCGTCCATCACTTGTTCTTTTTGCATTTGTCGTTCTAAGTGGGAAGGGTATGCCCAGACGTGGGTCCCATGCTTCCCATGCCACTGGATTCAAGCTAACCTGGCTGATGAGGGGTAAAACCCTGAAACCGGTTCTAGGATGCTTGTTTCCAGTCCAGGGAAAAACTGGCCTGGCAGTTCGGGCTGGACTGTTCCCATGGGAACAGGGTCAAGACTGATTTGCGTATGGCTGGGTCCAAACTGGAAGGGCATGGGCAGCAAAAAGACAATGGATTTAGGTCCAGATCTCTGTACTGGGGGTGAATGTTTGACATTGTTCAGCATTCCATCCATCACTTGTTCTTTTTGCATTTTTCTCCCTAAGTGGGAAGGGTATGCCCAGACGTGGGTCCCGTGCTTCCCATGCCACTGGATTCAAGCTAGCCTGGCTGATGAGGGGTGAAACCCTGAAACCGGTTCTAGGATGCTTGTTTCCAGGCCAGGGAAGAACTGACCTGGCAGTTCGGGTGGACTGTTCCCATGGGAACAGGGTCAAGACTGATTTGCATATGGCTGGGTCCAAACTGGAAGGGCATGGGCAGCAAAAAGACGATGGCTTTAGGCCCAGATCTCTGTACTGGGGGTGAATGTTTGACATTGTTCAGCATTCCGTCCATCACTTGTTCTTTTTGCATTTGTCGCCTTAAGTGGGAAGGGTATGCCCAGACGTGGGTCCCGTGCTTCCCATGCCACTGGATTCAAGCTAGCCTGGCTGATGAGGGGTGAAACCCTGAAACCGGTTGTAGGATGCTTGTTTCCAGTCCAGGGAAGAACTGGCCTGGCAGTTCGGGCTGGACTGTTCCCATGGGAACAGGGTCAAGACTGATTTGCATATGGCTGGGTCCAAACTGGAAGGGCATGGGCAGCAAAAAGACGATGGCTTTAGGCCCAGATCTCTGTACTGGGGGTGAATGTTTGACATTGTTCAGCATTCTGTCCATCACTTGTTCTTTTTGCATTTGTCGCCTTAAGTGGGAAGGGTATGCCCAGACGTGGGTCCCGTGCTTCCCATGCCACTGGATTCAAGCTAGCCTGGCTGATGAGGGGTGAAACCCCGAAACCGGTCCTAGGATGCTTGTTTCCAGTCCAGGGAAGACCTGGTCTGGCAGTTCGGGCTGGACTGTTCCCACGGGAACGGGGTCAAGACTGATTTGCATATGGCTGGGTCCAAACTGGAATGACTTGGGCAGCAAAAAAACGATGCATTTAGGCCCAAATCTCTGTACTGGGGGTGAATGTTTGACATTGTTCAGCATTCCGTCCATCACTTGTTCTTTTTACAAAGGAGAACACTATATCTAAGTTAGAATAGAAGTATTGAACATGTTCTTGATCATAGAATCTTGTTAACAGCAAACTACAGCTTATCCTGTAGGTTAATGGCAGACTATGATAAGTAACCCCTTCTTGTACTGATGAAGGAATCTTTGTGCACACATAGCAATTCTTTGCATCCATTGTGTCAACATACTCATTCAGTAAGCTTTAGAAGACATTAATAGATAGTTCCCTTTTGGATTAGTTCCCTCATGCAAGTATTTTGCATCCTGCTCAAACTTATCCCATGGTGTTAGAGTAGCAGTCTCCGGAATTTAAGCACTGTTAGTCACTTTCTTATCCACCAATGGCATTCCCACAATCACACCTATAATTATTATTGCACACACAATAACCAGAATAGCACTCAACCAACCACACATCCTACCCTTATTACTATTATCTTTATTGTAACTCATGATCTGTAAAAAATCATATAGCAGAATAATATAAAGCAAACAATCAACTTGAGGAAGATATAAAGCTCTTTTTTTTTTTCTGTGCAAAGTTTCTCTCTTTCTCTGCGAGTATTTACAGCGTTTCACTCACTCCAGGACCCCATTGTCAAATCAGGTTAGCAGCTTGTCATAATCAGTTTTCTAGCGTCAGTTCAGGTTAACAGTGTCACATCCCGTAATTTATCAGTCTCTTTTCTCAGCTTTTCAGCTTTTCAATTTCGATTTCAATTTAACACAGTCTCTTTCTAAGGTTGAATTCAGGTGCCGTAGTATTGACCTGGAACCTCTCGATCAAAACAGAACACCAAGAATTCTTGTTGCCATTCAGCTGATGTTGCATACGCCCATTCAGGACCTGCGTACCTTCTGTTTGCAACTCTCTTTCTTTTCAGTTTGCGTTCACCCTGCATCTCTCCTTCACTGATATCTTCTTTCCTGGTTGTATCAACTTCTTCCTTTATTGTTTCATTAGGGATCACTTTCTTTCCTGCAGCTTGTGGCTCCGGCCAATTATCTCCTTTAAGTGTTTTCTTTCTGTCTAGTCTTTCAGGACGTTGAACAGTGCCCTCCTCTTGTGCTATGGTGTTTTCTCTTGATGGACCTGCAAGCGGCTCAGGAGGAGTCAGAACACCTCCACTTCCCTCTGCCTCAGTCCCTTCGCCTTCATGGTCTGTTATGGGCGCAACTGCGTTAGTGCAGTTTTGCACCAAAAAGTATAAATAAGGCCCAAAGTCTTGTGACTTAACATGAGCATTTCATTTCACCACGGCAATTTCAAGAGGTAAATGAATCGCGTGCAACAAATCTTTAATATTTTCGCCATTTTTCACAGGAGAACCAGAAGAGGTCATGAAACCCCTCTGTGACCATAACTTTCCAAAATCATGTAAAATTCCGAATCCATATCTGCTGTCAGCATAAATAGTGACTTTCAGATTTTTGGCTGCGTGGCATGCCCTAGTAAGAGCAATTAATTCAGCCACTTGAGCGGAGTACACTCTTTCGAGCCAGGAAGCTTCTAAGATACCAGTGATTGTACATACGGCATATCCAGCTCTCACTACTCCTACTGAGTCTCTCAAACATGAACCATCAACAGAAATAATGTAATCATTTTCTTCCAGTTGGGTATCTCTAATATCGGGTCTTGGTTTGGTGCACAGATCTGTTACCTCAAGACAATCATGTTCTACTTCCTCGGCATCATCAATGTCTGCATTTTCAATAGGAAGTAAAGTTGCTGGGTTCAATACAGTACATCTCTTAAGGGACACATTCGGAGACCCCAATATAATTGTCTCATATTTTGTAAGACGTGCATTCGTCATATGGTGTGTCTTGGTTTGGGTCAACAGAATTTCAACCGAGTGAGGAACCATTACGGTTAAAGGATGTCCCATCACTATTCCTTCACACTGTGTGAGGCTTTGACCAACTGCTGCAACTGCGCGCAAACAACAACCCGGTAAGGCTGCTGCAACTGGGTCCAAAGTAGCTGAAAAATATGCTACTGGGCGGTTTGCACCTCCATGGACCTGTTTCAAGACAGACAAAGAACAAGCATCACGTTCATGACAAAACAGTACAAAAGGCTTTGTGTAATCAGGCATACCTAATGCTGCTTCCCTGCACATGCTTTCCCTCAACTCCATGAATGCCTTCATCTCTTTCTCAGAAATGGTTATGGCACCTGGGCCTTCCTGAACTTCCTTGGCTGTCAGTCTTATCAAGGGCTTAGAGATGATCGAGAAGTTGGGAATCCACTGACGACAGTAGCCCACCATTCCCAAAAACATCCTAACATCTCTCTTAGTTGTCGGGGGATTCATCTGCAGTATGGCTGTCACCCTTTCCTTGGATATTTTCCTTGACCCTTTCTCGATCGGGTGACCTAAGTACTTCACCTCTCTCTGACAGTATTGCAGCTTCTTTGGGGACACTTTATGTCCATTCTTTCCCAAATGATTCAGTAAGGCAATTGTGTCATACCTGCAGTCATCTTTTGTCCTAGACACAATTAACAAATGATCAATATACTGCACTAAAGTCGAACTGAAAGGCAGTTCTAATGACTCCAAATCCTTCTTCAATATCTGATTGAAGATGGAAGGCGACTCGGAAAACCCTTGAGGGATTCTGCACTAACTGTATACCTTATCCAGGAATTTGAAACTGAAGAGAAATTGGCTATTCTCATGAAGAGGTACCGAAAAGAATGCTTGAGACAGCTCAACAACTGTGAACCACTCTGCATCACACAGAACCTGAAACATGATCACAGCTGGATTTGGCACTATGGGGCAACATTTTACCACAATCTCATTTATTTTCCTCAAGTCCTGAACAATTTGAACTTTCCCACAAGGCTTTTTCAGACCCATTTTTGGTGAATTACACGGGCTACTCAGCACTTCTTTCAGAACCCCTTGCTTCACAAAGTCCGCAATTATCTGTGCTACCTGAATAAGGACATCTTGTGCCATGTGGTATTGCGGTACCTGCAGAAACACTGCATTCGGCTTTACCTGTACTTTAACCGGTTCTACTCCTTTTATCAGTCCCACTTCCTTTCCTGTCAGGTCCCACACTTTCTTGGTTTCTGTTCCCTGCAACTCAGGTGGTAAGTCAGTCACTGCAAGCATTGGGAATAGGGTTATCAAAGGGTATTCCTCATTTACGGTCTCCGTCTCTAACTCTGGGAACTGGCCATCGTCGTCTTCATCATTACTGTTCGTCTGCACCTCAATCCCTTCATTGGAACAGGTAATTGAACACCTTGTTTTGCACAGTAGGGGCTAGATGTAGCAAGGCTTTTGCGCCTCGCAAACGGCGAAAAAACGCAGTTTGCGAGGCGCAAAAGCCCCCACGCGATGCAGAAACGCATTTTGCGAGTCAGAACCGACTCGCAAAATGCGTTTCCGACTTGCAAATAGGAAGGGGTGTTCCCTTCCTATTTGCGACTCGCATCGCGATGTAAGTTCGCGGTCGCAAATCAACTCGTAGTTACCATCCACTTGAAGTGGATGGTAACTAATTCGCAAACGGGAAGGGGTCCCCATGGGACCCCTTCCCCTTTGTGAATGATCACCAAAATATGTTTTCAGAGCAGGTAGTGGTCCTATGGATCACTGCCTGCTCTGAAAAAAAACGAAACAAAAGGTTTCAGTATTTTTTTCCAAGTGCAGCTCGTTTTCCTTTAAGGAAAACGGGCTGCAGATGGAAAAAAAACAGCTTTATTCAAAAGCAGTCAGGGACATGGTGGTCTGCTGTCTCCAGCAGGCCACCATCCCCGTGAGTGCCCATACTCGCTATGGGGTCTCAAACTGTGACCCACCTCATAAATATTTATGAGGTGGGTCTTTGTGACCCCATAGCGAGTCTCAGAAGGTGTCTGAGACACCTTTCTGCATTTTCTTTTTACGAGGTGCAAATTGCGAGTCGCTGGGACTCGTAATTTGCACCTCGCAAAAGGAAACCTACCTACATCTGGCCCTAAGTCTCTTCCCAGTAAGGATACTAGACTAGAATCACAAACTACAAATTTGTGTAATCCCTGGAAGTTACCAATCTCAACTTGGACCGGGTCTGTAATCGTATTTGTCAGGAACTGATTTGCTACTCCCACCACTCTTATGGTTCGTCCAGAAAGTGGCAATTTCGGAACCTCTACACTTCTGACTGTAGAGCGTGTAGCTCCTGTATCAACTAGGAATGAAACCTTATGACCCATCACCTTCCCCTCTACATAAGGTCCCCTCTGATCTACTTCAAGAGACGATGCAAGCCTGCATTTCTCACTGTCTGAACAATCATCCAACCATTCATTGTTTATTCCATCCTCACCACACAATGGGAACTGTTGTACTGTGTTATTTTGACTCATCGTTTGACCTGTGACCTGTTGAGGAAGCATCACCTGTTGCTGTCCGATTGGAGCTAATGGTATCTGCATTTGCTGTCTAGGTACCATGGGAATCTGCTGCTGTGCCTGCTGCATTTGTGCTGGTTGGGCTGTAACCCCTGCATCTGAACCATGTTATTCTGGAAGTTCTGTTTTTGTCCTCTCATTTTTGGACCCCTCACATTTTGAAATGTACCGACATCATTGCTTTGTTGAACAACACCATCCTGCACCACCATTGGGCATTCCCGCTTCCAATGCCCCACGCCCCCGCACAAGTGACATGGTGCCAACTTTTTCATCCCCTGCACATCATTTTGAACCACAACAGTATTCAAGTCTGGACCACGGTTCACAAAACCTCCTCGTCCTCAACCTCTTGGTTGTGCCTGAAACATTCCATTCTCCTGCGGTTGCTGCTGAACCACCTGATGTGTTCCGTTTCCCTGCATTCCTGCTTGCGCTGCCTTAATCTGCATCACCATCACCTTCTCTTTCAACTTTCTCTGTTTCAACTCGATCACTACAGTATTTCGCATACTGCAATACCTCATCAATCGGCTTTGCTTGCCAACAGATCAAATTATTCTTAATCATCTGGCTAATCTCTGGTCTCAGCCCTTCAACAAACCTGATTTGGTTATCAGCTTGTCATAATCAGTTTTCCAGAGTCAGCTCAGGTTAACAGTGTCACATCCGGTAATTTATCAGTCTCTTTTCTCAGCTTTTCATTTTCGATTTCAATTTAACACAGTCTTTTTCTAAGGTTGAATTCAGGTGCCTTAGTATTGACCTGGAACCTCTCGATGAAAACAGAACACCAAGAATTCTTGTTGCCATTCAGCTGATGTTGCATACGCCCATTCAGGAGCTGCGTACCTTCTATTTGCAACTCTCTTTCTTTTCAGTTTGCGTTCACCCTGCAACTCTCCTTCACTGAGATCTTCTTTCCTGGTTGTATCAACTTCTTCCTCTATTGTTTCATTAGGGATCACTTTCTCTCCTGCAGCTTGTGGCTCCGGCCAATTATCTCCTTTAAGTGTTTTCTTTCTGTCTGGTCTTTCAGGACGTTGAACAGCGCCCTCCTCTTGTGCTATGGTGTTTTTTCTTGATGGACCTGCAAGCAGCTCAGGAGGAGTCAGAACACCCCCACTTCCCTCTGCCTCACTCCCTTGGCCTTCAGGGCCTGTTATGGGCTCAACTTCAAACCCGTATCCATCTGCTTCTGGGAGAACCTCTCTCTGCGTCGGTTCCCCTGATGCCTCAGCTGAGATAGGCTCACTGTCACTCCTCTGGATCTCGTTTTGAGTGACTAAGCCGTCCTCAGTGGGCTCTCCTTCAGTCTCAGTTCCTCTTTGAATACTCTCCGGCCCTGAGACTTCCTTCCCTGCAGCTGTTGTTTTGGACACTTCAAGTTCCTCATCAGTCGGACACGTCACCTTTTTGTGTGACTGGCATGTATCCAATTTGGAAGACCTGCACATTTCCCAGCAGTAGTGGTTGTCAGTATCACTTGATATGGCCCCTTCCAACGTGGCTCCAGACACGATTTCCTCACGTGTTTCTTGTGAACCACCCAGTCACTGGCTTTCAGGGTGTGACCTGGATCACTTATCGGTGGCAATGTGGTAGCTTCCACCTGGTGAGAAAAAGAGTGGGTCACGTCAGCCAGACCCTTGCAGTAGTCCAACATCATATCATCCGTGATATTCACAAGAGCATTTGCAGGTACTGCGGGAAATCGCATAGCTCGGCCCATGAGAATTTCATGAGGAGACAGTCCCGTTTTCTTGTCAGGTGTGTTTCTCATTGACATCAGTACTAAGGCAATGCATCTGGCCACTTCAAATTGGTAGCTGCACACATTTTTGCCATTCTTGACTTCAAGGAACCATTCATCTGCTCCACTAATCCTGATGCTTTAGGGCGATAACTACAATGCAGCTTTTTCTCGATGTTTAATGCGGCACACAAGAGCTTAATCACCTCATTGTCGAAGTGTCTGCTCCTGTCAAATTCTAAAGAGATCGGGAACCCGAAACGTGATATTAACTCCCTAAGCAGCAGCTTTGCTACTGTGAGACTATCATTCCTACATGTAGGGTAAGCTTCAATCCAGTGGCTGAAAATGCACACAATCACCAACACATTTCTCAAACCTCCACACACAGGCATCTCAATAAAATCCATCTGCACCCTGCTAAACGGACCTCCAGCTCTCCCAACATGGCTCATATTCACCATAGTCCCTTTTCCTGCATTCATCTGCTGACAGATGATGCACCTGTGACAGATAACCTCTGCAGCTTGTCTGAATTTTAGATTGAACCAATCAATTTTGAACAACCTAATCATTGCGTCTCTCCCAACATGTGCTTGACTATGGTAAAACCACGCAAATTGCGACAAAAGACTATTTGGCAAAACCATTTTTCCCTCCTCTGAAACCCATAAGTCATCAAACTTCTGTACACATTGCAGTCTCTGCCAGGAATGCTTCTCATCTTTGCTAGCACGTCCCTGCAGTGATTTTAGCTCATCTAATGTGTCAACCACCCTAAATGCAAAGTTCAAGCATGTTTCATTTTCATTTTCAGGTAACAATTCCCACTGATCTCAGAACAATATACAGTTCAATGCACAAAACCTTGCGGCTTGATCTGCATAGCGGTTTCCCATTGACACAAAGGGGCATATTTATACTCTGTTTGCACCGAATTAGTGTCATTTTTTTGACTCTAATTTGGTGCAAATCTAACTCCATATTTAGGGCCGTATTTATACTTTTTGACGCTAAACTGCGCTAACGCAGTTTAGCGTCAAAAAGTTTAGCGCCGGCTAACGCCATTCTGAAGCGCCATGCGGGCGCCGTATTTATTGAATGGCATTAGCCGGCGCTAGCAGACCGGCGCTGCCTGGTGTGCGTGGAAAAAAAACACGTACACCAGGAAGCGCCGGCGTTGGGGAAAATGGCGTTAGGGCGTCTTAAAAATGGTGCAAGTCAGGTTGACGCTAAAAAATCGCCTCCACCCGATTTGCGCCATTTTTAACGACGCCCAGACGCCATTTACATGACTCCTGTCTTAGTAAAGACAGGAGTCATGCCCCCTTGCCCAATGGCCATGCCCAGGGGACTTATGTCCCCTGGGCATGGTCATTGGTCATTGTGGCATGTAGGGGGGCACAAATCAGGCCCCCCTATGCCAAAAAAAAATATTAAAAAAAAAACAAATTTATACTTACCTGAACTTACCTGAATGTCCCTGGGGTGGGGTGGGTCCCTCCCTCCTTGGGTGTCCTCCTGGGGTGGGCAAGGGTGGCAGGGGGGGTCCCTGGGGGCATGGGAGGGCAGCTGTGGGCTCATTTTGAGCCCACAGGTCCCTTAACGCCTGCCCTGACCCAGGCGTTAAAAAGAGGCGCAAATGCGGGGTTTTTTGACCCGACCACTCCCGGGCGTGATTTTTGCGCCGCAGTCATTTTTTTGGACGGGAACGCCTACCTTGCATCTCATTAACGCAAGGAAGGCGTTCACGCAAAAAAATGACGCTCTTTACTCATACTTTGGCGCTAGACGCGTCTAACGCCAAAGTATAAATATGGCGTTAGTTTTGCGCCGAATTTGCGTCGAAAAAAACAACGCAAATTTGGCGCAAACAGAGTATAAATATGCCCCTTATACTTTTGTGCTAGACCCGTCTAGCACCATGGTCCTGATTTATACTTTTTTTGCGCATTATTAACGTAATTTTTTTAAGCAAAAGTGGCGCAAACTTACAAAATATTGGCCCTTATTTATACTTTTTGCTGCAAAACTGCACTAACTCAGTTTTGCACCAAAAAGTTTAGCACCGGCTTGTACCAATTCTGTGCACCAGCCGGGCACCATATTTATGGAATGGTGCAAGCCGGTGCAAAGGGGAGGCTAGAGTAAAAAAAAATGACTTTAGTCGGGTGGGGCTGGCAGTTTAGAAGAAGAGGGTTTAGCACCAAAAAATGACTTTAGGCAGGTTAAAGTAAAAATAAAATGACTCTAACCAGATTAGCGTAATTTTATGGTGCTAAACCTACCATGCCACATGACTCCTGCCTTAGAAAAGGTAGGAGTCACGCCCACCACCCCAATGGCCAGCACAGAGGACAGGGGTCCCCTGGGTATGGCCATTGCACCCATTTCAGGGCCCCCTATGGCACTTTCAAAAATAACATGCAATCTTACCTGTACTTACCTGGGATGGGTCCCCCATCCTCCGCAGTCCCTCTGGTGTGGGTGGGGGTTCCTCTGGGGCCTGGGGAGGGCACCTGTGGGCTTATTCCATGGTGTTCCACCATGGAAATAGGCCCACAGGTCCCCTAACGCCTGCCCTGACCCAGGCTTTAAAAAATGGGGCAAAGCAAGCTTTGCCCCATTTTTTGACCCCTCCTCCCTCCCTTGCACCATTTTTGCATGGGAGTATAAATATGGCGTTAAGGCCATAGAGTAATTTTATGCACGGGAACGCCTACCTTGCATCTCATTAAGGCAAGATAGGTTTCCACTTCCAAAAAATGACTTTAACTCCATAAATTTGGCACTAGACGGGTCTAGCACGAAAGTTTAAATATGGAGTTAGTTTTGCACTGACTTACAGTTTTTAAAAAAAGATGCTAATTCAGTGCAAACAGAGTATAAATATGCCCCTTAGCGTAAAAAAATGATGCTAATCTGGTCAGAATCATTTCTTTTGACTCAAACCTGCCTAACGTCATTTGTTTTTAAGCTAGCCTACCCTTTGCACCGGCTTGCACCATTCCATAAATATGGTGCCCAGCTGGTGCTAAAAAATGGTGCAAACCGGTGCAAAACTTTTTGGTGCAAAACTGCGTTAGTGCAGTTCTGCACCAAAAAGTATAAATAAGGCCCAAAGTCTTGTGACTTAACATGAGCATTGCCTTTTACCTCGGCAATTTCAAGAGGTAACTGAATCGCGTGCAACAAATCTTTAATATTTTCGCCATTTTTCACAGGAGAACCAGAAGAGGTCATGAAACCCCTCTGTGACCATAACTGTCCAAAATCATGTAAAATTCCGAATCCATATCTGCTGTCAGCATAAATAGTGACTTTCAGATTTTTGGCTGCGTGGCATGCCCTAGTAAGAGCAATTAATTCAGCCACTTGAGCGGAGTACACTCTTTCGAGCCAGGAAGCTTCTAAGATACCAGTGATTGTACATACAGCATATCCAGCTCTCACTACTCCTACTGAGTCTCTCAAACATGAACCATCAACAAAAATAATGTAATCATTTTCTTCAAGTTGGGTATCTCTAATATCGGGTCTTGGTTTGGTGCACAGATCTGTTACCTCCAGAGAATCATGTTCTACTTCCTCGGCATCATCAATGTCTGCATTTTCAATAGGAAGTAAAGTTGCCGGGTTCAATACAGTACATCTCTTAAGGGATACATTCGGAGACCCCAATATAATTGTCTAATATTTTGTAAGACGTGCATTCGTCATATGCTGTGTCTTGGTTCGGGTCAACTGAATTTCAACTGAGTGAGGAACCATTACTGTTAAGGGATGTCCCATCACTATTCCTTCACACTGTGTGAGGCTTTGACCAATTGCTGCAACTGCGCGCAAACAACAACCCGGTAAGGCTGCAGTGACTGGGTCCAAAGTAGTTGAAAAATATGCTACTGGGCGGTTTGCACCTCCATGGACCTGTTTCAAGACAGACAAAGAACAAGCATCACGTTCATTACAAAACAGTACAAAAGGCTTTGTGTAATCAGGCATACCTAAAGCTGGTTCCCTGCACATGCTTTCCCTCAAATCCATGAATGCCTTCATCTCTTTCTCAGACATGGTTATGGCACCTGGGCCATCCTGAACTTCCTTGGCTGTCAGTCTTATCAAGGGCTTAGAGATGATCAAGAATTCGAGAATCCACTGACGACAGTAGCCCACCATTCCCAAAAACATCCTAACATCTCTCTTAGTTGTCGGGGGATTCATCTGCATTATGGCTGTCTACCTTTCCTTGGATATTTTCCTTGACCCTTTCTCGATCAGGTGACCTAAGTACTTCACCTCTCTCTGACAGTATTGCAGCTTCTTTGGGGACACTTTCGGGGTCATTCTGACCCTGGCAGTCACCGACTGCCAGGGCCAACGACCGCGGAAGCACCGCCAACAGGCTGGCGGTGCTTCCTGGGCCATTCTGACCGCGGCGGTAAAGCCGCGGTCAGAAAAGGGGAACCGGCGGTTTCCCGCCGGTTTACCGCTGGCCCACGGAATCCAGCAGCGCCGCCATGGGGATTCCGACCCCCTTCCCGCCATCCTGTTCCTGGCGGTTTTTACCGCCAGGAACAGGATGGCGGGAACGGGTGTCGTGGGGCCCCTGGGGGCCCCTGCACTGCCCATGCCACTGCCATGGGCAGTGCAGGGGCCCCCTAACAGGGCCCCAAAAAGATTTTCAGTGTCTGCTTTGCAGACACTGAAAATCGCGATGGGTGCCACTGCACCAGTCGCACCCCTGCAAATCCGCCGGCTCCATTCGGAGCCGGCTTCCTCTTTGCAGGGGTTTTCCCGCTGGGCTGGCGGGCGATCTTTTGGAGATGGCCCGCCGGCCCAGCGGGAAAGTCAGAATGACCGCCGCGGTCATTTGACCGCGGTGCGGTCTTTTGGCGGTCTCCGCCCGGCGGACGCCGCCCGCCGGGGTCGGAATGACCCCCTTTATGTCCATTCTTTCCCAAATGGTTCAGGAAGGCAATTGTGTCATACCTGCAGTCATCTTTTGTCCTGGACACAATTAAAAAATCATCAATATACTGCACTAAAGTCAAACTGAAAGGCAGTTCTAATGACTCCCAATCCTTCTTCAATATCTGATTGAAGATGGAAGGCCACTCGGAAAACCCTTGAGGGATTCTGCACTAACTGTACCCCTTATCCAGGAATTTGAAACTGAAGAGAAATTGGCTATCCTCATGAAGAGGTACCGAAAAGAATGCTTGAGACAGGTCCACAACTGTGAACCACTCTGCATCACACAGAACCTGAAACATGATCACAGCTGGATTTGGCCCTATGGGGCAACATTTTACCACAATCTCATTTATTTTCCTCAAGTCCTGAACAATTTGAACTTTCCCACAAGGCTTTTTCAGACCCATTATTGGTGAATTACATGGGCTACTCAGCACTTCTTTCAGAACCCCTTGCTTCACAAAGTCCGCAATTATCTGTGCTACCTGAATAAGGACATCTTGTGTCATGTGGTATTGCGGTACATGCGGAAAAACTGCATTCGGCTTTACCTGTACTTTAACCGGTTCTACTCCTTTTTTCAGTCCCACTTCCTTTCCTGTCAGGTCCCACACTTTCTCTGTTACTGTTCCCTGAAACTCAGGTGGTAAGTCAGTCACTGTAAGCATTGGGAATAGGGTTATCAAACAGTATTCCTTATTTCTGGTCTCCGTCTCTAACTCTGGGAACTGGCCATCGTCCCCTTCATCATCACTGTTCGTCTGCACCTCAATCCCTTCATTGGAACAGGTAATTGAACACCTCGTTTTGCACAGTAAGCATCTTCCCAGTAAGGATACTGGACTAGAATCGCAAACTACAAATTTGTGTAATCCCTGGAAGTTACCAATCTCAATTTGGACCTGGTCTGTAATCGGATTTGTCAGGAACTGATTTGCTACTCCCAGCACTCTTATGGTTCGTCCAGAAAGTGGCAATTTCGGAACCTCTACACTTCTGACTGTAGAGCGTGTAGCTCCTGTATCAACTAGGAATGAAACCTTATGACCCATCACCTTCCCCTCTACATAAGGTCCCCTCTGATCTACTTCTAGAGACGCTGCAAGCCTGCACTTCTCACTGTCTGAACAATCATCCAACCATTCATCGTTTATTCCAACCTCACCACGCAATGGGAACTGCTGTACTGTGTAATTTTGACTCATCGTTTGACCTGTGACCTGTTGAGGAAGCATCACCTGTTGCTGTCCCATTAGAGCTAATGGTATCTGCATTTGCTGTCTAGGTACCATGGGAATCTGCTGCTGTGCCTGCTGCATTTGTGCTGGTTGGACACGCGGCATTTGTATCTGCTGCATGGGCTGTAACCACTGCATCTGAACCATGTTATTCTGGAAGTTCTGATTTTGTCCTCTCATTTTTGGACCCCTCATATTTTGAAATGTACCGACATCATTGCTTTGTTGAATAACACCATCCTGCACCACCATTGGGCATTCTCGCTTCCAATGCCCCACAGCCCCGCACGAGTGACATGGTGACATCTTTTTCATCCCCTGCACATCATTTTGAACCACAACAGTATTCAAGTCTGGACCACGGTTCACAAAACCTCCTCGTCCTCGACCTCTTGGTTGTGCCTGAAACATTCCATTCCCCTGCGGTTGCTGCTGTACCACCTGCTGTATTCTGTTTCCCTGCATCCCTGCTTGCGCTGCCTTAATCTGCATCACCATCACCTTCTCTTTCAACTTTCTCTGTTTCAACTCAATCTCGTCACTACAGTATTTCGCATACTGCAATACCTCATCAATCGGCTTTGCTTGCCAACAGATCTAATGATTCTTAATCATCTGGATAATCTCTGGTCTCAGCCCTTCAACAGACCTGAACACAAGATGATTCATGTCTTTCGGCTCAATGACCTCAGTGCCACTGTAATGTTTGAATGCTTTCAACAATCTCTCATAGTAAGCATGAATCAACTCTTTGGCTTCCTGTGATGTTCGATCAATTTTCTGCCAATCAGTCACTTTCAGCGACACTTTCTGCTTCAAAAACTCAATCACTTTATGATAATACTTCATCATCTGTTCAGACGGTGCTCCAGTAACCTTATCCCTTGCCAGCATCTCTGTCGGCCAGTCTACACCCCTCTTGCACTCAAGCCATAAGTCAGGTGGAACTGTAATCTCAAACAGTGTATTCAATTCCTCCCAAACACATTTCGCAAGCTTCACAAACCTGTCTGTCTGCTGATACCACTCTATCGGCTTTTCCCTCAGCCTGGATAGTCATTTGTGAATGACAGGATGTCACCCCTAGACCACGGTACATGGACTAGAACCCCTCCGGCTGTTTCTCTCATTGGGAACATTTTTATTGTCCCAGTGTCCGGTGCGACTTTAGCCTGCTTTGGTTCCGAACCCTCTCCTTTTTCTTTATCTCTTTTCTTTGCCCATCTGCCTTCCCACTTCTCTAAGGCTCCCCAAATTTCAGCACTCTGCAATATTTCTTTAAGGTGTGTTTTCATTCCGGTAGACCTCATGTGCTCAAAATCTTTAGGCTCAAAGTCTAATCTGTAACTTCTTTTCAAATGTTTAGTACTCTCAATGTCTACGTTGTATTTATCCATAAGGTTTGCCAACCTCTGATGCACCTTGCTCACTTCTCTAGTTATTTTGGGGCACAGATACCTCAATTCTGCTTCAGTGTATGACTCTAGTCTGTTCACCCACATTGTTCCTTCCACTAACTCCATGGCTTCTACACCCTGTCTCATAAAATTCAGGTATTCATCCCTCTCTGACCTCTCTGCGGTCACTGCAGTAGTCTGCAGAGTGTTGAGTATGTCTAACCACTCGTTCAATTGTTGCGCTGTTAAGCCTTGCAACAAAATATTCCCAAACTGCACCATTGGTGTCTGTGTCGTATTTGTACTCATTACCTGTGGGGTTAGTGTTCCCAACCCTGCTTGCCCCATTATCTCCAAAGGAACCCCAATCCAACTAAAGTCTATCAAAGACCTAGATCCTTCTGCTGCCTGTGTTATTCCTTGAGAAGTTCCTGTGAACCCTCCTCTTATTGCCTCTTATGTCATTACTCCCTGATCGCATACGCCAGGCTTACCTTGTGCATACAGCGATACTGGTGGACCAACCGTAATTGGCAATGATATAGCAGCTGGTGACTGTCCAAGTCCTGAACCCTGTGGAGCATTAACTCCCATAGCTTGATTCATCATTGGTGCTGTAGCTACTGACTGCAGTCCTGCGACTGAAGTGTAACTGAGAACCAGCTGTTGCTGCGGCTGGAGCAGCAATTGCCAAGTTGGCTCAATCTGCACTAGCTTTGATCTCGTATATATTGGATCAGGCGGCACCATCCGACTCATAGTCATTTCCAATACGGGAACATCAGGATAAATCCTTTGAATCTGTGGTGGCTGCAACTGTATCTGTGTGTCTGGCGCAGTGGGTACACTGACACCATTTTGTATCAAAATTGTATCACTTGTTTGCACTGTACTTGAGACGCCCTTATTTTGTGCCGGGTCTTCAGAACTCACACTAGTGCTCTGTGTGTTGTCATTTATGGCATATGGTGGCGGGTGATCATGTAACAACTGAATAAGAAACTCTTCATCGTCTGAATCATTTGCGTCTGTCCAAGATCTCTGAGTCTCCTTTGGCTTATTAGAGCCCTTGTCTGTCTTACAAGTGGCTTTCTTTCCCTGTGTCTCGTCTTCTTGTGTTATTGCTGGAAACATTTTAAGCCCGTCGACTACTCACATTCTCCACATCCTGGTCTCATTATCCCAATCAGCCTCAGCTAAAGTCTTTGATGATCTTTTCATTCTCCTCTCAAATTTCTGCTATCTCTGTCATATGGCCATCAAATCCCAGATTGCTAATGCCTCATACTGAGCTGGTCTCGGAGGCGGTTTCTGCACACTTAACATCATTCTCAAGTTCTCCAAAATTCTAGTATTAAATGTTCCATATTCCAGGAACGCTAAACATCCCTCCTTTTCTGTCAATTTGCACCACTGTTTTATCCAAAGACATGGCACGACTCCCTTCTCTTCCATTACAATATAAGCTGGAGTACCCTCAGGCGGTGTAGGCTCTCATACACTCGTTTTAATATATACGTCTCCCCTCAAAGCACTCTTTAGAGCCTTGAAAAACTTCATATTTGCATCTTTTATTTTGTTTAGAATCTAATCAGGAAGTGACTTTAATTCCCAGAACACTCTTCACCCACCTTTCTCAACCTATTGCCTCTCACGGACGGCTGCCAATTCGTGCGTGACCCCTCTCAGCAACTGACCTATACCAGCGCGGCACCACTGACGTCACATTCACACACACTGCGGCTCATAAAGTCTTGCGGCTTGTCCTCCTCACCCAAACTAATGCAATATATTACGAGCACCTTTAACAACAAAAACCCAAATTTGCCTGTTTACTACAGGAAGGGTAACACAATCGCTTCCGAACTTTAGAGATTTCACTTGAAGCCTTGGCCGATACTCTCTCCTTCTCAGTTCCCGCACTCGCAAGCAGAATTCGACCCGCAAATCCTACTCTCGACTTGTCAATGGTTTGTTCTAGTGCACTTTAGTACTTGCCAAATCTCCATGGAAGGTTTCACTCAAACAATTTGACTCAAAACTCGACTTGTCAACCATGCCCGATTGACCTATTAAACTGCACAAATTACAACATAAACCCAAGTATCTCCTACACTAGTCAATATACTCCGGAGTCTTAGACCACGACGGGTCTGTGCATCACCAACAACCACGTGGATAATTTTTTAGCACAAAGCGCCACACTCACGTGAAGTTCGCCGACTTCCCTACTCTCATACTGCAGAGTGCGCCCACTCCTACTAAAACAACATTTCCTGACCTTAATTCACACAAATTTCACAATCCACCTGCAATATGCATAAACTGAGCAAGCGCAAATTCTACACCACACATGCTAAAACGCCGAGAACATACCCAATTCACTTAGGTGAGCTCCGAGATTCTGGGAAAAGTCATGGGGAATTTAGAAACACATCATACCTCCAATTTGCATTATCTCGAAAAACACTTTCAAACAATTGTCCTTCGTCCTAGGGCCCCAAAGGGCCTAAAGCGTCGCTCTGCTACCAGAACTGCTAACGCGTCCCTTTATGACTAATTTACTTCACTTTGGGACTCGTTTTAGGCCAATGAATCTTTTGACCCTGATTGAAGACACCTTAGGATGAGATAACTAATCAGCATGTCAATCAATATGTCAATAATGTCATCAAAGTCATAGTAATAAGACTATTCAAATTAGTCAAAGACATTAATAAAACTCAGAAACCACCATGACCTTGCAGTCATGAATAACCACACCAGTTTAGTACTATTATATGAACTTTATTCCCTATTGATTACAATTCTATAGCAAGTTTATTAGTCTCAAAACCAAGAAACACATTAGCATAGTCACAATATGGCATCTCTGATAAGATTTCATCAAAGCAAGAATCACGAATATTAGAACATAGCACGGCGTCAACATAGGTTATCCTTAGCAGAGTATCATCATCACGTTATTCAACAAAGCATAGATTCAGTCATTTGTCTGTTTGCGTCTATTTAGTGCACCCTTCATCTAACCTCGAATTAGCATTGGCATGTTGTGCTTCATGCAAAAACAATTTAATAACACCAATCTGGAAAACATCTAACAATGGTCTCTGTCAAAAGAAGCAGTTGGTACCTAGAAAGGAAAAGCAAACAGACAATTACAATATCATTGTCATATAGTTTCCCTCCGTATTGGGTCAGCACTCAGGTTCTGTCTTCGTCCTCAGGACATCAGTTGGTTTGCCATCAGGAATTCAGCAATCACGAAAAAGGGGCACTTCCCTCATAAGGAGGTAAAGTGTAAACGGGCAATTATAAGGCAAGGATGGTTTTAAGAACCAAACAGTAAAGTCTCTATGCAGAGTGACAAAGGGGGTCATTTTGACCCTGGCGGTACATGACCGCCAGGGCTAAAATGAGGGAAGCACCGCCAACAGGCTGGCGGTGCTTCCTGGGTCATTACGACCGTGGCGTAAGTGCCGCGGTCACACCGCCGGGGCCGGCGGTTTTCCGCCACAATGGCCCCGGCGGTAGTAATCCGCCAGGGCAGCGCTGCTAGCAGAGCTGCCCAGGGGATTACGAGTCCCCGACCGCCAGCCTTTTCCTGGTGGTTTTAACCGCCAGGAAAAGGCTGGCGGTACAGGGAGTCGCGGGCCCCACTTTCTATGCGACATTATTATGCATTAGTTCATAAAAATGTCATGTTAATTTCTAAGCATATAAGCTAGGCTCGCCCAGCCTCAAAGTTAGAAGTTGAGGGTTGGCGGTTGTTTACATAAAAGTTTGATATTATTTTTATGCAGGAAACCTGGGCTGTTTCGGAACTGGTTCTTGATGGCTACACTATCTTCAGCAACTTTGCCATCCCCTCACCCTTAGGTTGTGCTAAAGGGGGTTTTGGCGGCGTGGTTTAAGGTTAATATTGGGTACAAGGTCCTACCAATAGTAGCAGATTCGGATGGGATTCAGGCATTTGAAGTGAGTTGGGGTGGCAAGGTAAGAATGTTTATGGTAAACTACTATAATAATGATTTTATATCCAATAATAATTCCACCTTTCAAGATCTCTCTCTAGATATTAGCTCTTTGGCTGATATAGCTCAGGCGAAAGGTGAGCATTTTAATATACTCCTGGCAAGGGATTTTGATGCCAAATTGTGAGACATATCCTTTCAAGTGGACGTCCCTTTTGATCCTGTTAGCTGCAAAGTGGATCAAGCGGGTTTGAACTCAAAGGGGCGGCAGCTATATACCTTCCTTTTGCACATGATTTGGTTAAACCTATATTTAATTCAGATACTATGGTGGCACTGACCTTTATTGGGCGGGGATGTAGTTCTACCATTGAATATGTATTTGTCTCTCGGAACCTTTTAGCCCTGATTTATGGGACAAAAGTGATTACACCAGTCTTTAGTGATCACAACACCCGGCCATACTTCTTAAAGCACCTTCCCAGGTGGGATTGATGGAGTCGGGCTCAAGACAAAAACTAGGGATAAAGGATAATGGCAGGAGGGTGGTCTGGTGCTCTGTAAATCTGACGCTTATTATGGATCAGGTGCAGAACGCCTGTTCTTTACTGCCAATATTATGCCAAGTAGGCAGTGGCGATCCTGCCAATTCTTTGGCAGGTTTAGTTGAGCTTTTGTCCTGCATTAGGGACCTCATAAGCAGACCAATTAAAAACGACCCCATTACTGGTTGCTCGTGGTTTGACAGATCATGTAGGATAGCAAATGTCTCCCCGCGTCAGGCGCTTAGACAAACTCCTAGAGATCAGGCTACTGTCATCATCTGTAGAAAGGCATATGCCCCGGCCCTGAAGCAGCAGAAGGACCAAGTCATGGAAGAGCAGTGGGAAAAGATAGTGGTAGCCTGCCAAAAAAAGGACTCCCAGGCTTTTTGGCGGGTGCTTAGGGCTGGCCTTTCAGATGGCAAATCCCCAGAAGTTCTTACATCGCATATCTCCCCTGAAGCTTGGCTCAACAACTTTTCTGGTATTTATGGGGCTGGTGAGGTAAGGGGCGATTTTGTGCAGGTGATTTTACCTCAGTTCCCCCTTTTTAGAAACTGAAGTATTAAAGGCTATTTGTTATAGCCTCCCCCACAAGGCCCCTGGCCCGGATGCTGATGGATCTCTTCATAAAATATCCAGAATTTTGGGCCCCTCTTTTAACTAAGATCTTTAATATCGTATGTAGGGCTGGGCCTCCTACATCTTGGTGAACATCTGTAGTGGTCCCAATCTTTAAAAAGGGTAATATTTTGGACCCTAGGTGCTATCAACCAATCTCGCTGCTTGACTCCTCCTCAAAACTAATAGGGCGGGTGGTCTTGGAACGCTTGATCTCTTGGGCTCACCATTCTATCTCAGGTCCAATACGGATTTAGGAAAGGCCTGGGCACTATCGAACAGTGCCTTAACCTCCACCTCCTCATGGCTAAGTATAAGTATGTGAGCTTTTATGGACTTGTCGAGAGCGTTTGACTGCGTAAATAGGGAAAATCTTTGAGTTATTTTATTGTCCATAGGTCTTGATGGTGGACTAGTAAATCGTCTGAGACTCCTACACCAGGAACAGAGGACAAAAGTAAGGTATGGGTCAAATGGTGAGACCACCTCTCCTTTTGGTGTCAGTCGGGGTGTACGCTAGGGGTGTGTTCTTGCCCCTATCTTATTTCTCCTATATATCAATTATCAGGAGAAAACCTTGATCTCCATAGGAGCTGATGCCCCCCACATTCGCAATAATGTTATTCCAGCTCTATTATACGCGGATGATGCATTCTTACTAGTGAGGACAGCTAATGGGCTTAAACAGCTAGTTGATAGTTTCACTGAGTTCATGAAAAACTTGGACCTCAAAACTAATTGTTTGAAGACCTTTGTAATGGTCTGTGGCCCTAAAAATACAAAGTCACGCCCTATGCACATAGGAGGACATACCTTGACAAAAGTAAGCTCCTTTCCATACTTGGGGTTAGAATTTGATGAAGCACGTAGCTGGCGACCCTGCCTGAAAAATAGGGTCTCATGTTTCTCGTGCACAATAGGTATTACCTACTCCCTAGCTGATAATATAGGGAGGAAGCCAGTTGCCCCATACTGATGGTTTATAAGAGAATATGTTTGCTGGCCATGACCTATGGTATTGGGCTGTGGGGCTCTAAAGAGGTTGGGAGCCTCCAGGGAGAGGAGAAACGATTTTGCTGCCAGCTGCTGGGTACTCCACCTTCCACACCACACTTTTCTACTCAACAGGAGTTGGGTCTTGAATACTTACAAGACAGAATAAGTGTTGCTCCGTTGGAGCTATGGTGCATGATTTGGCTTAATGAGGAAGATGTCCTCATTCAGCTGATTATTAAGGACTGCCTCGTTAGCGATCTTGCCTGCTCAATCCAGTGGTTAAAATACATTAAGGGCTTTTTGACTGATGTGTGCTGCCCACATCTGTTCGAGAATCTGCATTTAATATCCAAAAAGGATAAAATGCGGGTCTGTGATCGTTTTCTGGAGCTTAGATGGGTGGCCCGAGAGACAAACGAAGTAGCTAAGACAACAGTGAAGGAATATTGTATGGTTCAAATGTCACCGGGCCCGGTCCCTTATTTATTGTCTGTCCATAATATGTATGAGTGAATTCTCTTAACTCGCTTTAGGTTGGGGTCTCTCCATTGGATGCTGTCCTTTCCCCAAGGGCAGTTTTCCTCTAGTGATATTTGTATCTGTCCCTGTGATGAACACTCACCATATACACTGTTGCACTTTGTAGTTTTTTTGTAAGTATTACAAGCCCTTTAAAAAACTGTATTTGTTATCGATGCTACGAAAACAAATCTTTACCAATTTTAGGGTTGCCTTGCTCTTTCTTTGCCAGTTAAATGACTATGATGCATGCAGCTCAATGGGCCACTTCTTGAAAGGAGTGGTGGCCTGGCGTAAGAAGTTGCAGTTTTAACTTTTTTATGACAACAAGGTGAGATGCTCTGTTTTTAGGGGGGTTTTAGGCCATTTTTTATGGAGAATGTTTTGTTTATTTGATATGTTTTTATATTTTGTACTGTATGTGACTCTTTTATGATCTATTTGTATGATCGAATAAAGACTATTTGATTGATTGACTTACCCTGT
Organism: Pleurodeles waltl; assembly: GCF_031143425.1. Classification (NCBI taxonomy): domain Eukaryota; kingdom Metazoa; phylum Chordata; class Amphibia; order Caudata; family Salamandridae; genus Pleurodeles; species Pleurodeles waltl. The sequence continues at coordinate 1,258,736,433 of NC_090440.1, read as the reverse complement.
TTCATTGCAGATGAATCAGTATATATTTTGTTTACTTCAGTTTATATATATATATAGAGCCATGCTGAATATGTGTTTTATTTATTTATATTTAGATCTGGGGCTCAACTCACTCCATTGTAATGGTCACACCCTGCGGAAAGTGGTTCCCGCAACTTTGCGGTACTCCACCGAAATGCACATCGGCGCCAGAACTGAGATGTGATATCAACACTGGACTGTGCTTATATTGTTCATCACCTCTGGATGTACTTTAGTGACTTTTTTGACCTAATATAGAAGAAGTGAGGCCAGCATTCTTCGATGGTAGATTTAGTGAGTTATGGCATTATCTATTGATTGTGATTTAGTTTATACTTAAAATGTTTTTTTGTTTTGGCATTTATAGTCCTAAACATTGTATAGTTAAATGTATTAATTGTTGATTTCTATGTGTTTGTGAGTGCATATTAGCATGTTAGTTGTTTGTCTGATTGTAATGGGAAGCGTGTGATACCCTAGAACAATGAATGATGAATGTAGATTGACTAGTTCAAAGTTGTATTTATTGTATGTCTCTATTATGTTAGCATATTATATATTAATTTTTTGTCATAAAATATTTTATTCTGATATATTATTGTGTTTTGGTTCTTTATATGTATTTGCAATCAATCATGTTTACTTCGGTTATAGCCAATTGAGGAGATACAGTAATACGATTTTTATGCAATGTTTGTTTTCCCCTGGAAACTGCTCTCCATATATGCACAGGGGCCCTCTTTTTCTTTGCAGAATTATTTGAAATGCCAGGTCTTCAGCTTCTTGTGTATCTCCAGAGGTGAAGAGGAGGTTCTAGTGTGGTGTGGAAGGTCTTTCTATGCTTTGAGATGATTGAGAAGGTGTAGCCTCTGGCTTTGGTTATGTATATGCAAATGAGAGTCTAGCTGAACAAAGGTGCCTGTCGGTTAGGTGGAATTGTATGCAGCAGTTGAGGTGAGCAGAGTCAGTGTTGTGTAGTGACTTGTATGTGTTTGTGGGAAGTTTAAACTGTGTGTGTGTGTGTGTGGGAAGCCACTGAAGTTCTCTGAGGTGAAGGATGATGTGAATGTAGCGAGGTAGGTGGTATGCGTTCTGCTACAGCATTCAGGATGGTTTGAAGCCTGTTCAGGCTAGTGATTCTTGAATTGAGTGTTTTTTCATAGTCAAGTCTGCTGGTAATCAGGGCCTGTGAACCATTTTCCTATTATTCTCTGGTAGACATTGAAAATCTTTAGCAGCATTCTTAGTATGTGGAAGAAGGTAGAAATCACCACCTTTACTTGGGCAGTCATGTCAAGCTTGTTGTTCAGGGTGATTCCTAGATTTTTAGCAAGGGTGGTGGGAGTGGGTGTGGAGTCTTGTCTGAGAGGGAGAGTATCAGCTGGGTGTCATCTGTCAAGTAGTTGGTGCAATGTGATCGGGTGACATCTGCCGGCAGGGGTATGTAGATGTTAAAAAATGTCGGACTGACAGAAGATACTTGGGGACGCCCCAAATGAAGTTCTTGGCCTCCAACAGATATGATGACCGGTTGACTTTTTGTGTTCTTCCTGTGAGAAAGAAGGAGATTCAGTTGAGGAAACTTCCTTGGATGCCTGTTTCATTTAGTCTTCTGGTCAGGTTGGAGGGCGAGACCATGTCAAAAGCTGCTGAAAGGTCAAGCAGTATGAGGGACGCTGTTTATCCAAAGTTGATGATCAACCTGATGCTGTCTTTTAATGCGATGAGGCCAATCTTGGTGCTGTGGTTGGGCCATAAACCTAATTGTGTGGTGTCTAGTCACTAGTGTGTGTTGGAGTAGTGAATGAGTTGCTTGTTGATAGCTTTTGCCATCATCTTAGCTGGGTTTGGTCAAAGGGAGATCGGGCAGTAAATTGCTAATTGGGTAGGGGCAGCTGAAGGTTTCTGTCTTTGTAGACACCCGGGAATGTTGAGGTGGTGATGGAATTTTTCAGGATGCAGGTGACTTCGCTGACCAAGGTGCCACACACATTTTTAATATGGTGATGGTAGAGGTCGTTTGAAGCCCCAGAATGGATAGCCCTTCTGATGGTGGCTGTTTCTTTCGTACTGATTGTCTCCCAGATAGTGAAGGATTTTTCTTGGTTGTTTTTGGGTAGACACACAGCGATTTCAGGTAGCCAGGCCCACCCACACCCTCACCAAAAGTATCCAGGGAGCCAGTCAAGGACAATTATCAACAGTATTGGGGTTCTCAAGAACAAGAGTCATCTACCTTGCAACCCCAAGCTTACCCCCGAGGTTGGAAAGCAATAAATGAAAGTTCAAGTGAAAAGTACGTGTTCAATTCCAGAAGTCGAGTTTTATTGCAAATACTCCAAAGAGTTCACATCACATCGATGTATTTGCCAGTGTAATCTTTTGCTTGGATTCACAATGTGGTACATTCAGCATCAAGTATCTACAAAAACAGCCAACACGTGTTTCGTTGAACGACTTCCTCAAGGCTGGAAACTAGCATCCAAAGAAATATTTCCAGTTGTCAGCCATTAAAATATGAGTCTATTCCAATCTTAAGAGCATCTCAGCTTATTACAGTAGGCATTTCATCAGTCGGAAAGTACTCCACAACATATTAACGGTATTCCTTGATACAGTATGTCTGCCGGTGTGTGTTTGCAATAAAACATGACTTCTGGAACTGAACACTGATTTTTCACTTGAACTTTGAGTGCCCAGAACTTTTTTCTATTACTGTTTGTGGGTAGGCTGGCAGTGAAGGTACAGTGATTTGGTTGAGGGTCGAAGTTGTTATATATCACTATGATTTTGTTGTTGTAGAAATGTGACAGGTTGTCGCATAACTCTTGCTAGAGGGTAATGCTGTTCATGGTGGAAGCTGGTGAAGTTAAGTGTCTGATGATCGCGAAAATTTATTTGCAGCTATTGGAGCCATTGTCTATTTGCTCTTCATCTTGGTATCTTTGATCTGCTGGCAGTAGTGTCTCAGGTCTGCTTTGTAAATATTCCTGTGGTTTCCTAGGTGGTTCATTATCCATCTTATTTCCAGTTGTCTGCAGTATTGTTTTTTTTTGTGTACTGACTGACCATAAATCCGTAAGAGTTGTTTTCATGAAGAACAGTAAGTACTGGTTAGTGGAGCTCCAGGACTACACATTTTCTGTATGATATATTCAAGGGGATCATAACTATGCAGCTGATTGTCTATCTTGTTCAGTGAATGAAGGAAAGACAGCTGAAGTATTTGAAGATATGATCTGGATGGATACAACTCTTTCTGCAGTGACAGATGGTGCCATTGCTGAAGATCAGTGGTAACAAGTGGTAACAAAAAGTAAGACAGGATAGAATTCTGAAGTTAATCACTCAATTCATCAATAAAGGTTGGCCAAGGAAACATTTTCTTGACAGGAGTCTCAATTCAGTTTTGATGGTCAATGAACTATTGCGGCAAGATAAGTTAATTTTCAAGGCTGATAGACCTGCAGTGACAGGCAGTATGCATTGCAGAATCATAGACGTGACCGATGAAGGGCATTTAAGGATAGCTAAAAACAAAGAATGGATCAAGGCAGATCTTTGGTGGTCTGCACTTGACTTGGAGGTGGAGAGTAAAATGCAAGAGGGTTGTTAGTGTAGAGAAAGGAATAAGGTGTATAAATCTCATACTGTTCGGGTGGTTGTTAGGAAACTCTCCAATGGCCTTTGGCAAGAGATTGCTTTGGATATGGTAGGACCGTTGAGAGGGGACACTAGTTTACCACAGTTAGAGGATGGCATTCCCCAGAATCCTGCTGGGGTTTTCATGGCAGGATCCTGCCTTTAGAGCCATAAGATGCATCTGCATCACCTGAGGCACTGGACACTCACCTGCCACAACCACAGAATTGGCATCCCCAGAATCCTGATGGGCTCTTCAAGGTAGGCTTATGCCTCAAAAACGCTGCATGGGACACTCACCTGCCACAACCAGATGACTGCACTCCACAGAGTCTTGATTGGCTCTTCTCGGAGGGCTCTTATCTCTGCTGTCATTAAAGACACCTGCGTCACCTGCTGCACCGGATTCTTGCCTGCCGCAACTAGAGGACTGCATTCCTCAGAATCCTGCTGCACTCTTCAAGGCAGACTCCTGCCTCTAGCACTATAAGAGACACCTGCATTGAATGCTGCCTGGACACTCACCTGCCACAACCAGAGAACTGCATTCAGCAGAATACTGCTGGGATCTTCAAGGTGGCTGATGGAGGCAGCTCTTTTGGAGATAGAGGCTGTTGCATCATCCGCTATGAAGGACAAATGTGAGACACACCCAGGTGCTGCTGGGATGAAGACTGGGCCAAAAGTATACCCACCTGGGACCACTAGAGCCCAGAAGAACTTGGGCTGGTTTGCCTTTTCGGCCAGTGATACTGCATCATCATGAAATTCTGCCCACGCAGATTGTAAAAAGGAAGATGAATGCAGGGGTAAATAAAAGATCGGGTATCTGCAAATTCGATTGCTATCTTTTCAAGCAATGCTTTGGGCATTATTAATAGTTCTGCCTCAGAAAAAGCTTGTGGTCATGCAGCAATCTGTTAGTGAACTTCATAGCCCCTAAATGAGATGGACCACAAGAGCATATTGAAAGAAAGGAGTGAGGACCAAAAAAGGCAGGGCAGTTCCTATTTCCCTATTGTCCCACTAGTAAATGCAGTTGTCTCAACTAAAGTATTCCCCTCACCATAACTGTCTACCACCTAGAAAGAAAAATAAACTATGGAGTTGCTCTGTTGCTAGGCACTCTGCAAGGGGAAATCTAACACTAAAGAGGGCATATCAGGTTGGATAACCTAATTGTAGACTTTCTGAGTTTTCAGAAGGAGGCAGCAGACAGAATAAAGGCTTCTTCAACAGCCTTGGAGTGGCAAGTGAAAGACTCAGCAAACAAACTGTTTTGTAGGCTTAAGGAGGTGGAACCTATTGTAGCAAACAGTGTATTGGCTTTTAGAAAACTGAACTCCTCTAACCCACCCATGCAAATAAATTTGAATCTGAATCTGCTACACAAGCCTAAAGGCCGTATTTCTACAACTGTATCAGACAAGGAAGGAAATCATCATTTATAAACGATTAGGAATAAGGAGTAGCTTGTCAAAGGGTCCACAATTGATAGGGAAGAGAGACTACACCATGGTGGTTTGATAGGAAATGGACAACCCTTGCCCAATCGCCAAACTTACCCAAATCCCCCTTTGGATGCTACTCCATATGTGCGATTACTAAAAAACATCCCACCGTTGAAGCTGGCTGATCAGTAGAGGCTGCCGCCAATCAAGGGTGGTTGGGGGGGCCGTAGGGGACAACTGTAAGTGGGTGGTTTAAATGTCATTAAAATAAGTACATGCCTGCCACTTCCTCTGCCAGCCGCCTCCATGGCTCTCCTCTCTTCCTGGCACTGGGTCACAAAGCCCAGGCTCCCAATGCAGACACTGCTCTCATGCTATGCAAAGCATGAGAGCAGTGCTAAGATTGGCCTGAGCAGGCTGGCTTGACTCTTGCTGAGGCACAGGGAGCCTGTACCTTTTCTCCAACCCAGCTATGTAACACAGCTGGTTTGAAGAAATGCCTAAGACGATCGACCAGAACTGACATCCTCATCCTACTCCCTGCCATGGTCCTGCCCCACCCTAGACTCCTATTGCTCAGTCAGACAGTGACAAATAATTATTTATCACTTGTCACTGCCTGACTAAGCAGGGGAGTAATGCTCCTTCGTTATTATGAAGGATCTGGCCCTGTGGCTGAGAGAGAAAACTGGGTGAAGGGATCTTACAGATAAGATAATACACTGTAATAGGAGAAGAATTGCCTCTATTAACCTTCTTTTAAAAAGTTAATTATAGCACACAGAGTCCCATGGGCTGGCAGAAAGCCAAAAACCAGCTCCAGAGACAGTGTTATCATCAGAGTTATCATAAACTTCAGGACCTCAAACTGGTGAAGTGGCTGCTTTCCAGAGTGAGTGGCAACAGATCAGTTTTTTCGCAGATCCTTTCGGGCCTCTGGGTTTTTTCTATAAACCACTGGTTACTTCTGTGACATGCAGGGAGTATGGAATTAAGCAACTCTTTGATGTCAATGCAAAACAATTACATATCGCTACAGCGAACCTTTCTGCAATCCTTAATAAGTTTGTTTGAACTGAATGACTGGTACAGGCACTTCCTAAGAACAACCTCATGCGCAAGAATGCATTGGGTATTATTAAACACTCTACTGAAATCAGGGGCGGCTCCTTCTCTATGGTAAAGGAGTATCACCCCACTGGCTGAGCCAGAGGTAGAAACATAAAATGATAGTTTACTAACATTTTATTTTTCTGCTTCTGGTGCAGCCAGCAATTGAGGGAGGGGTGTGGCTGGGCCACAGGAGGTGGGAGGAGGGGAGGGTGCACCTAAGTGCTCATGTGTGTTAGGCCGGCGGTCTGAGGGAGAAGTGCGATGCCCATTATTGACTGCATTTTGGCAACACTAGGATTTGGCACTCTCCTTGTTAACTTTAGAACACATGTGAACTGCACTGGAGATCCTAATCCCCTTAGTGTAGATCTCTTTTTTGAGAACCATGATATCCAAGCGTTATTCACAGATTATGTGAAAGTCTTTGAGGTGGGTAGATCAAACGGGGTGGCACTAAACTGGAATAGGCTCAATCCTGAGGGGTTTGCAGCAAACCTGATTGCAGATAAGTATACATGCTTTCAGCTCTGTTTACATGGGAAAGCAACAGATTTAAATATAATAAATAGATTTATAAAAATTTGGGGTTATATTAAGTTCAAGTTGATGAGAACTCAGCGGGGTGGCAAATCATCACCACATGGCGGGTTTGATTACAGTTGTAACAGGCCCCATAGAGCCTTGAGAAAGGCATTAATTAGGCCAATCAGACATAACACTGAGGTGTCCCTCTTAAGGCAGAATTAGAAGAATGTTTAAAACAAGAGAATAGGAGTAATAAAGGAGGAGGCATCGGTATTGTTAATTAAGGCTAGTCAGTTTGGATCAACAAACCATACTTCAAGAATTTGAATGTTCTGAAAATTGAGATTGCCATCCCCTGTGAAGGAATGACGCACCATTTTATTAACACCTATTGTGAGGTAGAAGCCCAGGCCGAGGAAATTGGAACGGTTGAACAATGACTGAACCTTCAGCTTTTAATAGGTACATACAAGGGGATGAAAAAGGGTCTTTATACTTGGACTTTCTGGATTTATTCAATTTTGTTCATCATACTAAATTGTGGTGCTTGAGGGTGGAACTGGGCATCAAGCCCAGCATTATTCATTTTCTTAGATCAATCTTAGGGTCATCAGTGAAGGTCAGGTATGGCATGAATGGGGTTTACTTAACTGAGTTTGGCATTTGGAGTGGGGTTAGGCTGGACTGCGTCCTTGCACCGATCTTCTTTACACTATATATTATTAGGCTGGGGGCATTAATCGAGTAAGGACATGCCACAGATTGGTCATCACCAGATTCCTACTCTCCTTTATGACGATGATGAGATATTAATGGCTCATAACCCAACTGGCTTGCAATCAGTGTTAACACCTTTGTGGCCTTTATAACTGATCTCGGGAAAACCTTTACCAACGCATGGGGCCAAAGTCATTCAAAGGAAAGCAGTTCATATTGGGGGAAGTAAGCATAGCTGAGACCTCCTCACTCTCATACCAGCAGGTTTTTTAGTCTGAGACTCGTAGAAACAGATATACGCTGCTAGGAAATGTCAATTTGAGAAAGTAATAAGAGCTCTGTTTTGTTTCTCATCTAAATTAAGGATGAAGCCCCTGAAGGAATATAGGGGGTCATTACAACATTGGCGGTAAAAGCCGCTTACCGCTGTGCAGAAGACCGCCAATACACCGCCGCGTAATTCCGCCGCAGCTATTATGACCCACATTTCGGAATCCGACGAAATTCAGTCACCCACACAAGTCCGCCACACCAAAGGTCAGTGTTAAAATGGCAAAAACAAAACCTCCACCTCCACGCCAACAGAAACACGCCCATGCAATTACGACCCACAAATCCACGCGGCGGTCTTTCAACCGCGGTATTCCATTTGCGGTACACACCGCCACGCTCAAAATACACACACATCTCCAAAGCACCGCCACATTGGACAATTCCAAATACACACACCTGATACACATACACACACCACTCCCACACACCCAACACAATATAAAACACACACCCACATCACCCACAAACCCCCACAACAAAAATTCTGAAAGAAGGCCAGAGAGACAGCACTGATTAGACAATCCCACCACACAGAGGCACACAACACCATCACCCACACAACATCCACGCACAAAACACCACACACCACTACACATCACTACACTCATCAAAAAACATACACCACCTCACACATCACACACACCACCCCATGGCACGCCAAAGACACCCCGCTTTTCCGAAGAGGAGCTCAGGGTCATGGTGGAGAAAATCGTACGGGTAGAGCCACAGCTATTTGGCTCACAGGTGCAGCACACATCCATAACCAGGAAGATGGAGCTATGGAGCAGAAAAGTCGATAGGGTCAACACAGTGGGACAGCACCCAAGAAATCGGGATGACATCAGGAAGAGGTGGAATGACCTACGGGGGAAGGTGCGTTCAACGGTCTCCAGGCACAACATTGCGGTACAGCGGACTGGCGGCGGACCCCCACCACCTCCCCCACAACTAACAACATGGGAGGAGCAAGTCTTGACCATCATGCATCCAGAGGGCCTCGGAGGAGTCGGTGTAGGAATGGACACTGGTAAGTCAAATCTTAACTATCAGATCCCCCCCCTACCTGCATGCTATCACACACCCCCACCCTCACCCCTTCACCCACCACTCAAACTCCTCACTAATGTACTAAGAACACAAACCACCCATCCCAACACCAAGCCCTGCATGACACAACTAAGCATGGTCACCCCTCACCAAAGCATGCTCACTGCACATACCCAGAACAAGCCCCTAACCATCATCACACAAGCCCCCACACAGGAATGCTAGCACTGGGGTACACAAACACCCACCCATTGCACACCATGACACACACACATGCAATAATCATGCTCTTATGCCCCTGCAAGATCACGAAGGACCGTCACCACACCGGAGGGTCCAGACATCTCCACTCCACCCACAAAAGAGGCCCACATTGACGATAGCAGCTCTGCCCTACTGGAGCCATCGTGGGCCTCGGGACAGTCGGTTCCCCTTGCACAGGCACAGCCCAACACTGACCTTCCACCCTCTGGTAACACCAGCACAGCACCCACCCAGGGGGTCCAAACCTCCGTACCCAGGACAGGTCAATCAGCTGTGTGTCCACCACTACAGGGAACCCAGGCTAACCCACCACCCCAACAACAACAGGAACCTGGGGGCAGTGGTAGTGGGCACACAGTCCAGGGGACGGAGGCACAGGAACACAGGGGAACTGGGAGGGCTGCTGTGCGACAGGGGGCGGACAGGCCAAGGGAACCCACTCTCCACGAGGCCCTATCCTCCTTCATGGGAGCATACCACCACTCCCAGGAGACGATGGTGACGGTCCTGGTCAAGTTTCAGGAGACCCAGCGCCTGCAGGAGGAACAGTATTTTGGCTTCAGGGAGGAGCTCAGGACCATCAGCTCCGCCTTGGGCATCATCGTAGGGGTGCTGAAGGATATACAGCAGACCTTGAGGGACACCGTGGCACTCCAAGGGGCCCCTGACACTAGCCAGGACGATGAACTGCCCACCACCTCCGCCGTCACTAGAGGACAGGACGCCCCGCCACAGGACCACTACACCAGCACCCCACCCCCTGCAGACGGACAACCACCACGCAAGCGGTCCCTGAGATCCAGGAACAGGACAGAGCAAGATGGCAAGACCCCCGCCAGGAAATGAGACCACCCTGATTGTCCCCCCACCATCCTACTTTGTTACCCTGTCCATACTTTAACTGCCCCAGCTCCACTTCCTATGCCCAGATGGGCAGTGCACCTTTGAGACTAATAGACCGGACTCTGCCATGGACATTCCTCCACCATCACCCATCACCATTTTACAACCCCACTCCATTTTTGAGCACTTAAATAAACACCCTTGAACCACAAAACATTCTGGAGTCAGTCTATAATTTTGTAAAATGTATTATCAATGACAGTGTCAAAATGATTTTTTAGTTGTTAAGGCAACATACCAATGTCACACATCACAAGTCCTTGAAGGATGCATGCAGATGACACACGTTGGTAACCACACCTATGAAACCGTAATGGAAAAGAACAACTCAGTTACCAAATAATCCCAGTAAATTACACACAGGATAGAGTAAGACGTGTGACAGTGAATGTAATGTTAAAAATGAAAATGTTCTCACCTGTGTGTCACTGGAAATATTGCTGTATGACTGACTCCCTGTTGTTGTTGTCTTCTTCCTCAGCTTCCTCCTCATCACAGTCCACAGGCTCCACAGGCTCCACAGCTGCCACAACACCGTCATCCGGACCATCCTCCTGCAGAAAAGGCCCCTGGCGTCGCCACGCAAGATTGTGAAGCATCGAGCAAGCGATGATGATCTGGCACACCTTCTTCGGTGAGTAGAATAGGGAACCACCTGTCATATGGAGGCACCTGAACCTGGCCTTCAGGAGGCCGAAGGTGTGTTCGATCACCTTCCTAGTCCGCCCATATGCCTCATTGTAGCGTTCCTCTGCCCTGGTCCTGAGATTCCTCACTGGGGTCAATAGCCAGGAAAGGTTGGGGTAACCAGAGTCCCCTAATAGCCACACGGTGCCTCTGGAGTTGACCCATCATATAAGGGATGCCTCTATTCCGCAGGATGTAGGCGTCATGCACTAAGCCAGGGAACATAGCATTTACTTGCGAGATGTACTGGTCTGCCAAACAGACCATCTGTACATTCATGGAATAATAACTCTTACGGTTCCTGTACACCTGTTCACTCCTGTGGGGGGGGACCAGAGCTACATGGGCATAGAAGTTACCTTTCACTGTAGCCAAATCTTCCACCTCAGGGAAAATGATGTATCTCCTTACGTGTTTCAGCAGGGCAGACAACACTCTGGAAAGCACGTTGGAAAACATAGGCTGGGACATCCCTGATGCCATGGCCACTGTTGTCTAAAAAGACCCACTAGCAAGGAAATGTAACACTGACAGCACCTGCACGTCAGGGGGGATTCCAGTGGGATGGCGGAGGCTCAGCTGGGGATGGCCTCCCAACGTGGGAGGGGTGCCCGCCGCGCTGCTTGTCTGTACCGCCGTGGCGGGCGGTGTGTTAAAGTGGCTGTCTTTGTTGGCGGTTTCCACCAGGGTCATGATTCCCTTTTTTTCTCCGTCGGCCTGTTTGCGTATTACCGCACCTTTAACACCGTCCGCCAGGGTTGTAATGACCCCCTTAATCCTTAGAAAACAGTGAGAATACTGTTGTTAGACAAAGTACCTGGTTAATGTAAAAAATAAAGCTGCATAGACGAGCGTGCATCGTAAAAGTCAGCGATGCGTTGATTCCTTACTTGCAAGTGAGGCAGTACATCATTTCTTTCTCCGGTCGGGTCGGGGATACGTCGTTTTTCTACCTTGCAAGAGACCGATACGTCGATTTCTGGATGGGGCACCTCAAATCCACGCAGAGTCGGGTTGACTTGGACGTCCAGGGCTGATGCGTGGAAGATCCGGTCGCAGGGTATCAGAAAACTGCTGTGTGGGGTTTCCGTCCTTATAAGCCTCCATTAGCGGGTGTTGCCCTTCATTTCTCCAGCCGCAGTGCATCGATCTTCCAGCCTCAATGCAGGTGGAGCGTTGATATCACCCGCGAAGCTGGTGGCACATCATTTATCAGCCGCGCCACGGAAGGTACATCCAAAATGTCCCCGCACGGCGGTCTGTGTACGGTTTTCAGTTCTTGTCTGCTAACTTCACCATTCAAGGGCCCAGGAACTGGATAGGGCAACACTTTGTAGGACAGGAGTCTCAACACTGAGTCCAGGTGCTGGCAGGGGAAGTCTTTGATGGCCCTGAGACTTCAAAAACAGGAGGCAAGCTCAGTTCAAGCCCTTGGAGATTCTTCTCAAGCAGAAATGCACAACAAAGTCCAGTCTTTGTCCACTTTCACAGGCATAATTAGCAACTGAAGGATAGCCCAACAAAGCAGATTAATAGGTAGGGGCAGAACTTCTCCTCAGCTCTTCAGTTCTTCTCCTTGGCAGAAGTTCCTCTTGATTCCAAAAGTGATCTAATTTTCTGGGATTTTGAGTCCTCTACTTATACTCCTTTCTGCCTTTGAAGTAGGCAAACTTCAGAGGAAAGTCTCTCTTGTTTAAGATCCTGCCTTGCCCATGCAAGGCCCCAGACACACACCAGGGGGTTGGAGACTAAATTGTGTGAGGGCAGGCACAGCCCTTTCGGGTGTGAATGACCACTCCTCCCCTCCTCCCCAGCACAGATGGCTCATCAGGATATGCAGGCTACACCCCAGCTCCCTTTGTGTCACTGTCTAGAGAGAGAGGTACAAATAGCCCAACTGTCAAACTGATATAGACAGGAAATCCACAAACAGGCAGAGTCACAGAAGAGGTTTAAGCAAGAAAATGCCTATTTTCTAAAAGTGGCATTTTCAAACAAAAAATCTAAAAAACAAACTTTACTATAAGGTGTATTTTTAAAGTGTGATTTCAGAGGCCCTAAACTCCACATTTCTATCTGCTCCAAAAAGGAATCTGCACTTTAATAATATTTAAAGGCAGCCTGCATGTTAACCTATGAGAGAGATAGGCCTTGCACAGTGGAAGCCGAATGTTGCAGTATTTCACTGTCAGGACATATAAAACACATTAGTATATGTCCTACCTTAAACATATAGTGCACCCTGCAATGGAGCTCCCTAGGGCATACTTTAGGGGTGCCTTACATGTAAGAAAAGGGAAGGTTTTGGCCTTGCAAGTGGGCACACTTGCCAAGTCAAATTGGCAGTTTAAAACTGCACATACAGACACTGCAGTGCCAGGTCTGAGCCACGTTTACAGGGCTAATAATGTGGGTAGCACAACCAATGCTGCAGGCCCACTAGCAGCATTTGATTTACAGGCCCTGGCACCTCTAGTGCACTGTACTAAGGACTTACTAGTAAATCAAATATGCCAATCATGGATAGCCAATTACACATACATTTTATACAGGAGAACTTGCACTTTAGCACTGGATAGCAATGGTAAAGTGCCCAGAGTATTAAAAAACAGCAAAGACAGAGCCCAGCACACTTCAACAACCTGGGAAACAGAGGCAAAAAGTTAGGGAAGACCACGCCAAGGATGCCAAGTCTAACAGGAAGATGTGTGGTATTCAGGTTCAACTCAAACTTCCAGCTGGTGCCTTCTGTGTCTACTACACACCAGTTTCATATGTCATCAGAATGGCCCGCATGCTGGAATAAGGGAGAAAGGAGATTCTGGGAGTGGCAGTTGATTTTTAAAAAGCTGTGGATGAGGTAAAAGTAAAGTAACCTGTATCATACCTGTTGGGGCAGTGTGTTATTTTGATTACTTTTACCAATAACTTCACCAACACTTTATTTAAAACCAATAATGTTTTGAAAGGTGACAAGAATCATAACACAGTAATAACCCAATACAGACAATATCCAAATCAAATAATAATTTGCCTCAACAAGTACAGAAAATATTCCTCTCTGACACATGTTCACAATTACAACAATTAGTCAGCGGGAGCAAGAATTCTTGATCTCTTCATATATGTGTTGTGGGGGGGGGGCAAGGAAATAGGGGCCCCAAAAGGGTGATTTCCATTGTTAATTTTCATAGGAATCATTGCTCTCCAATACAGGAGAAATGGCTGAATGGAATTACACCAAATTTGGCAAAACCTTACAAATTTGCTCAGAAGGTGTGCTTTTGTGATTTGATGTAAATTCAGGAAACTGTTTTTGAGAAATTATCAATTAAAGAGGTTGACATAAAAAATGCAAAAAAATTAGATATATCTAGATTGTTATTGCCCAGATATGCTCTAATTGGCCAACTTGAATGAGATGAGTCATCCCTAATTGGCTGGACACAACATAAACAATATATTTTGGCAGCCATTAGAGGAGTCCAGGACATGGTCCCCATTGAAATGAATTGTAGAGAACACAAGGTTTTGAGGGTCACAAAAAGCATCACATACAAAGGGTGATAACAGATTTTTGTCAAAGGGTAAATCATATGTGGGTGGCGTTATATTCATTTTGGGAATACTGGTGAGCTCACAGGTGATTTTACCCTGTTGAAAAAGTTAACCCTCTGCTAGGATTTGATGAGCCATTTTGAGAGAAAACTGTTCTCTCTCATGATTTTCTCATAGAGGTTATTAAAGGTGCTGCACAATTTATCACAAAAGCACATTTTTCCTAGGTTAACACTATCTTCCTCAGCCATCTGGGAAGGATTTCAGATTGTTTTTCAGTTTGCAAATCTAAACAAGACACACTGTAGATCAGCCTGGAAAATGAAGTGCATGCTACTATCTGGAAGGGGCGTAGCCAAAAGGGTGGAGATTTTAGGTGATGTGGTGCCTTTGCTTACTCAGCAGCAGTTAAAAGGGAGATCCATGGACTCTGCTCTCAGAGCAGGAGGCAACAAGAAAGAACCGACTCGTCTTGGACAGTCACTACAAAAGAGATTGCTCTTCAAAAATCAACAATGCATTCTCCCCAATCAAGAATTTCAGATCTCTTTTTGAACATGCAATTGAAAGAAAACATATTGTCTGTCAGTCTGGAAAATGGAAAGACCATTGCATACTACTAACTGGACGTGGTGGGGCCAAACTTGCAGAGTTTATAGGTGATTTGGCACCTTTACATACTCAGCAGCAGTTACAAGAAAGATCCATAGTCTCTATGTTTTTTAAAGGGGAGGTGGAATGTGTGGTTCCCCTCCCTGAGCCTCATTAGGCCCTCTGATCCTAGCATTTAGGGCCTTGTTTTTTTAAAGGGAAGAAGGCCACTTAGCTCCCCCACCAAACTTATTTTGGCCCTGTGAACTCCATTCCGTGTGCCCATATTTAAAGATGGGTTCCCTGGTTCCCACCCAGGGCACTCACCATATGCAACATTGGAAGCCAAGGAGCTCCAGCACGCTCCCATGCATCTTCCCCAGGGCCTATAATGGCTCAAGGAGTGGGGCCACACATCCTCTACTTTTATTTGAAGAAGCAAACTACACTTTTTTTCCAATCCTGTGGGATTGCAGCAAAATTACATTTTTTTTTTCGATTTTGTTTGGGGGGGGGGAGAGGGGTTTTCCTGGGTGTCCCTGCCCTTTCCGCCTTCATATCTTTTTGTTTTTTAAACTTCAAGACAGGGGACAAAGTCACAGAGTTCTGTAATGGCTGACAGAAAGAATTTTCAGATAATACTGGCACCCACTCAGAATACTTGTTCCTGCTGGAGTCTGACTCATGTGGGAGCACATTGGCCAAAGGGAGCTAAAGCTCCCTGGGCCAACTAGAATCCTCTAATTTTGAATAGGTCCTCCCACAAGAGTCGTGCAAGACTCTTGCTGACCAAACTGTCCAGATTTACAAATATTATGACCTTTAGGGGCATATTTACACTCTGTTTGAGCCGAATGTGCATCAAAAATGTTCACGCACAATCGGCGCAAACCATGCACCATATTTAAACTTTGACGCCCGAGCCCGTGAATGCCAAAATCCCACGTGTGTGTCATTTTCTGGATGCAGGAAACTGCCTTGCGTTAATGACATGCAAGGTAGGCGATCCCATCGAAAAAATTCTTTAAATACCGGTGCACCTTAATTATGCTACCGCGCAAAAATGACGCAAGGCCGGGAGGCGGAGTCGGAAAATGACGCACAACCCAATTTGCATAAAAAAAATAACACCTGGATCAGGGCAGGTGTTAAAATGGGGCAAACACACCTGTATTTAATGAAAACACACAGAAGCAACAGCATAGCTTCAAAAGGAAGACATGGAGGTGCTTTTCATTCAGCATGCACGCAGACGCAGAGCACAGGACCAACAACAGTAGCTTCCACAACACCAGCAGGGACCCCAAAGGCAACGCAGAAGGCAGGAAAGGATATTCCACACGAGGACAACCCTTATGGGACTCCGCCAACAAGACATCATTCAGAGGTACAGGCTTAACTGACAAGCCATTCAGCAGCTGCTGCACAACATTGAGCCACAGTTGGCACCCAACTTACAGACACCCCACACCATTCCACCAGAAACCAAGCTGCTAGCTGTACTACACATGTTAGCAAGTGGCTCCTTTCAAACCACTGGCACCCTGGTTGCTGGGATATCACAGCCATTATTCTCCGCCTTCCTACACAAGGTACTGAATGCCATCATCTCACTCACACCCCGCCACATCAGCTTCCCTAACACACAGCTGAAACAGCAGGAGACAAAACAGGGGTTTTACCAAATTAATGGCTTCCCACACGTCCTTTGTGCCATTGACTGCACACATGTATGCTTTGTGCCACCTGCTGCACCGAACATCTATACTGCAACAGGAAGCACACACTCTCCATCAATGTGCAGGCCATTGTGGATCACTGGGGATTGATCACCAATATCCTGGCAAAGTATCCTGGGAGTGTACATGATTCATTCATCTTCCATACGTGCACCATCAATCAACACTTCCAGGATGGACGATATGGAAATGGACTACTTGTTGGTAAGTACAGAAACCTACTTATATGCACAGCAACCCTCTAGGACACACAACACATACACCACAACATTGACACATGGACAGGAACACACTGAGGTTGTGACACCGCTAGGCATGTTTGATATCAACACCTAGGGACAAATGACCGTTCCAGATAACAACTGATGCCACTCCACAGACACAAGGGAAAAATGTAAAGCAACACAATGACAAACACATGGCCCCAACTGGCAGTACATCTGGAAAGATTAAACTTTCAATATCTCATCAATAACACTCAATCCAACACCCTTCAAACCAATATGTACTGTGTAAGGGGTGTGTAATATTTTGTGCTGCAGGTCAAACACCATGACACACATAGCATGATGATGACTACAATGAAGGTCACGTGTAATCATTGAGGCCGTACCAATATCTCACATCACTCCTGCTCTCACATTGCCCACTACCAAGAAGCAAGTGGACTGTGCGAAGAACACATCTTGATGGGACAATATTGAAAGTGGACATTCCTACACATACGCATTGTGACAAATTAACACACACACAACAGATGTACTGCCATACAGACCTTTTGGAACTCTAAATGACGACCTCGCACCAAAGTTAGCCATCGGAACCTGAACATGTTCAGTAGTATAGGAACACGTAACAACCTGAGTCAACTTGGCAAGGGCAGAGAAATAGGTCTACAGTGAACTTGTCATACATGTGAAATTAGTGCATAGTCAATTGTTAACACGTCAGTGCTCACAACGTATGGAGATGTTTTGCACATTGTCACCTTGCAAAATCTAAGGGTCTCACTGATGCTTAAATTAATCTATTGCAAATGTCAAATTGTATGGGATGTCCAGGGTACATAGATGCAACCGTGTTACCACCACTGTCGAATTGATTCTGTGTATGGAACTATCATGTCACCCCCAGATAAGACACAGGGACACCTGTTTCACAAGTCACAATGCAAGGGAGTACATACTGTACTGCAGATCTCCAAAAATACTGGTGACATGCAGTCAACAGCCAAACACCTGTTCAGATAAGGAAGCAACCCAATGCTGATGGTACATCCTAGAAGCCTAGGAAGCCACACAATAGCACAAACACCAATGAGTCACAGACAACACAAGAGAACTACTGCACTTACTGGGGCAAGCTACATAAACATGTTCTCACTCATTTTCTCTTTCAGCTGATCAGGGGTATGCGATCCAGCCATGGATTATGACCCCATTTGCCAACCCAAGCACTGCAGCAGAGCGTGCCTATAATGAGGCACATAGGAGGACACACACCATAGTCAAGAGGACCTTTGGCATCCTGAAGTCAAGATTCAGGTGCCTCGACATCACCGGAGGCAGCCTCCGATACTCACCAGAAATGGTGTGCAAAATAATTTTGACCTGTGCCATCCAGCACAACATATATGTAAGAAGGAACATTCCCCTATATGAACATGACCAACAAATGCCTGAAGAGGAGGAAGAGGAGGATGCTGCCCATCAACATGAGGGGGACCATCCAAACACAGCTGCAGGATTGCGTCGGAGACAACATAGTGCCCAAAATTCTTTTAACCCTACTCACCCATCACCACTGTCTTACCATATGTAAATAAACACCTATACTAATCACCATATCATGGTCTGGATAATCATTTTCGAATAACATTATTTCTAACTATCAGAGTCAGAGTGTAGCCTCATGGAGCATTGCTGAAATACCGATTAGGATACAGAACATCGCCTAACTAGTTAGATGTGTATGAATGTGCAGCCACATTCACTCACACTGTAAATGACATATATCCTGTACATGTCACATTTGGAGGACAGTAGCAGAGGACCACACTTATTTCACACATACATGTTGGAAACATGGTTCATTGCAGCATATGGCACACAACTAAGACACCATCAGTCAATAATGGAAAAAAATGCATCATACATGAGGCAGTGGATGTGCTATTGCATTAGTAACAGGAATGTATGACCCGACCCTTTACAGCATAACTGTTACATCACCTATCTTTACAAGGTCTATGTGTGACTAGATTTCCATATAAGCAGCAAAGTCATAGCACAAGGGCCCCAGGTATGACTAGCATTGCTCACGTGATATCCCCTGCACATGACAGCCCATGTCCTAAGTCCTGACACACACATGTTCCCGGTCTCACCCCACCCTTTGTCAGAGGTTCCTAGAATGGTAATATGTGTCCCCAGAGAATCCCTCATCTACACACTCCCAGACTCACAATGTAAATCCA
This sequence comes from Pleurodeles waltl, assembly GCF_031143425.1. NCBI lineage: Eukaryota > Metazoa > Chordata > Amphibia > Caudata > Salamandridae > Pleurodeles > Pleurodeles waltl. The sequence continues at coordinate 1,258,717,366 of NC_090440.1, read as the reverse complement.
GTGTGCTACCCTCTTTAGTATGGTATGCCATAGTCATTGTACTTCTGTCTGCATGGACGTCAGGTTAAATAATGCACTGCCTTGTAGTCTCTAAGCCTTGTTATCACCTGTACATTGCTTCCCATGTGAAAGGCACTGTTGGCCATTTGAACTTGAATCTCACCTACAGGACTTGTGAGAGAGTGATGCTGCACACACCTGTGAGCACCTCCATGGACACCAGCCATTTGAACATGCCCTCCCTTTGCAGCTGCTTGGAACAGCATAGAAGCTGCCATTTCATCCATAACACTGTTATGCCTTCCAGTATAAATCAGCTTTGTAACACAGCCCTTGGGTTAATGTGTTACTTTCCAACACACAGGACAAACACACTTTTCCATTTTCACTGTCTTGTTCCTCCTTTGACCACTCTCAGTCTGACCACTGTGTATTTACCTTGTGAAATGTTTGGAACCTGACTGACCCTGCATCCTGTGAGCCTGACTGGCTCCTGTATTAGCGTTACCCTAAAGGTTCCTTAGGCCTACATTTGTGTCATAGTTGTTTTCCCAACCCTCATAATCCTCCTGGTGTATTGTGTCAGGTGGGTCTAATTGTGTCAGGTGGGTCTACAATGCATACTCAAATATATTGCATGGCATAATCAGTTTATTTATTGCACCAGAGGGGGGGGAACTTGTCTCCAAATAGCCGAATCATGGCCTATCCCTTGTCTGGGTCTCATGTATGCATGAGTGACAAATTGTGACAGTGTACCATGGCTGTATGCAAGGAGTGGGTATGGTGCCTCCAGCACAACAAACAATGTCAGATATTGTGCATGAAATGTCTACCCACGTTAGGACCCTGACAGTCCACACGCTGATTCACATTGCTCCCAACATATTGATGGGGCTTGTATGGTGAATAGCTGTGAGAGTAATCAGCACAGAGGCACTGATGTTCGCAGATGCTGTGGGAATTTTAAATGCCAACCTGTGTACAAATGTTTTCAGGAAACCTGCCGGTATAAAATTCCAGTGACATTAACTTTGTCAGCAAACCAAGGTTGCCCTGTTGACAGTCTCATAACCGTCTGCAGTGACACGGTTGGACCATCCCCATGTGTGTTCTCAAATCCCCATTGGCTTTCCTTCTATTGATCTGGGAAGGATACTTTGTAAATACAGGAAATAGCTCCACAGCCTCATGACTAGACCTACACGTAACTGTGACAACATTGACCCCAATAATTATACAGGCTAAACATTGGCCCACACACATGAACCAGACACCTCTGTGCATTTTACCACTGCAACATGTTCTGCTTGGTCTGCTGGTCCTCCACTGCCACAGGAGAGACATGGCTCATTTATATGACTCCAACTGTGGCGTAGCATTACAATTGTGTATTATATAAATAACTACGTGTCACAAACACGTTACCCACATTGTATGATCCCATGCCTGACTCATGGTGGGTTAACAAACAAGTGCCTAGGAAGTAGTATCCAACATTCCAGGACATGTGATGGTTAAGTTTTGGAACATTGATATGAACAACCGTCTGCTATCTATCCAGAGCATGCTATGTCATTGGTGGTGTTTATGTTCCAAAAAAGCTAGGAAGTGCACACAGTAGTTCTTGCTATGTGTATGACATACATATGTCCTCTCTCATTTCCACACTGACTTGCATCTGAGGGTTGGACACATTGGGCCTGATTCTAATACTGGCGGGCGGCGGAGGCCGCCCGCCAGAATTCCGCCCCCATAATACCGCTCCGCGGTCAGAAGACCGCGGAGGGTATTATGAGTTTTTCCCTGGGCTGGCGGGCGGTCTCCAAAAGACCGCCCGCCAGCCCAGGGAAAAACTCCCTTCCCACGAGGATGCCGGCTCGTAATCGAGCCGGCGGAGTGGGAAGGTGCGACGGGTGCAGTAGCACCCGTCGCGTATTTCAGTGTCTGCAAGGCAGACACTGAAATACCTTGCGGGGCCCTCTTACGGGGGCCCTGCGACCCCCCCTACCGCCATCCTGTTCATGGCGGCTTTCCCGCCATGAACAGGATGGCGGTAGGGGGGGTCAGAATCCCCCATGGCGGCGCAGCAAGCTGCGCCGCCATGGGGGATTCTGAGGGCAGCGGTAAACCGGCGGGAGACCGCCGGTTTACCCTTTCTGACCGCGGCCAAAGCGCCGCGGTCAGAATGCCCTGCGGGGCACCGCCGGCCTGTCGGCGGTGCTCCCGCCGACCCTCGCCCCGGCGGTCGAAGACCGCCGGGGTTAGAATCAGGCCCATTGACTCCACATGCATACCAGAAGATTAGCAAAAATGAATCTTGTGATGTTCACACAGTGGGTCAACAACAATAGTAGTAGCCAATTCACACACATTGACCCATAGGCTTTGAGTTATTGTAGTGAGTTGCGTCACCTTGCTATCCTCTCTTGACGCAAAACATGCCCAAACTGGGTAATACACAATTGTATCCCACACATTTGGCCATGTATTGCATCAGTGATGCATGAAAATCCGGTACACCAATTAGAGGATCATGGTCCGCAGTAGTATGATCTGTCACATGTGCCCATACACAGTAATGCCCAATGTGGGTGCAATCAGCCTATCTCTGTATTTTCACAACTGTCATGTCCCATTCAAAATGAGAAATGACCCAAACCCTGTTAATGACAGAAATTTTGACGCATATGCGTAAAAAAAAGACGCACATGTGTCTAAAAATGACGCATATGCGTCAAAATATGACGCACAATGCCCTGAAACATCCATTGGCCCTGAACGGTAATTCCCACACTGTCCCCCCGGAAATTGGTTAAGTATAACACATATTTAACAATATGGATGCGGGGTTATTGCTTATCATGTGCTTCAACAAAAATGACGCACAAACTGTAAGCGGCATTATATTTTGTTGCATAACAATAAATAGCATTTGAGGCAGGAAGTGATGTAATAGGATATCCTGTTTACATAATTGGTACAGTCGGTGTACTTTCACTTTCACTTTGCAGTCTGTGATATTTCGTGACTGTGTGGCTGTGTATAGATCTGTCTCTTTGTGCATTTTGTGATTTTGTCTCCAGTGTGGTCTTTAAATGGTCTTTTTGTGTATAATAACAGTCTGTGGTATCCTGTCTGAGTTTTTTGTGGTCAGTTGTGTTGTCAACATTTGTCTTTGTTGTGTTGGAAGTCTGTTGTGGGCAGTGGTAGTTTGGGTATAGTTGGACTGTGTTTGTAGTTTTTTTGCATTTTACTGTCCTACTTTCCCTCTATTCTCCTTTGTTCCCCTTTATCCCCTCTTTACTTTTGGTACAATAATGTTGGGTAGGCGTCGTCTTGGCAGGATGGGAGAGGAGGCTGGTGTGCCACTTCCTATCCCTGATGATAGATGCAGGTGGTCGTGTGATCCAAGGCTATCACACAGAGGCAAGGAGGCTCCGGTGGGCAAAGGTGCTGTACCATCTGCAGAGAATATACAACACACCGTGAAATGACCACCAGCTGAAGCACAGCTGGGCTGACCTTGTTGCCAGGGAGAAAGATCTGCTGGACCACCTGGGGATTATAATTGGTGGCCCTGTTGGTGAGTACAAATCAGAGTAATGTGCGTGTTAAATGCTCTGTAGTGACAGAAGCTGAATTGTTCATATTGTGCGGGCAATGTTTTTGAACATGTGGAATGCTAGTGAAACTTACAGGGCCATATTTCTACTTTGTTAGCACCGTAATTGCGACCTGTTTTGAAGCAAGAGTGGCACAAACTTACAAAATACAATTGTATTTAGGAAGTTTGCGCCACCTTTGTGTCAAACAACAACACAAATGCGGTGCAAATTAGCTATAGATATGAGCCACAGTTGCCTGTAAGGTATACAACTTTCCCACACATTACCGTCATTTATTGACGCAACAGACATACTAACTTTCTAAACACAACAGGAGCCTGAAAATTAGTGCTGGCTTCACGTCAATTGATGATGGCAATGTGGCTTAAACATATGTTTCAGGTTTGGTCGGTGAGTGTATCAGGAAACATATATTGGAAATCCTGATTGTTTTCGTAAATATTGTGTCCCTCAATTGTTTTCGGATACATGTCTGAACTGGATTCTGACACATACGTAACAAGTAATAGCTTACCTCAGGTAACATCTTAGACTGATATTTTGAGTTTGTAGTGCCACTTTTCAATTGGGATGGCTGGCAAAAGCTATGCACATAGGTTCATATCTCTATGGTTGGTGCAACTCACCATAGCTGTGGCACATAAAATGAAGAAAATGATGTAAACTGAGGGCTGACAGCTGTCCCTGGCCCTCTGTACATTGTACCTGTGTGTCAAAAATTGGTCTTAGTTACAATCTCTGGCTGACTGGTATTGCACTCCTCACGGAAAGTGGCTTTGGATGTCTCTCATGGATACACATGATGAGAGGAATGCACTCCGTGATTTTGTCTGTTCACCAATGAAGGAGCATGTTTGCCACCACATGATAGTTAGGGCCACTGCATGTGTTCGGATATGTGTGTATCACTCACTGGAGTCCCCGGGTCTGTACATGTTTGCAGTGGTATGTAGGATGCGGTATCATCATGTGTGAGAGGCTTTACTTTCTGAGTTAATATTACACATAGTATTTGTATTTTGAAGTGTTGTACAGTGCACATACATTGAGCACATTTCTCCCTTCCATGCCTTACAGGTGGACCTGCACCCTACACTATTGGAGAGGTGGCTCGATTTGCGGACCCAGACATCTCCAGTAAGTGGGAATATTTCTGTTCTGTGTTGTGTTTGCTGATGATGTGTGATTGACTCCTGTGTGTTGGACACATAGCAAGGTGTGATTCACTGGTCAATCATCTGTTTTGTTCCTTGAGTGGAGTATCATTATATCACCATCTTTGAGTTGGGCAATCCTTATCCTATTGGCATATTTTGGGATCCTAGGTCAGTCCTGTAGACACGGCAATGTGAAAAGGATGAGTTATGTGGATTAAACTTGAAATCAGAAAATGTAGCAGTGTACCATATTAGGTAATTACTCAGCAAGTCAGACCCTGATTTTCACATAATAGAGATGCCAAAGTCTTACCCACAGACTTCAGCTTCCATAATCACTAACGAACATGTTGGACTGTATGTTTAACTTCCTAGCAGCATGTAGCTCCACATGTGCTACGAGTATGAGGCACTTGAGTACAATGGCCTGGGTGTGCATGTAGCTCATGGCCAGAAGTGTGCTTGCATCTATCTGTTTGTTGTAAGTCATGGCTTACTGGTAGGGAACAATGTAGACAATGGTCTGCATTTCCAAAGATAAGTGTTGATGGGATTGTCCAAGGTTTGGGTGTATCCTATTTGGATTTCCTCCTTACCTGTGGTGTGTTGGCCAAACCCATGTACAGCTTTCCACAGCTTCCTGGGTGTCCTTGTTGTCAGAAATGATTAGTTGCATGTCCTCCCCACCCCCAGACACAGGCGCAGGGTTGTGAATAGTGTACCTATGACTGATGATCCACGTTTCGTACACAGACATGTACATTAATTCATTATCTCAATAATTGATTTATTCCACACCGAAAACATTGTATTTAGTAGAAATGATGTAAAAGTGATGTTATTGGGAAATTAATTATAGTTATGAGATTGAGATAATGAATTAATGATGGAGAAAATACTTTAAAAATTATAGTGGTTTATTTAGAATTTTTGGTGTTGAGGATTGTTAACTTGAATTATAGGATTTTTTCTATGTCTAATGGGAAACAGGATATAATGAGGGGGGGAGGGGCGGTGCAGCTTGTATATGTTTAGTTGTAATAAGGTGGGCTTTGACAAAGACCGTTTTGGTTGAAACGCGTTAGCCCAGAACCTTTGGATTGATGTGATCGCGTTTTCGGTGTGGAATAAATCAATTATTGTGCAGCAGTACAGAGTGCCGGCGTTCTCTTTCAAGATTATAAACTGAAGGAAAAAACTGGGTATAATTACGGAGCCTGCATCCGGAGCCTGGCACCGGCCCCCTTGGCGGTTGTAGTCAGCTGTTGCAGGATTTCATTTTATATATATATATATATATATATATATATATATATATATATATATATATATATATATATATATATATATATATATAAATATATATCTTTGTTTAGTATAAGATAGTATGTGTTTAGGTTAGTATCTGTTGTCCTCCATGTGTCCCATCTCATAAGGGGGGTGGGGGGTTGATGTTTAGATCGTTTTGTTAAATGTGATAAGTAAGTTTAGCTTAGGTTAGTTAGGGACAGTTGTGGGTAATGTGTAGTTAGAGTAGAATAGGTTAGGTTTTACCCCTGGTTTTAGCTTCTGTTTTTACTGTTTAATAAATATCTAGGTAACCGTTTACAGTATTTGTCACATGCTTGTAGATCAGGGCCTTGCCATGAGTGAACAGTGTCTTGTTGGTATTTTCTTTTGTGTCCCATGCTGCAACCATATCCCAACTGAGCTGTTACATTGGCAGCTACACCAAAGCTACTTAGCTAAGATTCAGACATCCATTGCACCCACCACTCACGGTTACTATGGATCCCAAAGTGTTGTTATTTAGTGCTGTATGTTTTCAAGGTCGTATACTTTGCTACCACATTTGGTATTGGGGACACTGTGTAAAGTCTGCCTGCAGCCTGACGTCCCAGCAGATCCTTATAAGGTGAGTGGTAGTAGGCTCTCATGTAGTATGGTATACATAACTCACACCTATCATTTGTTACAATGTTCAGCACGGTTACTTATATGTATGGCAACTCATACATATCCCTTCATACTGTTTGGTGTGTGCTATGTCAAATCTGGCTAATATGTCACATACGTAAGTTTTGACTTTCAGTAACAATCGAAGGGACTTTTTTCTGGCTTAGACATCCCTTGAGGAGGCGTTATTCTGCACCACACAGCAGTTTGGTGCATAGTTTCTATTTTGCTATGAAATAACCCTCAGTGAGGGCAGATGATTGTACAATCCAGGCCACTGTGCATAGTTATCAGCCAAGAATAGTTTAGGAAGGGTGTCTAGACAGTCAATGCTCATTGACCTCAGGTTAACATCACTGATGGCCATCACGGTTGATGTGTGACAAATTTGTTGTGTAAGTGCTATTTATTTAAAAGTGATGTAGTGCTCTATGTACATTGTCCATGATTGTGAGCCCATTAGTGTGACATCTTCCATTGCAATGCTACTATAGTGCAAAAGGACATGTCATTGGACATGCTGGGGTGAAGTGTCAGACAGTGCAGAGGGACAGGACTTGCCAATCAGTTAGTGAGAGACATTCACAGGGCAGGCTGAAAAGATAAACAGTGAGTTGAAGAACAGTGCTTGAGTACAGTTGTTGCAAGACTGGCATGTTACAAAGCACTGGACCTTGGTAATAGGTGGCAATGCGGCAGGGACTAGTGCTACTGGATACTCTTACGGTGAAGGTGATCTGCTCCACATCTTCATCTTCTGATGTGTGTGTTGTCTCCTCTGCCATTGGTGGTGGTGGTTGTGAAGGGGCAACATACACCTCAGTGTTTGAAGACGTGGAGTCAGACATCCCGGTATCTGCTAACTATGGGGGTCTTAAGGGCAGTACTGCAGCAAGGAGGAGCTGCTGGTTCTTAAGAATAACAGCCACATCACGGTGATAGGCAGCCAGGTCGGCCCTGAGGGGTTCAATATTGCATTCGTGCACGCATTGAAAGGATTGGTGTTGTAGGTGTTGGGTCAACTCTATTACAGCTGTGCGGATTTCATTCAACCTTTTTTCAACTTCCTTCATGATTGTTGTTCACCCTCGCATAGCTGCTGCCTGTTCTTCAGTTGACATCATGCACGAACGCACCCCCTCTTGACTGGCTGCCATAGTTTGCATCCCCACCCGCACCTCCTTGGCCAGCTCCTGCTGTACTCCAACTACAGTTCGCTCAAAGCTGGTGCCACGGTCGTTAGAGTCCTCAGCTGGGTTGGAGCTGGCAGGTCGTACAATTGGGGTGGTGTGTGGGTCCTCTGTGATGGTTGCTGTATCTGTGCTCCTTCTTGTGACTAGAGGTGGGCTCTGGAGGGTTTCAAGGATATCTTGGAGGGTCTGGTGGCTGATGTTTATCAGCTTGTCATCTATGTCATCAGGGAAGTCCATGACAGGCATATCTGCAGGAGAGCCATCATCCTCTGCAATGAGATACGGTACAATTAGTGTGTCTGTGTTATGGGCTTTGTAATGTGACATGCCTGCCTTCCAATTATTTTAACATTGTGTTCTTAGTTCCTATTCATTGTTCCTGTCTTTCATAGTAGCATTCTCCCAGGCCTATGCCCCACCTGCATGTCACAGGTAGTGTGGTCAGTTTGTGGACTTGTCTGCATAACATCCTCTAGGTGTTGGTTCTGGCCAGATTGTGAATTGCCACCTTCTTGTCCTACTCAACCCTCCGTCTACTTCCATTCTCATGGTGAGGCCTTTCACTGGCTGTAGGTGTTCTGATGGCACTTGCACCACACTTAACACTCAGGAACTGACCCAGTCTCAGATATTTCACACCCACCTATATGTTGCTGAGACCTAGCATATACTATGTATTGCATTGGCATGGCACGATATGGGTGTCAGCATTGGTAGTGTGTATTGCTGATGTGGGGAAATATGTGCTACATTGGATTGCACTGATGGTCCTAGCAGTGTTCCATTCCTCTTCCTCAATGCTGTTGTCTGAGCAGTATGACATTTGGAATGTTGCATGTCATTGAAGCTATTGTGACCCAGGCGCAGGATGGACAGCATGGGTATGACATTAGTGCTGCGTACCTCATAATGTTTATGACAAAGGTTGACGTTTGTAGCAACTCTGGACACTCACATTTGACAGGATTGGAACTTTTGTACTGATTTCATGGGATTGATAACTTTGTCATCATGAACCCTCTAATTTGGGTGTGTTTGATCCATGGGGACGTTACTGCCGTTAGCTACTTGACATGCACACACAGCAGAGGTGGTAGTGGCAACTGTTGTCAATGTTAAATTCCACTTGCAGATATGGCCTGAGATTGTTAATTGGGCCCAAGTTCATGTAGGGAGAATACTGGCTGACGTGTAACAGCAGGCCAGTTTAACATTGTACCCTACCCTCCTCGCCTGGCTTTACCTTTCCATCATCCTTGGCATGGCAGCATACCCCCATGCAAAGTTTGTTGGTGTAGTGTAGTACTGTGCCCCAGGTTTCCTCTGAACGGGCCATGTCCCTGTGTTGTGCCCCTTTACCCATGCAACTCCCTGAATATCATGACTTACATGCATTGTGTAGTAGGTATGCCCCCCTGGTTGCAGTTAACAGTTAGGCATTTTAGCTCCCCATGCGACATACCCAGCATGTGTGTTGTCTCCTGGTAGTCTGGCTGTCCTGTCCTTGAATCTCTGTAACGATCTCCTCAGGGATGACGGCTGCCACCATCTCCTCCATGTTGTCCAGGGCCTCCTGCGGTGCTGGACTCCCACCTCCAGTCTGCAGTGCTGTCTTCCTGTTCCTGGCCATCTTTTCCTTGGTCCTGCGCTTGCAGTCATGGCAGCGTTTCTTGCACTCGATGACTGTTCTCCTAACTTCTGCCACACTGTTGATCTTGTCAACAATTTGTTGCCATATTGCCTCTCTCCTACTAATTGGCAACTTTGAGGTGACAAACAGTTGGTGCTGGTGTTCCGTCACCTCTTTCACCAGAATTTCCTGCTCCTCTGCACTGAAACAACACCTTCTTTTCTTCTTCTCCCTGTCCTGGGTCTTGTGTGGGTCCTCCCAGCTGGTTACTGGTCTGTTGTCGTCTTCCTGGGGTCTGTGCAAGCATCTGGGATCCATTTTGGCTCTCCTATGCACATTTTGCAGTGTTTGCTGCACTTTGTGATGCAATTGAATAAAAAAACAGAGCGTATCCGGTTTGTGGCGTCGTAAACCGGCTCACAGTCATTTTTGCAGCGTTAATGTCGTTTTCCTTGACAACATGACGCAGTGGTTTGAGTAAAAAAAATGACTCACACCTGTGGTTTGCGCCACTGTGCGTCAAAGTATACATTTGATGCCCGCATGGTGCAAATACATGGCGTTAGCCGGCAGCAATATTTTTTTACGCAAAACTGCGTTGCCGCAGTTTTGCGTCAAAAGTATAAATATGGAACTTAATTTCTAAAAAACTACTGAACAGATTTATAGCAAAATGCACAATCCGTAGACAAATTTGGTGCAATTCAGTTTTTGTGCAGCCCTTCTTAAAGAAGTCTATGAAATATGCATGGGGGTTTTGAGTATTGCCACCCCCCTTTTCTCAACCCCAACTTGATGGATCACCCCAAAACCTTCCATGCACACACTAAGCAAAAAAGATATGTGTGTGTGTGTGTATATATATATATATATATATATATATATATATATATATATATATATTTATAAATACTTTAAGTGCTTTATTTATGTTAAATAAAAACAGACGTTTATTGAATAAACCAACAGTTAAAATTATATTATAGGTTCCTGTTGAAATGAGGCATGAGCTAATATTAAAAAGAAGACAAAACTCTGGAATATGCCAATTATGGTTCAGTGAGCTAACTATAACTTGTGCACCCCCCCCCATCATGCATTACTTAGACCTCACATATTATACCACTCATATCAGGATACCAGTGATGAATTGAACACTAGAGTTGATCATTACATTGACAGTGGTCTTACATGTAAGTTGACCTTTGTGTCTAAAATTTATTTTTTGTGTAACATTTTGTTTCCTAAAATGCATTTAGATAGTATTGAAGTCTTCAAAACTGCTGTGACCACTGAGCTAAGAAAGCTTGGTATCACATATTCTAGTCAAATTACGCTCAGCAAGTAACTTATATCAGTACCATCAATTACATATAAAAAAGTGAAACCTCTAAGAGAAATCTTGGGCAGTGGTTTGCTGGCCAATAGGTCACAAGAAGAAGCTCATAATGCCCTTTAAGGGTCCTGCAAATGTAGTGTGTGTAACACTTTTAAAGGAAGTACTCATAGAACAACTGTGAGCATAGTTATTCTATGGGTACATAGAACAAAAGAAACATATCACAAAGTTATTCACTTGTTGTACCCCCTATGTTATAATGGTATACGGGCAGGACCATGTTTCCTGTGACAAAAAATAGGCCCTGATGTTTTCAAAAGTGGCGCAGTGCGGTGCTGCGCTAAAAATAGCAGCGTCGCTCTGCTTCACTTTTCAAATGCAGGGAATGCAACGTATTTACAGGAGTACGACGAACAACTGCATTTCCTCCTATGCCGGTGCTGAATTAAGCTGCCTTGCCTGTGCCAACACAGTCATCCTTGCACCATAGTGCAAGAGTGTCTGCGTTGAGGCGATATATTGTTTATGTGCAGGAAGGTGTCCCTTCTAGCACATAAACAATCTATGACAGTACACATAGAAGTACCAAAGCTTGGAACGATTGTTTATGTGCGGGAATGGACACCTTCCTGCACATAAACAATCACCCATGGCATTTTGCTCTTTCTATGTTTGCTGCAGAATGCAGCACACTTGGAAAAAGCAAAAAATGAGGAGGAATAAAAGCATCCCTCCTTGTTGTGCCATGCTAATACAACCCCTGTGGCGGCGTTAGTTTTTTGCACTGCCACAGGTTTATAATTACTCGTAAATCTGGGGCAGCATCAAAAGCAATGGGTGTTCGGGTGGAACACCCACGGCAACACCCATTGCACACCCTTCTGGCGCAGAAAACGGCATCAGAAGGGCCCATATTTACAAGGAGACGTAACACCACAAAAAGTGGCGTAACACCTCCATGTAAATATGAAGCAGTGGTTAGCGCCACCGGAGCTTCACAAAAAGTGATGCTCTGGTGACACTAGGGGCTCCTAAATCTGCCTCATATTTTTTTTAATCACACTAACTGCATAGACATAAAAGAGCGGGAATATATAGGGAGGCATGCAGAAGCGTTACCTCTTATAATTGCATATAAGAGTGGGACCAAAGTGCAAAAGAGGGAAAGGTTGCACGGACACAACTGCAGGAATGGATGCCCCAGCTGCAGTAGAGCATAAACAGACAGTGTGCACAGTAGGAAGTGGGTAGCTTACGGTGGTCTCAGGTCAGAAGCGGGCTCCAAGGCAAACAGTGCAATACCCAACCTGCGCATCCCTCCCTGCTTGATAGCAAGAGTACACATCACAACATATTCCCTCTGAGCCCAACGCTGTATCTCAGTTAGACAGGGATCAATGGGACTACCCTCACTCTCCATTCATTGCAATGGCATACTTGACCTGTGCGAAAGTTAGGTGATCAGTTTTGTCCTGCCTCTTTCATTTTTAGGCCAGGTCATCCAACCCAACAAGCAGGAGTGTGAGATGTTGATATGGCATCTAATGGTCACCGAGGTAATGTAATAACAGACAGCACTCCGGAAGGGGCACAGCATGGTACATTGCCATGTCATGTTCAAAAAGTAGGTGTGATCTGCTTCATAGCTAGGGCACTCGTGAGGAACTGATGGAACTATCCGGTGTAACTGAGATGAAGTAAAGTAAATAGGTCAAACATAAATAAGTTTCAAAAACTTTAGTTTCGGGTTATGGGAACTTAGCAGGATATAACCGAGGATATTGGACCAGTTCTTATCAGTTAGATCCGATTGAAGGTCCTGCCCCAACTTCTGCCATCCAGAGGGAAAAATTGGGTCAGCCGGAGTACAAATTGGCTGGTACATATTGGTGACCTTAAGATGTTTAGGACTCCATGCCAACAGCCTCTGTAACGTTGTTGTAATTTAGTAGCGATTAGATTAAGCATTAGCAGAAGACATTTTGTATTTAGCAACTATTGTGAACATTTCGTGGAATCCATTTTGTATTCATGGCAGCCATTATCTCTGCCACATGCTGCCATGTGCTCTGTCCTACCTTCCTGTTAACTACTCTTGAAAATCTGTCTAGTGACAAGTTATATTTAGCATCTCCCACTTTCGCACATGCCCAGTAAGATCTGCAGCTGTTAGTAATTAGTAACAGACAGTAATGTGTCTACTGGTCCTTGAAAACTGTTAGCCCCTCCTACCTGTTCACTGTGCATTTCCATATGACCTTATATGTATATAAGTCTTGCTTCTATAATTGTATCACCTTCTTTTTTAGCCCCTGCGTGGGTATCAAAGGACCATGCTCTCTTAGTTCAGTGTGCTACTTCAAACATTGCCGAAGGGTGCTGTTTGAACTGTAGTACCACCTCTTAAGGTTTAATAAACTTTGGCCCATATTTATACTTTTTGACGCAAAACTGCGCCAACGCAGTTTTGCGTCAAAAAAATTAGCGCCGGCTAACGCCATTCTGAAGCGCCATGCGGGCGCCGTATTTATTGAATGACGTTAGCCGGCGTTAGCCGCCGGCGCTGTCTGGTGTGTGTTAAAAAAAACGACGTACACCAGGCAGCGCCGGCGTAGGGGGAAAATGGCGTATGGGCGTCCACAAATGGTGCAAGTCAGGCTGAGGCAAAAAAATGGCCTCAACCCGATTTGCGCCATTTTTTTTCACTCCCAACCCCCATTGAAATGACTCCTGTCTTAGCAAAGACAGGAGTCATGCCCCCTTGCCCAATGGCCATGCCCAGGGGACTTCTGTCCCCTGGGCATGGTCATTGGGCATAGTGGCATGTAGGGGGGCACAAATCAGGCCCCCCTATGC